>NC_035436.2:11121370-11493386 GCF_002127325.2 Helianthus annuus
AAAAATCAATATCCCGTTGTTAGATGCGATAAAACAGGTTCCGGCTTACGCGAGGTATTTGAAGGACATGTGCACCCAAAAGCGACAAAACAAATTTCCAAAGAAAATCGATTTAACCGAAAATGTTAGTGTCGTTTTGTCGGGTGCCATTCCTCCTAAACTCCGAGATCCAGGTGCTCCGTTAATACCCATTCAAGTGGGTGACTTTAAAATGAGCCGGGCACTGCTGGATTTGGGAGCGAGTGTGAGTATTCTCCCGGGGAGTCTTTATGATCAATACGATTTCGGACCGTTACAGAGGGCCGACACCACAGTAGTGTTGGCCGACTTGACGTTGAAATTACCCCGGGGAATCGTGTGTGATGTCATTGTCAAAGTAGAGGACTTTTACTACCCAGTTGACTTCTTGGTTTTAGACTATGTCTCAATTGATAAAACTAAACAACCTAATGTTATACTCGGTAGACCATTTTTAGCAACTGCCAACGCTTTAATTGATTGTAGAAATGGAACGGTTGACATGACCTTTGGTAATAGGAAAGTCCAATTAAACGTGTTTTCCCGTGCATCTGATTCTCTGGTTAGTGATGAATGCTTTATGGCAGACATCATTGACGAGTGTCATCCTCATGAAAATGGGGTAAACACAACAGAGACGTGTGTTATTTGTGACAGGAAACAGGCTGAATTATCGGAATGCTTGAATGAAGCTGAAAAGGAATTGGAGGTGATGGCAATTAAAGACGGGAGACCCACTTGGACTCATCAAGTGGAAAGTCTGCCCGAGCACATCGATACGCATTTAAAGCCATCATTGGAATCACCTCCACAAGTAGAGCTGAAGGAGCTGCCGAAACACCTCAAGTACGCATTTGTGGGAGACAATGACACCCTTCCGGTGATCATTGCAGCAAATTTGACAAAAGCCCAAGAAAAGGCTTTGATGAGGGTGTTAGTGGAGTATAGGGCGGCAATTGGATGGACGATTGCAGACTTAAAAGGGATTAGTCCATCTATAGTGATGCACCGGATCATCACCGAAGAAGGTGCAAAGCCGGCGAGGGATGCACAGAGACGTCTGAACCCGAATATGCGGGACGTGGTGAAGAAAGAGGTACTAAAGTGGCTGGATGCAGGTATAATATATCCTATTTCTGATAGCACGTGGGTCAGCCCAACTCAAACGGTACCAAAGAAGGCAGGGATACAAGTTGTCAAAGGTGAAGATGGCGAACAGATTGCCACTCGGCCGGTAACCGGGTGGCGGATTTGCATTGACTACCGGAAGTTGAATGCTGCAACTTCGAAGGACCATTTCCCCTTGCCTTTCATAGACCAAATCGTAGAGAAACTCGCAGGTCAGAAATTTTATTGTTTCTTAGACGGTTATTCAGGATATAACCAGGTTGCGATACATCCAGAGGATCAACAGAAAACCACGTTTACGTGTCCTTATGGCACCTTCGCATTTAGGCGAATGCCATTTGGATTATGTAACGCCCCGGCCACCTTCCAAAGGTGCATGATGAGTATCTTCTCAGATATGGTCGGGGATTCTCTCGAGATCTTTATGGATGATTTCTCCATTTTCGGTACGTCTTTCGATTTGTGTTTAGATCAATTAACAAAGGTGCTAAAAAGATGTGTCGAGTCTAACTTAGTTTTAAGCTGGGAAAAGAGCCATTTTATGGTTCAAGAGGGGATAGTGTTGGGACACGTGATTTCAAGTAGGGGAATTGAGGTAGATCACGCGAAAATTCAGGTTATTTCTACTTTACCGCCTCCTACTAATGTTAAGGGCGTCCGTTCCTTTCTAGGACACGCCGGGTTTTACAGACGGTTCATTAAAGGATTTTCTGTAATCACAAAACCGCTATGCAACCTTTTGTTAAAAGACGTGCCATTTGTTTTCGATGAAAAATGCTTAAAAGCTTTTAACAACTTAAAACAACAATTGATTGAAGCCCCCATTTTACAATCACCGGATTGGTCGCTACCTTTTGAAATCATGTGTGACGCGAGCGACTATGCGGTGGGGGCAGTGTTGGGACAACGGGTTGACAAGAAACCTGTGGCTATTTATTATGCAAGCAAAACTCTTTCCGATGCTCAATTGAATTACACCACTACTGAGAAAGAGTTGCTTGCTGTTGTTTATGCGTTGGATAAGTTTAGGTCTTATTTGTGGGGTAGCAAAGTTGTTATCTATTCTGATCATAGTGCTGTCAGGTACCTCATGGAGAAGAAGGACGCTAAACCAAGGTTTATTCAATGGATTTTGTTATTGCAGGAATTTGACCTTGAAATTCGCGATAAGAAGGGTAGTGAAAACGTCGTAGCAGACCATCTATCACGGGTGGTGCATGAAACAGATGCACCGGATGTTGAAATCAATGAAACGTTTCCTGATGAACATATATTATCTGTTTCAACTAAACCGTGGTTTGCTAATTTCGCTAACTTTGCTGTTACAGGTGACATTCCGGAGTTTTGGCCGAAAAAGAAGAAGCAACAGTTCATAGCTCAAGCTAAAACGTACATTTGGGATGAGCCGGATCTTTTTAAAGTTGGAGCTGATCAGATAATCCGACGTTGCATTCCGGATGAGGAGATAAAGTGTGTGTTGGAGTTGTTGCACGCATCGGCGTGTGGTGGACATTTCAGCGGACAGAAAACCGGGCATAAAGTGCTTGCGTGTGGGCTATATTGGCCTACAATTTTCAAGGATGCAGCTGAATTTGCAAAGAATTGTGTTAGATGTCAACAATTAGGGAGTATCTCAAAACGGAATGAGATGCCCATGCAGCCGATCCTTGTGGTTGATATCTTTGACGTTTGGGGAATCGACTTCATGGGCCCATTCCCTAATTCGTTGGGAAATTATTATATCTTGGTGGCCGTGGATTATGTTTCAAAATGGATAGAAGCGATTGCCACCAAGACGAATGACCATAAAGTTGTTTGCAAATTTGTCCAAACAAACATATTTTCGCGATTTGGAATCCCTCGTGTGATCATAAGTGATGGGGGATCACATTTCAAAAACTTTCATTTTGGAAAATTGCTTAAACGTTTTGGCATAGACCACCGAATCGCTACACCGTATCACCCACAAACGAGTGGGCAGGTTGAGGTCTCCAACAGGCAAATAAAAGAGATTTTACAAAAAACCGTGCGACCCGACCGCAAGGATTGGTCCACTAAGTTGGATGATGCTTTGTGGGCGTATCGTACGGCTTATAAAACGCCTATTGGAACCACACCGTATCGGTTGGTCTATGGAAAAGGATGTCATTTACCTGCTGAGCTTGCTCATCGTGCGCTATGGGCTGTGAAAGAAGTTAACATGGATTATGAAAGTGCAGGTAAAGCAAGGAAATTGTCGTTGGGAGAGCTTGAAGAATTAAGGGATGAAGCGTATGAAAGTGCAATGGCGTATAAGGACAAGACGAAGAAAGTGCACGATGCAAAGTTAAGGCTACAGAAGTTTGAGGTAGGACAGAAGGTATGGTTATTCAATTCTAGACTTAAATTGTTTCCAGGCAAGCTGAAAAGCAAATGGATGGGTCCATATTTGATCACGCGGATCGGAAACTATGGGGACATAGAGATCGAAGATTTTGATGATCATTTGAGGCAAGTTGTGAACGGGCATAGGTTAAAACCGTATTTGGAAGCTAATGATATCAACGGACCGGATAAACAGTCGGAGTGCTTCATGTTGAGCACTTTGATCCATGATGCGGAGTAACCATGTCAGGTATGAAGTCTGGCTGAAGACTTTTAAACTTAGCGCTCTCGGGAGGCAGCCCGAGGTTGTAGACTATTGTGCATTTGTTTGTTTCGTTGGTTTGGTTTGGTTTGCATATGATATTTCGCAGATTCTAACGCTGTATCGTTCGTCACGGATACAATTACCCAAGTGTGGGGAAGTTGAAACCGCTCAGGTACGTTTTCGGACTCAATTGTGTGTCGCGGACGACACGTTTTTTTTATGGGGGGTGGAGCGGGCGAGTAAACCGAAAGGAAAGTTTGTTCGGTATTAGAATCAAAGAGAATCGGTTTCAAACCATTTGAAACCATTCATTCTATTTTATTTATTTAGTTAAAAAAATAGAATACAAAAAAAAAAAAAAAAAAAAAAAACCATTCATTCTATTTGAAAAAAAAAATGTCGTTCAAAATTGGTTTTGAGAATGTATTTGTGGGTGTTAGTGGTGGGAATTAAACAACAAGTTCAAAAATTAAAAGAAAAAAAAAAGGAAATGGTCTTAAGAATCTTATTCACGGTGAAACAAGTGCAAAAATTAAAAAAAAAAAAAAAAAAGAAAACGAAACCGTAGGCTACTTTGGGAGTCCCCACCTTACGGTGGGAAGTGAACAGGAGCTTGCAACAAAGAATTCCCGTAAGCAAACTATCCTACGGTATATATATATATATTTTTTTTCTCAATTGCCACACTAAAAAGGAGTCTTAGTTGGTCATGGGTCCGGATAGTTATGTGGGTCGGGTCGTTGATATAACCCGGATTGTTTAAGAAAAAAAAAATAAAAACCACATCAAAATAAAACAAATTACACACCAGTATCATCTCTCACGTAAGAACCCTAGCGCCATTGTCATCTTCAACCTCTAGTTTCGCCAAACCTACACCAAATCGAGTGGTTCTTGGGTGTAATTTGCTTAGTTTTTCGAGGAGAACAAAACCTCAGTGTTCGTTTCTTACGATTCTCACTCGTTTGTAAGAAATCAGAGAACAAAGTAACGAACCCTAAGTTTAAAAATTGGGGGTTTTCGTTTTTTTGGGTTGCAAGAAGTTCAATTTAAGTCCAAGCAAGTGTTTGAAGCGACAAAGGTATGTGTTTCTCCTTCGAATCATATGATTAGTAAGGTACGATCAGTTTATGTTTTAATAGTGAAGGTTAGGCATTGCAAATAAGAATGTGGGTGCATTATTTGTGTTTTAATAATGAGATTGTGTTGGATGTTAGGCTTTGCTGCTAGCAGGGGTATGTTTATGGCTACTAGTGGGTGTTATTGGTTTATTGAATGTTCATAAAAGCAATTTTGTTGATTCTAAAAGTCAATGACTTGAGAATTTATGAACTTTTGAACGTGTTAATTTGTTGATGCTTAAAAACCTTGTGTATTTTGGATCGCTAAGTTAACTAACACGGTTGGACTCGATAAACCAAGTAGCCAGAGTTTTAAATAAGTTTGGTGAGGTTATTGGAAAATGGTGCACCCTTGTTTAACTGATACGTACGTTTTGAAACGTTCCACTTTGAATTCTTGTCTTGACTTGGTTGTTGGTTGTTGCTTGTTATGTGTGTAGGATGGGCAGGACAATCAAAAGCAAGAATAAGGGTGTTGTTAGTTTGTCCGAACCAGCGTCATCACGATCCGTAAGACAAAAGAGAGTTGGGACATCAAGGGGTCAGGATGGTCCGTCAGGTGGAGCACAACTTGTAGAACATGAACATAGTGACATTCCACGTAGAGCTGAATGGACGGGTGGTTCATTGCTGAAGATCCACTCACATTGGCAATTAAACGCATTTAATGAAAAAATGGCGAAGAATTCTAGTAGAGAGGCTGGGTTTCAGTGGGAGAAGGAGATGACTATGGATCAGTTCCGACTGTTTGGGATAGTTCAAAAATTTGAAGCATTAGGTTGGGAAGCTGCTTTAAGTTGCTACGATGGTGAAAGTGAAAGGTTGTATCTGGATGATGTTCAACAATGGGTTGGGACTTTGAAAATGGACCCTGGTAGACGTCCACCGAAAACAATGTCGTTGACAGGTAGAGCTGGTGGAGTTGACGTAACAATGTCAATGGAGACACTTAATGAAATCGCTCGATTTGATTCAAAACCAGCCAGTCAATACAGTTACCCTACTGAGGAAGAATTAAAACATCCTGAGAAGCAGTCGACATGGGATGCAATGTTGGATGAGATTTTTCTAGAGGGGAAGGGTAGAGGTGCAGATAAAAAGAAGGAGGAACTAAGAGTACCAGCGAGGTTATTGTTAACAATAGTGCAACAACAAGTCATGCCAAGAAAAAGTGACAGGGCATCTGTGAGGAATCCCGATGTGCCTATTTTGTACTCTTTGATCATGAGCAGACCGAAGATATCTTTTAGATATCTTGTTATGATGAACATTTGGATGTCTAGGAATGATTTTAAAAGGTGGCAGATCCCACATGTTCGTTTGATTACCGCATTGCTGAAACAATATGGGGCAATTAGAGAGGGTTCTCCTTTTCACATTGTGCAGAAAAAGTTCACACCATGGACCCTTGATGGGTTGAAAAAATTTGGATGGAAGTATACCCGAACAGAACGTTACCACAAGTTAAAGCATCAAGGTAGAAAATGGAGGGTTTTGAGACCCGATGCTAGGCAATTGGAGCCGGGTGAGAGAGATGAACCTCAGAGTGATGATTCAGTGATGGGTGAAAGTGATGGTGAAGACGCTGAGGTTGATGAGGGACATCAAGGGGCCAGGGCTGGTGTTGGTTCGAGCATGCTTCAACTCAGGGGTATGCAGTTTGGTTTTGAGGATACTTGTCCAGGGTTGGATCAGTTGGTGCAGCAGGCAAGACCTTCCGACTATGGCGAATGGCCTGCGTATTATCAGGCAATCTTTGATCAGAATACCCGAGGTTTTGCGCAATTAAGATGGGATGCTCAGCGAAATTATAGTAGGCAGGAGCTTTGGAACCGCATTCATGAATATACTCACCAAAGGGAGATCAATCACAGGGCTGAGGATGATCGACAGAGGCGGTTGCACACAGCATGGCGTACAGGTCAGCCGGTGGTGGAAAACCCACCACACATTGACTACACTTCCGTTCCGCCTTATGATGGTTCAGTTGACTACCCAGTGCCTCCGGTTCACCATTCAGAGTGGGTGGACCCACACCAAGAGCGCGCTCAAAATCAGGAGGAAGGTCGGGTAGTAGGAGCATTTGGATTCGGGGAATTTGTGGACACGTTGACGTCCATCTTTGGACCTCCTCAGCATCGTTATCACTGAGCACTCGCTGATCGGTGTCGATCAGGTCCATGTGTTCTTCCTATCTCTTGTGTTTTGTATTTTTTTTCTTATATTGTGTGTTGGGTGGTGGTTTAGACCATAGGCGGTTTGGCGGTGTTTTGTTTTGTTTATTTGTGTAGGATTTATGTGGTTGTCTCTTTGGTGGTGTAAAACATTATACTATGTGTTGGGTATGGTATTAGTGGGTTTTTGTCTTGTGTAGATGGATGGGTGGTTGAAATGAGTCGCTTGAATGGGATAAATTGCATGTTGGTAAATCACACATTTGACCATAAAACCTATACATTGGGGACAATGTATCCCAAGTGTGGGGATGAGGGAAGTTTTTGAAAAACTGAAAATTGAAAATTTTTAAATTTTTGTCTTAAAAGCGGTCTAATCGGGCGTGAAAGCGGCTTTTTCAGTACATCTAATCGTCTCTGCTTGTGGTGCGTGGGTCCTTAGTCATGGTCTAATCTTACAGAATAGTAATATGAGCCGTTTTCAGCAGGTGTTTTTAGAAAAAAATGTTTAGAACTTGCCTAACTAGGGGTGACAAGTTGTTGGTAATAAATGCATGCACACATCGGTAACCTTATTCCCCACGTTAGTGAGATTTTGAGCCTACTAGACTGTTAGTTGAATTGAGATTTATATATTCATTTGTTGAGAGTAGGTCGTATGTTTCTCTGTTTTAGAACTTGTGTGATTCGATACATGCTGAGACTCTGGATTTGATATATGCACATAAATGATAAAGGCACATTAGGATCCCCTTTTTTCTTTTACACCTTTGATAACCGATTATAAAAAAAAAAAATTTACCATAGTAGCCAACTTTGAGCCTTATACCTGTTCGTTTGTCAAACCCGAGTCATTATCCAAACCGACCCGTTACATTACCAACCGCAAATGACAATCTATGTGTTCAGTTGTTTATGTTGTTGAGAAAAAAAAAAGGAATTAGCAAAGAAAAAAAAAGAAAAAAAAAGAGAAAAAGAGAAAATTCGGTCAAGTAAATAGGCCAAATGGTCGAAATAGGCGGCTGAAGAAAAATATATATATGTTATTTATTAAGTTTAGTGTGAATAAAGATTGTCATGTGTTGGTATCTCCCTTTTCTTTTAGCCACTTAAAATAGCCAAAAATTTACCAACTTTACCCTAAGCCCAAAACCCGTAAGTCCTTTAGATATGTGCGTTGTCTATGTGATAGAGTGGAGGTGTGATTGTCATACAAGCATATGAATACAGAGTTTCATATTCGGTTAATGAGTGTTTCATACTAGCGCATTACATGCTAGTTCAGATATTAAACCGAGGGGAGCGACAAATTGTGAGGGGTGTGTTGTATGAAAATAAAAACCGGGAGCATGTTAGGCTTAGTTGGGCGAGTTCTGTTTCAAAAATGTGTACTGTGTTTGCTTGCTGAATTAACACATCTAATGCTAATCAAGGATGGGGTATGACTTTGGACCCTAGCTAATGCATAGTGGGGGCGTTTGGGGTATTCGTTATTTGTCCGTGATAACGTTTCGAATGGAGTTGCTTGAGGGCAAGCAAAGGTCAAGTGTGGGGATGTGATGGATGGTATTTGGATTGTGATTTATATGCGTTTAATGTCCAATCTTATGCATATTTGAGTGTTTATATGTGTGGAATTGGATAACTATGAGAAAATGATGCTTTGCAGGTTAAATGTGAAGATTAGAGGTGTTTTGGAGAATGCAAATGGAGAGTAAATAAAGATATCAAAGCATGATATGATAGAGAATTGGATTACAAAGACGTGGGCGCAAACGGGGAAGAAAACGGAGTTAAAACGAAGAAGTTATGAAGAAAACAGTTATGTGAATAGGCTGCCGACAGTAGCCTACGGATCTGACAGTAGCCTACGGTTCAGGGGTTACGGAAATCAGGTTTAATATGCGAAAATTAGGTTTTTATGGGGATCTTTTATTCCATTCGACCGGTGACGATTTTGGGGAGACCATTAGGGGATTTTGGGGCATTCTTCCACAATTCCACACCTTCCAATCATCTCCTAATCATCAATCATGCAATTTCTCATCAAGATTGAAGATCAAATCAAGAGCATGAGTGGCTAAACCACCTGTGATCATCTTCGGGGTTAGGGTTTATGTACGAAACGTTGGTTTGCTTATTGTTACAACTTTTTGGATTAGGATTCGATTAAACTTTCGGTTAGTCGTTCCTATTGTTTTTGTTTTGATTAAACATTATTTGATTATCGTATTCATTCGTGTTCATCAATTATTTGGTTTGTTCATCAACAACTGGGATTAAATTCTAGGATGTCATTGTTTTAAACCTTTAATCATTGAACTTGACTATGTGTATGAAATCTGAAATTGGTAATTAATTGGACTACTATTCATTTGCATCAATCTTTCGGTTTCGATCGTGGATCATTGCAATCAAATATATTGTCCGTTAATTATTTATCAAAACAAGTTTTACAAATCATGTCTATGTGATTTTCAACTGGTTGTAACTAAGTAACCTGATTTTCTGCATAACCTGAAAACCCGAAGATTGGTCCCTCTTCTCATAATTGTTTACAACTCTAATTTACATTTGTTTTCGCAATCATTCTCAAAACTGCAAAAAGCAATTAGTTTAGACGTAGATGGTAATTAAAGCAACGAACTTTCATACTTTCCACTGATTCCCCGTGGATTCGACACCCTACTTGCCCTTTACTAGTAAAAGGTGAATAGGACACTTTTAACTTTATTTTTGACCGACCTTACGACATCGATCACAAACCCTGCCAGACTAGTGTTGGGGTCCATCATATGGGACGAGGGGCTAAAAAACCCCGCCTGACTTATGTTTGGGTCTACAAACTGATTGTTGTTACCCATATCATTCTGTTGGGGGTTCAATAACTCACCAACGTCAAAACCCTCGGAGCATGCCGTAGCCAACGCTGACTGCCATGATGCACCCATATCAGTATTACCAAGGTTTACCGCAAAATTTACATCTTCGTTACCACCGGATCCTGATCCCCCCCCCCTGTTTCGAAGTTTGGGCCCCAATTTGATGTCCCGACCTCTTCAACGTTTCTACCACCACGAGCACGACGTCGGGGCCTGCCTATCCTCTGTGTACGAGGATATGAAACAAGGTCCCACTACTAGAAAAAACACCTATCTTGACATGCATTGCGTGTCATAAAAGGGTTTTTATGACACGCAAATGCGAGTCGTTGATTGAGGAGTCATAAAATTAACATGACATGCATTTGTGTGTCATGTTTTTATGACACACATTTAATGACACACATTTAATGACACGCATTCATGACACACATTTAATGACACGCATTCATGACACACATTCATGACACTCATTTTATGACACCTTTTAATGACACACATTCATGGCACTCATTTTATGACACTTTTTAATGACACACGTTCGTAACAAGCATTTATGACACATACGTATGACATTTATTTACGCGTGTCATGCTTTTAATTGTATAAATTTTTTTTATAAAATTACTAATTTGCCCTGGATACATGTATAATAACAAAAACAATAAATCTTTTCATAAAACAAATACATATGTATATATATATACCGAAACAATCCATTACATAATCATTTGTCAAGTATACTACAAATATTTTAACGTTAACAAAAAAAGAATTGTTTGTCAATACATTTTCAACACCTAAAATACGACTTATAACTTAAAAATAGAGTTAACCGCATAAGTCGACCAATCTTCACGAATGTCATCCATATCCGCAGCCGAGTATTCCTCTACTCCTTTCCCAACCTGAGACAACAATTAAATAAAATAAATCTTAAAATCAGATTTTAATCATAATATATGAATTTAAGCATTTGTTTGGATATATAAGTACATATTTCTCTAATATACGGACTAAAATATGCCTAAACTTACATTATCATTGTCAAGTATTTCAACTCCTTCGTAAGCTATCTCCTTCATGAACTTCATCACATAGTAGCCGCATTCAGTACCTCCTGGCTGACGTGGACACTACCACAATTAAAAATATCAAGAAATGTGAAACCATTGCGATTTAAGTTTAAACTAAAGGGTGTCAATATTTACAATATCATTATAACCACAATTTACATAAAGGATTAAGGGCTTACCCTAGCTATAATCCATACGAGTTTAACCCTTATGTTGACACCACTTTCTGAAGCATACACGGCCATTGCCCTGTAAAAAATCAAAATTATATCAAAGTATATTCCAACTCTTTTATCATCCATTATGATAATTTGTATTACTTACGTATCCATAATTTGCCTCAACTGCTCATCGACACTTCTAGGCCGTAAGGAATCAAGATAATAGCAAGTAGTTGTTTTTAGATTTAGTACTGCCAACACCCAATGGTTTCTTCAAAATCCAAAATCCAAAATTCAATCAAAATAAATTAAGATAATAGGCCTTTTTCCCATCACATTTAGGTTCCAAACAAAACCTTTACTAACGGGATGGAAAAATGTAAGTGTGGCTAGCATTAATAAAAAGATTTAAAATTGGGCAAAACAGTGTTTTTAGGCCAACTTAACCCGACCCTTTTTGGCACGTATCTTACATTAACCCATTTAATTGATGCCCAACATGTATGACCCACCCATTTTGCCACACAGATAGAAAAAAGATGAACACACTTGATTTGATGATCTTCAGCTCTCTTGGTTCCTACATCATCTCTTACTTCAACTTTAAAGTTTGAAGGTCCTAAAAAGAACATATAAACACAATGTTGATTCAATTTTTCAAAAAGAACAGATCGATAAATATGGCTAATATTTTAAGTTAATCAAAACGCTAATTTGTTAACTAAGCACATTGTTAAACTTGGAATTAACCAGGTCTCTGTGTTATTATAATTTATAAGTACATGTATATGTATATGTGTTGTTACTTGTATAACTATAATTATTATGATTAGAGTAAATTACGATTTTGCATCCTGTGGTTATATCACTTTTACACTTTTAGCTCAAAAAAGATTCTTTTAACATTGAGCCTCTAACGTCTCTTTTTCTAGCTCTTTTGACCCATAACACTAACCCATCCATTTACTTTTAGAGGCCAAAATGGTTAGATAAAAAAGACATTAGGGGCCAAAAGGGTTAGAAAAAAAGATATTGGAGGCTCAGATGTTAAAAAATTCATTTTTGGGCTAAAAGAGTAAAAGTGATATAACCACAGGGGCCAAAATCGTAATTTTTGTTATTACTACTCATATTATAATTTATATAACTATATAGTAATTTTATTATTTAATTTATATAACTATATAGTAATTTTATTATTTAATGAGTAAATTGCGATTTTAGTCCCTAAGGGTTTATCTAAAATGTCACTTTAGTCCAAATAGTTTTTTTTCTCCCATGGGTCATTGTCGTTTGCATTTTTTTGTCATTTTCATCCAACCCACTAATTTCGTCTAAAATATCAATAAACTTAGGGGATTTTTGATCATATTACATATAAGTTTTTTTTGCCATTTTAATCCAAAACGCTTCTTAAATTTATCCTTTTTTATTACTAATATTATATATATATATATATATAATTGTAATTATAATAATAATTATTTTATTATTATTGTTATAAATGTATCTCTCTGATTCTTTATCTCACAGTTCACCCACCACCCATAAGCTTCAACCTTCACTTCTGGTACACCCCCCCCCACCCCCCACTCACCAGCATCTATGGTTTTTGACATCGGAGGTGGTACACGGTACAACAGACGACGGCGGAACATATCATTTTTGTTTGACATATGAACATTCACCGGAAATATTATAAACATATAGTCAAGCAGAAGACCAATGACACAAATTAGTTTACAAGTCAATTTTGGGTACCTAGGTTGCATTATCGAATGGTACTAAAAAAATATAGGTTGTCGCCGGAAAATTCTACAGTGGGGGAAAGGGGGATGTTGAGATGGGTGTTTGCAAGAGATGTCTTGCAGGAGGCGGATGGCTGACCAAGACAACTATGAAAACGTCGACGTAAATGAGTAGGTCATCACGATACTTTTGGATTTTTAAAAATATTATAGTTTATATAAGATATGACAAGAATATGTAAAAAAATTATAAGTTAATTGTGCAGTGAAAAAGTGTAACTAATTACCCATAATTATGTTAAAACTATGGGATTTAAGTGTAATAAGATGTGGTAAAATATAATTATTATTTAAAAAATCAATTTACCCTCATTTTAGGGGTATATTTATAAATTAAGAGGAAAAAAGTTCTTAAAATGTCTCTTTCTCATGCATTATAATATAGTATAAATAAATTAAGTCACTTTGTAAATTTTATGTAGCAAAATCATTAGTTTTCTAGTAGTAAAACTAGCCCAAGCTCAACCCAGCTCATGAGCCCAAATGAGAGATTGTTAATTTAATTTTTAATTAATTTAATTTTTAATTAACATATCAGATATATATCACTTTTCATAAATCTGTACATTTTTTCTCTTTAACAGTTTCCAAGTTTTTCCCATGACTTACTATTGGAAATTAACCATGATATCCATATTACATAATCAATAAGTGCTATAGGAAATTAACCCTTATGTTTATATAATGTTTTTTTATTTTTTATGACGCTAAAAATATGAAACACAAAAACAGTTTCATAAATTTATTAAATTTTGTACCACCATGACATTTTTTTCTTGACACAGATTTAAATGTCATAAAATAAGCGTATGTAATTATTCGTGTGTCAAAATAGATCTTGTTTTTTTATGACGCTAAAAAGATGACACACAAAAAAGTGTATCATATACATATTGAATTTTGTAAAACCATAACATTTTTTTTCCTTGACAGACACTTTCGGATGTCATAAAATGAGCGTGTGTCATTGTTTGCGTGTCAAGATGAATCTTGTTTTTTTATGACGCTAAAAACATGACACACAAAAAAGAATGTCATAGATTTATTAAATTTTGTAAATCATGACATTTTTTTCTTCACATACGCTTTTGAATGTCATAAATATGTGCGTGTCATTGTTCGCGTGTCAAGAAGAGTGTATTTTCTAGTAGTGTCCACCGGCTCCTGTGACCAGATGAGTCGGATATTGTGTGTATTGTGGAACATTAGACATCTCAAGGGCCCGATAAGCTGCACCATGAATAACGTCCACATCTTCAGATCGGTGAATTAGACTCATCGTCTCCGACTGCAAAAAAATAATTAATAATTAATTTTTTAATAAAAATAAAAATGGATGCTTTCAATAATTTTAAACTTGTATATACCATCATTTGGACCATCGCTCCTTCGTCTTGAAATCCGCTCGTAGGGCCAGCTGACAACTGTGGGTTAGACACATATAACACCGTATGTTCCATGTACCACGACATGTAATCGTTGGCAACTCCAACAGATGTCATGAGTTCCCCCGTCACCAAGTTTTGATGACGTGCCTCCCACTGACTAACATACGGTGCGTGACGACTTAACCAGTTCCAGCCAGTTTTCCCACTCCGGTTCATGGAATGAAGTCTGGCATGCTCATTATGATCGATGGCAATTGGGTTAGGTATGTACTGGAACATGCCAAACTGTCTCATCACTCGTTGAGGATAGTGATGCTCCACAACCGAGTAGCATAGCAAAGGGTAACAACTCCGCCAAATTCCCATACCACTCCGACATATATCGGGGAGTCTACCGAGAATGTCGTCGTATGGTCTCCAATTAAACTGCAACAAAAAAAAAATTCATTCATTAGAAACGTGTTCAAACAAACTTAAATTTTATATGTCAACAACTAACAACCATACCGTTGCATCGGTCATTGATTGCAGCTGAGATCTATATGTTCTCAGGCAATGTGTGGAAACATCTGTACACGTTAAGCTTCCCTTCCACCTAAAAGGATAAATAAAAAAATAACATAAGTCAGGTATATATATACAAAATAATAAATTTAATTATTTCCAATTCACACTACCGAGCAGCTAACGGGGCATTGTACTGGAACCGGGCAACAGCAGGAGCAAAACAACGAAACCTCTCCCAAGCCCACACTTGTAGAAGCGCAACTGGGCCAGTAATGGCTATAGCATTAGGTGCTGTAGCATTACAAAGGTTTTTGTAAAGGAGAGCTAACACAGCACCGCCCCAACTATATCCCGAACATGCGGGCAAGTCTACCAGAAAATCTAAAAATTTGACATCAATCAGGTTGTTTGCATTATCAGGAAAGATTGTGCACCCTATCAAATAAAATATTATTTGACGTGTACGAAAAATGCAATCTTCACCTGATGCTTCATTTTCAGAAAAATTGGATGACGTTATTTGTGCTAAAACTCGGGAGGACCTAACCCTTTTGCCCCTCACATGAGCTTCGTCAGGGGTAAACCCCAACACCGTTTGACACTTGTCTCGTATAGTATACATCGACATACCAGTGTCAGCCCCAGAAATAGGCAACCCATCTATCGGTAGCCCACACAACACGTTGACATCCTGTAATGTCACGGTCGTTTCTCCAAAAGGAAGGTGAAACGTGTGAGTTTCTGGCCTCCATCTCTCAACCAACGCAGTTATTAACGCGTGGTCAACATACTTGTACCAAGATTGTTGTATCCCGCTGAAACCTGCTGCATGTATTAAACCTTCTACCCTTCCACTAACCGGATTTTCTTTCATATGTTGCCAGAACGTTCGATCTGATCGTCTAATATCTAATGGCTGATCATACGGTGTTGGATTTTTAAACACCTCAAACGCACGGTGATTGTTGCCCAAGAACAACACCGATGCATTCATCGGACCAGGATGACATTCAAAATTCATCTTCGGCTTATAAAACTTGACTGAATATTTTTCGTTAATGAAAGGATTGAGTTTGATATTGAAAATGTAGCTCAACTCCTTTGCTTTATGTTCATATGTAAATACTTCACTCTGTGCCTCAATTTTCGAATTCTTGGTGTTTGCAGAAATTTTTCTTACACTACAGTTGGATTCTCTTACACATAACTATTCAAATTAGCAGGTTTTATTTCATATCATGTGAGAGCTAGGGTCAAGTCATATCACCTTCACATTTACCACTCACATTTCATGCAACAAATGGACAAAAACCTCAAACAGGCACCTATACACTACCATCCGAAAGCTGAATAAATTCTGCAACCTTTGTCGTTATTTACAAAGACTGTACATGAATCTGCCATCCTTTAATAAAGTTGCGAGACAAATCTGCGACCTTTAATAAAGTTGTGGTTCAAAACAGAGACCTTATATAGGCTTGGGAGACAAAACAGCGACCTTATATAGGCTTGGGAGATCAATCTGCGACCTTTAACAAGGTTTGTACATGAATCTGCGACCTTTAGGAAGATTGGAACTTCAATCCGCGACCTTTAGGAAGATTGTGACATCAATCCGCGACCTTTAACAAGGTTTGTACATGAATCTGCGACCTTTAGGAAGATTGGAACTTCAATCCGCGACCTTTAGGAAGATTGTGACATCAATCCGCGACCTTTAGGAAGATTGGAACTTCAAACAGCGACCTTCACAAGGTCGCTGTTTCAACCTGCGATGTTGTACATGCTTGGCAGCTTTTGGCAGAACTTCTGATTTTATGCAGAAAAATGGTAGAAGGTCTCTATTTCATTTCACAACCTACCTATATCTGAAAACATTTTTCAACTTCACCTAAAAACACTCTTTTTTTGTGTAGACCACTCATTTCTGCAAAAAAATTCCTCAATGGTACCAGAATGGGAGGATTCAAGCTCATTGCCAACCTAGCTAGGTTCGCTAAGGAAATTGAAGGTATCTCTGGTAAGAAGATTGGCAACAATGTTAAAGTTGGTAAGGACAGTAAGGATGTCCGGCAGGAGATGAAGAGTCATGGTAATGCCTTCATCTAACGTTGGTAATGATAAGCTTTTCAAGGACCTGTTCCACAACTTTGTTACGTTAAGATGGAAAGGTAAACAATTTAGAGTCTGGATCGAGGAAGACATGAGTGACTGGTACCCGGAGTCTTTTGGGAGGGTGTCCGATCAGGTTGACGGATCGTTATCGCCGGAAAAGTGTATTTCCAATATCAATCAGAATGCCAACGGTCTGCATGGGCTAGAGAAGGAAAACCAAACAACCGGTAAGGGTGAGGGAAGGTCGGCTGAGGATACCGTAGTCACAAGTGGGGAACCTTTCATATCCTCTGAGCCAAACGTTAATATTATGGGAAATGATGTAATTGATTCTCTACCTTTAATTAATGAGCCACCTTTTCCTGCTAGTGGGACCCAGGTTTTAAATGAAGATGATATTCCTTCCAATAAAGGTATTGTTTATTTTAATTCTCTGGATCACTCCGGGAGGCCCAAAAAGAATCAAGCTCATAGAAGGTCCAAGATTTTAAAACAAAGACTAGGAAGAAGGTCCAGTCGAGTTTCGGAGGAGAGACCCAGAAAGAGGCCCAGGAAGAATGGGGGTTTTACTTTTGATTTGAATGTTGACCTTAGAGATAAGTCTGACATCTTTGACCAAGATAAAGGGATGGGCAATACTGTGGAGACGAGACAGGATCCCGAACCCGTGATCAATAGGGATCAGCAGTTAGCAGACGATGGGATTATTAATGTGGACGGAATTCCGGCTGCCGAGGTAGCCCCTGGTTCGAATAAAGAAGTGGTCGAAATAGCAGACACCTTCGATGCACAGGATTCAGACGAGGTCGAAGCTACACGTAGAATTGGGAAACTCATTGGAGTAAATTTAACTAACCACAATGATCTTATTATCGATGCGATCAGAGGTGAAGGTATGTATATTGTTTCCCAATGATATTTTATCTTTAAACATCAGAGGTTTAAGTAGGGGAGTCAAAGCGAACTGGGTAAAAGAATTAAAGTTTTCAAACAAAATCGGGGTTGTTGCGCTCCAAGAATCTAAAGTGGAGTCGGTCTCGAAGGCAAATCTGGTGGGTTTTTGGGGGAATAATAATTTCGATTTTTCTTACGCGGCTTCGGTGGGCTTGTCCGGAGGGTTGATTTGGATGTGGGATCCTAGCATTTTTAAAATGGAGGTTATCGTTCAGAGCAGGTGTTTTCTTATAGTTAGAGGGTCTTTACTTAGGAGTGGGATTATGCTGAATCTCATGAACATTTACGCCCCTCAAAGTGTCGTGGCTAATCGCCATATATGGGAGGATATATCTAATCAGATTGCTTCATTCGATGGTAAATGGGTGTTAGCGGGGGACTTCAACGCAGTTCGCTCCATGGAGGAAAGGAAACGTTCGAAATTCAAAGCCGCTTGTGCTGAGAACTTTAAGAAATTTATCTATGATAATGGGCTGTTAGAATTTCCTTTGCAAGGTCGGAAGTTTACCTGCATCAGAGACAATGGTAGGACACTCAGTAAATTGAATTGAATCGGTTCCTGGTTTGTTCTGAATTTTTTAATGGATAGCCTCAATCGTGTGTGCGGGTGCTTCCCGGCAGACACTCGGACCATTGTCCCATTATTTTGGAGGTTGTTGATCTTAAGTTTGGTACGCATCCGTTCCGATTTTTCAATTCTTGGATTGGCCACCCGGGTTTTGAAGATACTGTTACGGAGGCCACAGAGAGCTTCGAGGTGTGTGATCCTCCGGATATCAGTCTTTCTATTAAATTTGCCCACATTAGAGCATGTCTTAAAGTGTGGAGGGACGAGTTCTTGTCTAAAGAAAAAGAGAATGTGAACGTGGCTTTGGAGGAATTAGAGTCGTTAGAAAAAGACATGGAAAGTAGGGATCCTATGGAAGATGAGGAGTGGATTATGGCGGAGAATAGAAAAATTGTGAAAGATTCGGATTACAGAAAAAACGCGGACCTCAAACAAAGGTCCCGGTTGAGATGGGCCCTAAACGGAGAGGAGAACTCTAAATTTTTCCACGCCTTGATCAACAATAGGAAAGCTTCAAACTCTATACAAGGTCTCAACATTGATGGAGTTTGGTGCTCTAAACCAAACTTGATCAACAAGCAGGTTTTATCTTTTTTTCGTGACAAATTTAGAGAAAATTCGCCTATTAGACCGGAGTTGGACTGTCCAAACATTAAGAAGATATCGAATCTGGAACGTAATATTTTGATTGAACCGTTTTTGGAACAAGAAATTAAAGATGCGGTTTTCGATTGTGGAGATGAGAAAGCTCCAGTTCCAGACGGGCTGAACTTCAGATTCATTAAACATTTTTGGAGGTTGTTCAAGGATGACTTTCGGAGGATTTTTGATTGGTTTTACAACACAGGAGAGATTGCTTTAGGTAGTGGAGCCTCGTTTATAGCTCTAGTGCCTAAAGTCAAAGACCCGGTTTCTCTAGTTAATTATAGGCCGATAAACTTGGTGGGAGTGATTAGTAAGGTAATCTCTAAAGTATTAGCCAATCGTCTTAGCTTAGTGCTTGACAGGGTTATCTCGGAGAATCAGTCGGCTTTTCTAAAAGGTAGATACATCTTGGATGGTCCTCTCATCGTTAATGAGATTATTTCATGGAAAATAAAAGAAAAAAGGAAAAGGCATTCATCCTAAAAAGTAAAAATTGATTTTGACAAGGTGTACGATAATGTGAACTGGAACTTCATTCTTAATATTCTTCACCAGATGGGATTTCACGAGAAATGGTGTTATTGGATTAAGGGTATTATGAAATCGGCTAACTCTTCGGTGGTGGTGAATGGCTCGCCCACGTTCACATTCAGATGTGAAAAAGATATGAGACAAGGAGATCCGTTGTCTCCTTTTCTTTTCTTGGTCGTGATGGAAGCGCTTTCGTCTATGTTGTCTAATGCTAAGAATGCGGGGGTTATTAAAGGAATCTCGATTCCTAGCAATGGGCCGGTTATTGCTCATCTCTTATATGCGGACGATGCTATCGTCATGGGTGAATGGTCTAGAAGTGAGCTTGTTAACGTTGTGAGAATTCTCCGGTGTTTCTTCCTTTGCTCCGGTCTCAAAATCAACATTGACAAATCCTATCTCTATGGTGTTGGAGTGGGTATGGGCGAAATAGGGGAGATGGCAAGTATAGTAGGTTGTAAGCATGATTGTCCACCTTTTAAATATCTTGGCCTCAAAGTTGGAGCTAATATGAATAGGGTTTCAAATTGGCACCCGGTTATTGAAAGTTTCTGTGCTCGTCTTGCTAAATGGAAGTCTAATCTTCTTTCGATTGGTGGAAGAGTAGTGTTAATCAAATCGGTGATGGAAAGTCTCCCTTCTTATTACTTTTCTCTTTATATGGCGCCTAAGAAAGTTTTATCGGATCTAGAAGCCATGATAAGGAAGTTTCTTTGGGGCGGCTCCGGGGAAGAAAAAAATGCATTGGGTTGCTTGGGAGAAGGTAGCGCGTCCTAAAAAATTCGGAGGTTTGGGCTTAAGTAAGTTAGACGTGGTCAACAAGTCTTTACTATCCAAATGGGGTTGGAGGTTCAAGACAAAAGAGAACAATCTAGGGAAAAAAGTGATCGTTGCTCTTCATTCTAGTAGGTCGGGCTGGGATTGTATCCCTTTCAAAAAAAAGTCTTTCCGGTGTTTGGAACAACATAGCTAAGAACTTCCTTAAAACAAAGGTGGATGGCCCTCCGCTTGGGCATTTCATGAGAGGTTCGATCAGCAATGGAGAGGATGTGGCATTTTGGCATGACGTGTGGCTATTGGATGAACCTCTTAAGTTGGTTTTTCCAGATCTGTACAATAAAGATGCTGATAAACGCATTTCGGTTGCCAACAGGTTTAAATTGAACAGTAACGGGGACCGATTTACTTATTTCGAAACAAGCCTTAACAGCAAGTCTCGAGCAGTTGACAAGTCTTCTTGACAACGTTCGGATTTCAACTCGGAAGGATCGGTGGAAGTGGACCTCGGCTGCGGATGGGTTATTCTCGGTCAAAGCGGTTAAGCTCCTTCTGAACCGTAATCAAATGCTGGACGATTGTTTTGTTTTGGATTGGTGTCTGTAGGTTCCTGCCAAAGTTAATATTCTTTCATGGAGAGTAGAGCTGGATAGAGTGGCAACCGCTGTTGCTTTGAGTGGAAGAAATGTGGGGATCGGCGAATTGGTCTGCCCTTTCTGTCATTCTGCTGACGAAACGGTCGACCATCTTTTCATAGCATGTTTCATCGCTTCAAATGTTTGGAACGGAGTGAGTAATTGGTGCAATATCTCTAATATATTCGCCTTCTCGATCCGAGACTTGTTTATGTATCACATTTACTACGGTTTGTCGGAAAAGAAAAAGGAGGCGGTTCAAGGCATCAATCATGATTACATGCTGGATTATATGGAGGACTAGGAATAAAGTCATATATATTCTCAAATGGAACGGTCAACATCAATAGCATAGTTAGCGAAGTTAAGGCTTTAAGTTTTTTTGGTTTTCAAATAGATCAAGGTTTAAAGGTTTAGAGTGGAGGGATTGGATGCCATTTGTAAATATGTAAGTTTGTTTTGTGTTGGCGGCCCGGTTTGGATCGTCGTTTTTCTGTGAATGAAGTTTACCTTTCAAAAAAATAATAAACAATATGAATCTTTTGTGATTGTCTCCAAATAAATTCTCACATACCCAAACATTACTGCATTCATAAGTAATGCAACCTCTTCATTTGATGCCACCAGCCTCACTTAAACTCATATCCCACAAGCATCAATCACATTTCCCCTTTCATGCTTCTGCTTTGTACCAAAAAAAAAAAGTCAAAAGTCATTCGGATAATGATCCGCAACATCTTCAATGGTAGTAAATGAAGTTTGTACTGTCCTCACCTACTTAACTAATTAGTAACAAATCTTCGAGATTAAATCACCATATTCTGCTTCTAAGGTTAGCCATCTCTTCACACCTTCTCACTCCCTTTCACTCAAACTTCATTCAAGTAGCACCATCACTAATTTATGCATCCATCAGTGAAAAGCCAAAAAAAACTTCATGCCTTTGATACTTTTACATTCACTAATCGTAAATTGCTTTCCCTTCTTCCTTGATCTAACATTACGGGGACGAATGGCAATAGTTACGACTTACAACGTGTTTCTAAGCTTTAACAAGATTTCTACAAATATGAGTTTTGCCCGGCCTTCGAAAATTTTCTTTTAAGGTATGCTTATAATCTTCATAGTTGAGTTTGAATTCATGTGAAACCTTTACATGTGCAAAAGAATTTGATCAGTAAACATTAGAATAAGATGTACACATTTTTTTTATTTAGGTGACAGTAAATAAATGTGAGTGAAATATTGAAATTTTAAATGTAGTTGCATTCATCATGAAAAAAAAAATCACTAGTTATTAACTAATAAAACATTTGATTATCTCATTCATGGAGATGTAAAAAAAAAAAGCAGAGAAAATGTCTTTTTTTATGCCAAGAGTTTGTATCTAAAAAAAAACATTTGATTATCTCATTCATGGAGATGTTGAGGTTTGCAAACTCAGATGGCATGGGATACGAAACAAGTCGATCAAACCCAAAAACAAGTTCAAGCAAAACTGCAAAAGCATTTAGTGAATATGGCAAGTCAACTTACATTTATGGTCGGTTTAGCAATAGATTTCTCTATGTTTAAGTTTTAAGTTAAAATGGTTATAGCAACTTTGTACACGTTGCGGGGTATTCTGTCATATCGGTTCCGTTCATTACAACTAGCAGTACATTACCAGCACTTGGTATCACTATCGAAAGTCATGGGTGCAACAAATTATATTTGATGGTGTTATGGTGTTATTTATACCTGTATACTATAAAATACGAAATTATATTTTATACTTCTATCATCGTGAAATTTACATATTTTAGATCCTTTAGACATTTTATGTGATTGTACACTGATATGTATGTGATTTTTCATATTTTATATTTAGGGGGGGGGGGGGGATATTCCACGGTCCTCCCAACCGCCGAGGTGATCCTACTTCGCAGACCGCCACCCAGCAAGCCTGAGCCTGGGGTAAATCCGCTACCGTAGGGGCATTGGGAACGAGCAAGACTCGAACCCGCCACCTCCGGGTTAGAACGCGGGCTGGTGGCCATTGGGCTGACACCCAATAGTTTCATATTTTATATTTACTGCAAATCTAATATATATAAATTAATGTATATTAAAATTAGATTGCAAAGCAAAAAAAATGGACTTACAAATCTCAACCGGTGCTTTTTAACAAACTAATTTAAGTACTTCATACCTGATGGGTAATATATACCTAACAAATACCTACCAGTTATCGTTCCTGTATAGGATATAGTTTTACAATCACGAGACTGTGATTACTAATACTCGTCTAATTGTCATCCCTACCTTGAATCTTCAGTCGAATGAATAAATTCTCGGTGCTTTGGATTTTAAAATGACTTGGGATGGAGTTTTGCACAATCAATTTATATAATTGAAACAAATAAGTAATTTGCACCGGATTTCAAAGCAACAATCAAATAGAAGGGAAACATGTTAGAAATAACCCGTTGATGTGGTCTTACGGATCATTTTGTAACATTACCAATATGACATAACTAATCTCTAACAATTACTTGATGGTAGTAATTGTAATTATTGATTAGTTTAAGGGGCAATTATGATTTCCCTTTAGGTACCTTTAATAGAGAATGTAAAGAGTTTTCATAACCTACCATCACTTATGATCATTATATATTGATTATTGGTATTGATGGATAAAAAGATATAAAAAACTCCTTAAGAACACCAACACTAAAATTCTCTCTAAGGTGATCCATCAACCCAAGGTACCATAACGGGAATCATGGTCTTATCTTCGTCTTCAAAGATGACCACTCCCACAAGTAAGTGTCTCTAACTTGGTATCTATATTTACGTTATGATTGAATAAACATGATTAGGTTCTATATTTTGACCCATGTTTTTAGATATAATTAACATGTGGTATCAGAGCAATGTTGATTATATCAGGTTGATCATATAAATCGATTTGTTGCCATGTTTTATGTTTCATGATCTTCTGACCTGCAAGTTGATTTAGAAGTTAAATCATGTAAGTCAATTTGTTAATAATATCACGAGCTCTTTTGAACAATTCAAATAACTGGCAATCATGATGTAATGGCTTTCTTATGGAAGTAAAATATATTCATTTTCAAATGATTCATTCTGACACTCTTGATAACCGAAAATACATGGCATACAATCCAAAACAAAGAATTGTCATTTTAACTATATTTACATCATCTTGAATTGCAATTGATGGTGATTTTAATTAGTGACATATTTTTAGTTGTGTTTTGTCTATTGGGTTTCACAATACTCTATTGCAATTATTTATTCAATGTGATTAATTAGTGAATTAATGGTATATTAATTTTATAAATGCATGAATTAATTCTATTAATTCTCACATAAATAATTTTAGTCTAAGCAACGTTTTAGTTGCATTTCATGAATTGAATGCTTGAATCAATTCTATTAATTCTCACATAAATAATTGATTGGAATGATTTTTCTTATGAATTATTAAAAACTAATATATATCGGCCTTCATTCATGATTATGATTATTGGCAATTTTAGTTCATATATATGAACCTTAATTGATGGGTTTAGATTGCTATGATGTGTTTTATATACGGTTAATTGGTCAGTCATTATATTTGAAATTTAGCACCTTGCCGATGGCTATCAAAACTAAATTGTATATATTTTTTGGTGTGAATCCTATGTCCAATTTCGCATGGCTCATTTAATTTATGAAATTAATTAATTGACTTTTTTGTATGATCCACAAAAATTATATATTAAGCTTTCGCATGTGATATTTTGTATAAATTATTTCTGCATAAATTTTCGCATAACGCTTATACGAATTCGCATGCCTTATGTTAACTTTTGGAAACCTTATTTTATTTGGTTTCGTATGACCATAACTTGCGAATGACCCAACTTTAATTTATGTCATTTTATGTTATTATGTGTATTATTGGATAATGAACCCAACAACTAATTGTTATTTACATAAATATTTCATTTCTGGCCCAAAGGTGTTATGTTATATTTATGTGTTTTACCTTATTGTGTATGTATGTTCATCATGATACATGAATTTTGGTCAAAGCCAAAGCGAAGCTAGAGTTCATGTAGAACATTGAGACAGTCTATATTTATGTGTGTTCATAATATGTGAATTTTGGTCAAAGCCAAAGCGAAGCCAGAGTTCATATAGAACACTAAAGACGGTCTATTATTTATATCGTTCATAATGCTGAATTTTGGTCAAAGCCAAAGCGAAGCCAAAATTTAGATAGAACATTAAGCCGAGGTTTATTATTTTATATAGTTCATAATGCGTGAATTTTGGTCAAAGCCAAAGCGAAGCCAAAATTCAGGCAGAACATTAAGTTGGTTTTATTTATTTATGTTCATAATACATGAAATTTGGTCAAAGCCAAAGCGAAGCCAAATTTCATGTAGAACAACAAGTCAGTCTATTATGTATGTTCATAATGCATAAATTTTGGTCAAAGCCAAAGCGAAGGCAGATTTATTATAGAACATCAAGACAATTTGTTATTTATGTACGTTCATAATGTCTGAATTTTGGTCAAAACCAAAGCGAAGCCAAAATTCAGGTAGAATCTTAAATTAGTCTGTTATTTTGGTGTTATAGTAGACTATATCTTCAATATAATAATTTGTGTGTGCCTTACTTGATTACTCCATAATGCAAATCACTCCAAGCTTCTTTTTAGGTTTGTATCTCATCTATTTCATCCACTCTAATTTCAAAACCTAAAATGTTTTGCTTACTAAAGAGTTTCTACAAAATTTGCTCTTGTTATTTTGTTGATTATTTCTTAAGATATGATAATCCTACTGCTCTTTTCTGATAAAAGTTTTCCAGAAGACAACTAGAGTATGACTAGTGGGATAAGTCAACCATTATATCTCTTATGATAATCAAGAACTAACTTAATTATTGCTATCATGTGAGCTATTCTAGATTCTAAATTTCCGAAGACTAATTTGTTTTTTTTGGAAGAATCAAAATAACTCCTAAGACGCATGCATTACTCTAGATTCTTACTATAAAGTTAGTGGCATATGCGAGTACATCATGGTGTACAATACCATGACCCATAATTTAAAGGTTTACACATGGAAATCAGTACCCTTTTCCGGTGCATTACATATAACTTTTCCACCAATACCATAAGTTGCCTTAAGAATCAACTATACCACTCAAGAGTACCAAAGGAAAACGAGTGTGTTGATTAGCAGCATATGTACAGGAAAAGGAATGCATGAAATTGGAAAATTAGATGTTGTTCATCTCACCGCCACTAAACCTTAAAGGATGATACTTTTAAGATTCAGAGATAGTGTACAAGTACTATTTCCAGCTATAAGTTTCTTCAAAAGGAAAGTGTCGCTGCAAATTTGTGTCATTAAACCAGGCATGAGCATCGAGACTATCCATTATTCAATGGAACAGCTGGCTAAGATAAGTAGTCAGAAATTTATGATATTTAAGTCTGCTAATGATGATATTCCAATCAACACATGACGAGTTGACTCTAGTTCTTTGTGTTTCCTTACCAGAAATCAACAAATAATTAATATGAGAGTTAGTGGCAAAATTTTATATTAAAACTATAAGAACCATAATAAACTGTTTTATAATTAGGCTTTATGATACCTTATATATTCTGTAGATTATTCAGAATTTAGTATCAATATGAAAGCTACATTATGACAGTTGTGAGGTTTGCATGGTTAAAACAAAGTTACTCTTACCTTAAACTCTCATATTATTTGTCATCTCAATCTGGATAGAAACCTTATAAGATAGCACTAGATGATGCTACACTTTTTCACAATCTTTTGTTATCATGAAAATGAAAATTTAACAAAAGAAAAATGAGACTTACAAATTCCATCCATTAAGATCAAATTTCATGAGAAATCATGACTAGGTTAATGAAGGATGGCATATTATCAAATCTCATTCTTAGTGACTTATGAGCATGTGTTATAAGCCTTAATATTTAAATGGCTAAGGGAATAAATTAAGTTCCATTAGAAGTTATATTTCATTGGAACTTATCCCAAAATGGAATATTCAGACATAATTCATTTATCATAATATTTACTTGTATTTAATATGTCTTATATGAATAAATATATTAAAGAAATTAATTCATGTATACTATGATTCCTTCTAAATATGTCCTCAAATATTTTATAACATCTGGACATTAAGGAAATCAATTCTAACATATATGAAAGGTTCCCACAACATGTACATCACTGAAACTCATCTTGTAGCATTCCTAGAGATCTAAAAGGTTAGTGGGAGCATTAAGTGTCTTTATCTTAACTTGCGAGAGTTGCAAGAGGTAGGGGAGTGAAAGCTTGTTGTTACATCAATTTGTACCTCTTGTACAAGACACTGCTTCTTCACAACTTTTCTCTTTAAGAATATACTGCTACTTTAACAAAAGTTTCATTGTTGCTTAGACGTGGGCACAATCAGATTTCTTGCCATAATTGGAATCCTCAAACAGAGAAACTACAAGGAGTAACTTCATTAATTTGTTACTCTATTAGAATTTATTGGTCTCTTAATGTTGACCATAAGCATGCTAAATTGTTAAAGATTTCTAAGTCAGTGGGAGCAGTAATAGTCCTTATCAGGACTTGCAAGAAGTACAAGAGACGGGGGGAAGAGACTTGTTAATTTTTACTCCGATTACACCTCTTGTACACCATACTCCACCAAATCTTACACACTTAGAATCTTGAAAGCGATAGCAACTTAATCAAGAGTTAATCCATAAATCTGAAACTCATTATACAACCCAATAATCAACTACGGAGGTCATATAGGTTTAACTTTGATGATTATGTATCCTACTTGACTGAAGTTGAAATGGATATTGGAAAGTTTACTGATTCTACCTTTCTTAATTAAGCCATTTGCGTTAATCAATTTTCTAAATGGAATAAAAATTATTTTAGTAAAATTAATTTTTTGTTTAGAATAACGTTTGTTATCAAAGAATCATCTTACCTTTTTGCAAAAGTTTTCTTTGAGGATCATTGTTGTTCTAGTAGCTTATAATCTTTTGTAGCTACATTAAATGTATATTAAAACAACTTTCCCTAAACAAAGACTTACATGTTCAAAACAACCTGAAAGTTCTAAACTGAAAGGTCAAGAACACTTAGTTTCTAAGTCGATGCAATTCATATATGGGTTGAAGCAAACATCAAAATGTGACAAAATCTTAATTCAATTCTTTTCATCACGAATTAAGTGGATTTATGTGTACCAACCTCAGGATGAGTGGGAGCAATTAATGTAAACTTATCCTCATATAGATGACACTCTTTTGGTAAGTATATGTTACATAAGTCAAATAATTTCTCACACATATTTTGATATAATGAATCTCGGAAATACCACTTACGTGAGAGATATCAAAATAAACCGAGATAGACCCATTGGGGCATTAGTTTCATGCCATAAGCTTTACTCTAAAGTGGGTCCTTACATATGTAACAAACAATATTGCTCTCATTAAGAGGATAAAATGATAAATGAGATTACTTCCTTATTTTTCGTTAATTAAAAGCCTTACGAAGGTTCAAGTCTATACTCGTTTAGATATTGCTCACATTGATAAACATTAGACCACTATAGATTATTGTGAAGCATCTTACGATATCTTTAGAAACGAGAAAGACTGTAAGACGAAGTGAGAACTCAAACAGATTAATTACTTTTCCTTTGAATGTCAATTTCGGGGTATATCCTTACATTAGCAGATATAATTGTCTCATGGAGGAGTCATAAGAAACTGATAAAACAACAAAAATTATAATGACATAATATGTTGTTAATTAACAACCCAATTGTCACTAAGTGTTGTTGAAAACTTATCATTGGACTCATAAACTTATGGACTCCATACAAATACTATATTGAAGACTTACTGTGAAAAGTCAGCTACCTTATTTCCTCGAACAATAAGGTGCTGCATTAAACTTCGATACAAAATTATTGTTCGTTTATGAACAAGAAGAGGAAACTAATTATTTGTATCGAATACATTACATTCATGATATACTTGCGGATCCGATAACTAAGGTCTACACCCAAAGTTTTTTAAGAGCTCATAATAAAGACGAGTTTTACTAAAGGCCTTACATAATAGCATATCGTACATATGAATGATTAGTTATTATTTTTCCTCAATTATACAATTTGTTTGTCTATAAATACGTATGTGCACCTAATGACGTATAGACAAGAATTATACAAATTAATTTTAAAGGGCTTACCTTAGTCATTTTGGTCTTAAATTTACGTATGTTTTGATTTGGGGTTGTACCATGATTAATGGGGGTCTTGAGTTGAGAATAACACAACGACTGTATTTTTCTTTTGCAATTTCAATTTGAAACATTGATTAATGTTTTAAGTTGGCCAAACTTACTTATACTTATCACAAATGATCACTCGGCCAAGTGGGAAAATGTTAGAAATAACCCGTTGATGTGGCCTTACGGATCATTTTGTAACATTACCAATATGACATAACTAATCTCTAACAATTACTTGATGGTAGTAATTGTAATTATTGATTAGTTTAAGGGGCAATTATGATTTCCCTTTAGGTACCTTTAATAGAGAATGTAAAGAGTTTTCATAACCTACCATCACTTATGATCATTATATATTGATTATTGGTATTGATGGATAAAAAGATATAAAAAACTCCTTAAGAACACCAACACTAAAATTCTCTCTAAGGTGATCCATCAACCCAAGGTACCATAACGGGAATCATGGTCTTATCTTCGTCTTCAAAGATGACCACTCCCACAAGTAAGTGTCTCTAACTTGGTATCTATATTTACGTTGTGATTGAATAAACATGATTAGGTTCTATATTTTGACCCATGTTTATAGATATAATTAACAAAACATAGATAATGGTCATAATTTGTCAGCCTCAATTATACTGATTAACTGAAGAATTACAATGAAGAATGACTACTCAAAGCTCCCCCTTGATATATATCACTAGAATCTCTCTTACACATATGCTCTCTAAGCAATCATATAGAATAAATACACAAAAAAAAATGTGAGAGAGTGAAATGAAATGATGTCACAAATATAGTGACAGAAAACATTGCTAACTATATAACTTGAAAACAACATCTTTAGTTGATAGCCAGACAACTAATATATAAGATAAACAAATGATAAGTTGAGCTATCAGTTGATTAGGTGATATTGTCTAGTTTATACATATTTTTATATAAATATTTCCAACTAATATATAAGAACCAACATGTCTTTATCCCTTTTGCCTTTGATACTTTTGGCTCCCTAGCGACAGAAGTCATCAACTTCTTGACGAGGGTTCAACGGGTTATCCACAACAATTGTTCGACCCCAAGGGGGCAGGGTTTGTGTTCGGGAGGTTGGGGTTTGCAATTCAGAAAGGGTTGGCGGCGCAGCTTGTTGGCCGTCTACCTTCTGTTTTGATGTAACTTAACAAGTTTTCTGGTTAATTTATATGTTTATTTTTATTTCATAAAAAAAATGGTTTTGATTAATTTTAATTGAAAATCATACTTTATCAAGAAATTAATTAATTATTACTATTACTATATTGTATAAATTGTGTTCGATGATGTGCAGATTTTGCAATATTTTATTGGAATTAACTAAAATTAATTATGGCATTAATTATGTATATTGCGATTTAAGTGTTGGTTTGAATGTTTCAACGTGCAGGAGAGCATACATGGAAATGAAAAGAAGCTAAATAAGAGGGAATCTTGAAGGTCACAATAAATGAAAAAAGAATGGAATTATATGGGAAGTAAATACCATATAAGTTAGTATTGCCATATTATTGTTTCATGGGCAAGTTAACTAAGGGTATGTTTGGCATGGAGCTTTTAAGAGCTTTTAGCTTTAAGTTTTTAAGAAAAAGCTCATACTTAATAAAAAGTTTTGTTTGTTTGAAGGAGCTACAAGCTTTTAGGGAAAAATGACTATTTTAACCTCTCAAACTTTTTAATGCACCAACTTTTTAAATTTTTAGTTATGTCCATTTTGATAATTTTATACATTTTATTAAAAGCTCCAGCTACTCTACCAAACACCAAATATATCTAAAAAGCTCCAGCTAATAGCTACCAGCTACAGCTACCAGCTTTCAGCCATCAGCTACCAGCTTCCAGCTTTCAGCTAACAGCCACCAGCTAGTTTTGCCAAACATACCCGAAGACTACAACAAAAAAAAAAATTGAATTGGGCCATATGTTAATATGTGAATGACACGTCAGTGGGCTTTTAATGGACCGAAACATGACTAATGAAATCAGTTAATTGGGTCATGAATAAGGAATTGGGGGCTACTGAATTGTACGCAATTTCTAAAGTTAGAGGCGGCAATTAGAGAAAAAGTAGAAGGATATTTGGCTGGGCCTGGGCTACCAAGAGAGGGGGACGTGACATACATCAGACGGAAAATATATATACGCACGAAGACATCAGAGTGGAAAAAAAAATCTTGGGGACGCACGATCAGAAGTCAGGATTGAAGTTTCAAGAACTATTGGGGTCAAATAGGAAGCAGAAAGTTAAAGCTTTACGGGTTCTAACTCATCGATTTCTTTTGTTCTCTAATATTTATTTGTTTCTTATGTCAATGAATTCTTGTTTGAATAACTTGGTTTTATTTTCATTGATTAACATGCTTGGCTAATCGCTTAAGCCATCTAGACTTAGTTGAATGGATTGAATTAAGTTTTTACCTTTTTCGTTATTTGCATGAATGTTATGGATTGATTGTGTTTAGTAAAGAGTTTGTTTTATTGATTTGATGCGCATGCGTACTTTAATTTGGTTTATTATTGTCATTTGCTTCGTATGATTCTTAGTGACGGTCTATATCACAACATAGAGTCATACTAGGGTTTAGGATTTTGGTGAGTGTCTATATCACGTAAGAAATCTTAACTCTTTAGGGAGAATCGGCCGATAACCTCTAGAAGTAATTGTTAGTAATTTGCTAGGTTTTAGTGTTCTGCTAGTCCTAATACTTGGAAAGTGAGGGGCTATTGATAGGTCTTACCCGGCGAATTGCTTTAGACAGTCCTTAGAAAAGGTCGTGAATTTAGTTGCCTCGTCGGTTTATTAGTCTATCAAGTTAAGTTTAATAATTCAAACTACCCTAGAGCTATGATTGGAAAAAAGTAGGTCAACATTAGGGTACTTACACAATAATTAGACAACTGGAAAGACGTCTAATAACCGGTAGGATTAACGGCCTAGGTAACGCCATAAGTTTCACCTCGAGAAGGGTTGAGGGGCTTAGTTGGTGTTTAATAGGTTTAGTACTTTAAGGTCTCGGTTCCATAATTCATGCACTTAACTTAATTGGTAATTCTTTAAAGTCAATCCAAGATTCTAGTCTAGGTGGTCTCATCTCTCGTATAAGAATCGTCTTTGTTTTCCTTCGTATTTAGTCTAGTTTTAGTTAATTAATTAGTTTAAATAGATTTCCTTAGTTTTTCAGTAACCCCCCTCCCCAACCAATTAAACAGTTAGAGTCTGTGTCAGTCTAGGTCTAGATAGAGTCTAATTAGCGTAATTAGAGAGTCTCGTGGGTTCGATACTCGGACTTACTGTAGCTATACTGCATTGATCGGTACACTTGCCGGTTGCGTGGTTTAGTTTTAGATAGAGTGTCTAGATTAGGTTAATTCTAGTAGTTTTTATTTAACTACTTTTAGCACATCATTAGGATTATCAGTTGTTGCTTCAGTTGTAGCGCAATCGTTTTCAGCTCTTTGTATCGTTATTTTAATTCCCATTAGTTGATCTTTATCGGTACTTGTGAATCGTTAGTTGTTATAGAGTTTCTGTAGTTCTGATCCTCAGTTCTTTTGTTCACTCATTTTAGATTATAAGTACTTTAGATTAGTTCTTCACATCTAATAATTCTTTAGTTGTTCCAAGAGACTGTTTTACCAATTGTGAGTTTTAGCAATGGTATCAGCGGCTCTTTTATTTCTGAACAAGTATCTTCCATATCCTATTATAATAACAAGTTTAGCCTTACGTGAGATAATGCAAAATTACATATAAATGCAACATATTTATGTCATTCTTTTGAGGTGACTATATTTTCAAAACTAACATATAAGGGGATAGGGGCGCTCCACTAGTGGTGGAATTCGATAACTCACAACATCCAATTAAGTTCCGTCATGTCATCGAGCTTTATTCCATCACTAGTAATGGATTTTAGTGGAAATGCCCATCACTAGTGATGGTTTTTTTATTTTTAAAATATAATTTAATATCACAAAAGTTAATAATATTCTGTCGTTTTAAATCCACCACAAGAGATGATGATCACACCCATCTTTACACACACCAATACCGGAAAATGGCGCTCACTACTTCTTCAACTCCACATCTGCTCAACGACTTGGAGCTCTCTTCACATTCACCCCACCGAGTTCTTCGATCTCACAATACCCACTTAACTAACCCTATCCATCTCCTCAGTTTCCCCCAAATCAACACTCAATTCAGACGCCCTTTGTTCAATAACATGCCCTTGATTTCATCCAGAAAGTTCAATACGAAGGTGATTCAACTCTAACCCACATTCCCTTTTCAATTTTGTTAATTTGGATAACTAATTATGGATGGTTGTTGTTTGTTTGCTGTTAAAATAGGTTAGGGCATCTTCAGCAGCCTTATTCTGTCAACGCGTGATGGTGAGGACGCGTTATGTATTCCACGCGTGAAGATTTAGGGTGGCGGCGCTGTTTCATTATTTTCCACGCATGAAGATGAGCTGACCACGGGGCGCCCTGGGTCCTCTAAGGGTCTAGCTAGGTTTCAAAATAAAGTACAGTTTCAGTCCCTAGGTGTAGGTCCCTGTTTCGCGGAGGATTACGAACCTAAACCTTGTTATACAAACCTACTAGCGAGTGCGGAATCCAAGCTAGCAAGCAAACCGAGTTAGTAGCAAGTAGAGAAACAAACACACAAAGATTCACCGATTAACACAACTTGTATTAATGCAATGAGGGTTCGGTTACAAGCTCAATGTTTACAGAAGTGTTCTATAAACTCTCTAAGTGTGTGAGTGAGTTCTGGGCAGAATGCTCTCTAAGCTTCTATCTCTCGGGTGTGTGAAAATGGCAGAACTTCAGAACTAACTCACACTCAACACATGCATGGGTATATATACCCAGCTCAGCAGGTCTGGTCGAAGGATTCGACAGATGGTCCGAAGGATCATCTGTCGACCACATGTTACACGAAAGATCAGCATGGACCTCGAAGGATCATCCTTCGAGGTCTAATGGTCGAACCATGGTCGAACCATATCTTTCGATCACCTCGAAGGATCAGGTGTATCCTTCGAGGCTATCCTTCGATCAGAACATCTTTCAACTGTTGTCCAAGTCAAACCGGAGGATGGTTAACTTGGTCAACTTACAATACAAATCAGGACATCATTTATATCAGACCGAATACAGACAAAGTACAGACACAAGTGCACCAACAAACTCCCCCTTGGCTGTAGCTTTGTCTTTGATCCCTAATCTTTGTCTTGTTCTTCTAAAAGTGTAGACTCGTCTTGAACTTCGACGGTCTTTGGTCTTCAAGTCTTCAAGACTCTGATGTCCTATCATGTCTTCAATGTCGGAGGGTCTTCAAAGTCTTCACGTCTTGAAAGTAGAAAGTGTATCAACAAACTACCCGTATCATGTAGGAAGTGTGTTGACAAACTCCCCCTTAACATAAGCTCCCCCTTGAGTTATGCTCGTGAAATACTTTAACTTTATGAAGTAAGATCCTTCGAGGTGATGATGATGGCCAGCGGCAACTCGATCATCTTCATTCATTGAGTGCCTTCGTGTCTTCATTCCAAAGCTCGTCAACGACCATGTTCTCCTAGCCTTTAGAATCTGCACATGCAAGAAATCTAAACGCGTAATGAGAACAATTGCTTGGAATATAGTATAAACAAATGACACACGAATGACCATGTCATAATCAAACACCGTCCGACAGTTTGAAAGTTTAATAAAATTTGTCAATTTTAGTTTTTAACTTTCAAAACATGCAAATTTCGACCGTTTATGAAGATTTAGTCAGTTCGGTTTTCAGTCAGGTTTCAGGTAACGAAGACTTGAGCTCCAACATCGTACGATCGAAAATAAAGCAGAAATAAAATCTTTTTGGCTTTTATAAAGTTTATATTAAAACAAGCCTAAAATCTTTTTGGTATTTTTGAAATTAAAAGACAACAATTTAAAATCCTTTGAGTGTTATCAAACGACATCACCGCTAATGTCGTGCTGATATGCACCAAACGATGAAACTGTTTAAAAGAAATAATAACAGTTAAGCAGTAAATAAATATATACAGACATTCTTTTTGTGAGTTTCGAGGGTAAGAGAATCATATCAGTGTACGGTCATGCCAAAACACTCTTGTTGTTCAGTTAGTTAACATTAAGATAAGCATCCTATAACAATTATCGGTATTGTTGTCCACTTAAGCTCAACTTATCAGATGTAATCATGTTTAGAGGATACGTTAATGTATGATTTATACTTACCGACCGGTGTTCATCCACATCACGACACATTCCCGTATCAAGGTATGCACGAGAGTTCATCTTACCAGTGAGTATACCGATTATCATCTGTTTGACCGTATAAATTGTGAGATACTCACTTATTTTGATTTGAAAACAAGTCCTTTGTGATATAATCACTTATTGATGAGGAACTTGATTTTCGTATGCATGAGGGCACAGGTGCAAGTCCGTGAACAGGTCAGTACTTCCGTACAGCAGAGAGACGAACTTGACACCCGGATAAATGTGATATTTTATCACTTATTTGATTTGGACATGTGATTGTTTATCACTTATTGAGGTCGAATGCAGTATGCAATATGTACACGTATGTATAGTATCATGGAAGATCTAGACTTGTGTCCCCGTTATTTTTCGGTAAAAGATACAACCATGATACCCAGATGATAAGCAGCATAAAGACCGAATATCTCAGAACCTCGGCAATCTATCAAACGAAATTTCGGTACTAAGACCATATGCCAATGAATGGTTCCCACCTGGTCTTCAGTCGATTAAGATTTATATCACCCTGCACACTTTAAAATGATTGTGAGCCTACCGATACATCTTATATAGAGCTGCTTATCGTTTTTCATTTAAGGTTTAAAGAGGTTTGGATAGACCACTGATGTACTATCATTTTCTCTTTTGCTCGCCAGGAAACTCATTTTTGTTTTTCTATTGTTTTTGTGTTTTTGAAATTTTTCGATGTTTTTGGATTTTCAGATTTTTGGATTTACTCCCCCTAAAATCAATAAACTAAGACAAATTTAAAACACAAAGTTATTTACAAAAATGATTTTCCGATGCTGGTTTTACTCTTGCTTGACCTTAATGCCGTTTACCAATAATAAAAAGTCAAATCTTGATTTGTCAAATGCTTTGGTAAATAAGTCGGCACGTTGGTCATCGGTGTGGACCTTAACAACATCGATTAGCCTTTTCTCAAAGCAATCACGTATGAAGTGATATTTGATTTCGATGTGTTTGGTCTTTGAATGCTGCACAGGATTTCTAGTGATATCTAAAGCAGCAGAATTATCAACGTAAATAGGAGTAGTTAGGAATTCAAAACCGTAGTCCCGCATTTGTTGTTGGATCCAAAGAACTTGGGAGCAACAACTTGAGGCAGCAATGTATTCAGCTTCGCATGTTGATGTAGCTACACACGTCTGCTTCTTGCACTGCCATGTGACTAGGCGATTTCCTAAGAACTGACATCCAGCCGTTGTCGACTTGCCGTCGATTTTGCATCCGCCAAAATCAGAATCACTGAAAGCTACCAATTCAAAGTTATTATCCCTAGGGTACCACAGACCGGTGTCAGGGTATGCCTTCAAATAACGAAAAATCCTTTTAACAGCAGCAAGATGTGAGGCCTTCGGGTTAACTTGATATCTGGCAAGCAGGCACGTTGGATACATTATGTCTGGCCTTGATGCTGTGAGGTACATAAGAGATCCGATCATAGCGCGATAAATAGAAGGGCTAACAGCTTCTCCCTTCAAGTCTGGAGTAATTCCGTGATTAGTTGGCAATGGGGTACCAATGGGCGTTGCATCAGACATCTGGAACCGGCTCAAGATGTCACCAACATATTTAGTCTGATGGATGAATATCCCAGACTCCGTTTGTTGTACTTGAAGGCCCAAGAAGAAGGTCATTTCCCCCATAGCACTCATCTCGAATTTATCCTGCATAATGCGCTCGAATTCCCTACACAAGACATCATTAGTAGAACCAAAAATAATGTCATCAACGTATACCTGTACCAAAAGAAGATCTCCATCTTGTTCTTTGATGAAAAGAGTACAGTCGATAAGACCTCTACGAAAACCGTTCTCCAGCAGATAGTGTGATAAGGTTGCATACCAAGCTCGTGGTGCTTGATGAAGACCATAGAGAGCTTTGTTGAGCAACCAAACCCGATCGGGATGGATAGGATCTTCAAAACCTGGAGGCTGTTCGACGTACACCTCTTCTTCAACCACACCATGTAAAAATGCACTTTTCACGTCCATCTGATAAACCTTGAATCCTTTGAAGGACGCATAGGCTAGAAAGATTCGAATTGCTTCGAGACGTGCCACTGGTGCATAGACTTCGTTGTAGTCGATCCCTTCAATCTGACGAAAACCTTGAACGACTAAACGTGCTTTGTTTCGGATAACAACTCCGCGGTCATCCTTTTTGCATTTGAAAACCCAACGGGTACCAATCTTCTTGTATCCAGCAGGTTTCTCTACGAGTTTCCAGACACCCAGCTTCTGGAATTGTTGCAGTTCTTCCTGCATTGCTTCAACCCAAGCATTATCTTTCAAGGCTTCTTTCCACGTTCTTGGTTCTTCTTGTGAGACATAACACGCGAAGGACCAGTCGTTTTGTTGCCCGGATTCTCGAATAGCTGCATACAAGCCTGCATTGTTGTTGTTTCGCAACATGTTTCTTGTTTGAACGCCACTTCGCACATTTCCAATGATGTTTTGTTGAGGATGGGTATTATGAATCCTTGTGTCTGGATTATCTGGAACTGGAACATTTATACCCAGATTGTTGAGGTTAAGATCAACAACCAATTCAAGACCCGGAATTGACGAAGAGGATGATGCAGTAGCCTCAGCTGTTCTGTGGGCATCCACTGGAGGAGTACCCTCTGAAGTACCATGAACTGCTGTTGTAGGAGCTTCCTGATCTGCATCTAGAAATTCATCATCCTCTGAAGATTCGTTCAATTCGTTTGCATCATGAAAATCCTCATTGTTGAGAGTATTATTGTTCACCGAAGAAGATGGTTCTTGATTAACAAGAATCGGACGAACCACCGGTGAAACTGTTGCATTGTCACTCTCGAAAAACATCCTAGTCGCAGCATTTTCTTCAACGACTTCAACATTGATCGAATTGAAAAAGTCATCGTACTCAAACATCCAAGGTTGACCCGGATTTTTGACTGGCAAGGTGTGCCTTTGTACTCTGACCTCAGACCATTCCTCGACCCTTTTAGTCTCTAGATTCCAGACTCGTAAGTTAGGGGTGGCATACCCAAGAAAGTATCCATCAATTGCTCTTGCCCCAAACTTTCCATTAGGATCGATGATTGTGCATGGAGCTCCAAACGGTTCTAGATAAGACAAATCTGGTTTCCGTTTCTGAAGAAGCTCAAAGCAGGTCTTGTTGTGTCTTTTGACTGTAAGGACTCTGTTCAATGTGTAACATGCAGAGGCCACAGCTTCAGTCCAGAATGGAATGGGTAGCTGTGACTCTACCAACATTGTCCTAGCAGTCTCGATCAATGTGCGGTTCTTACGTTCAGCGACACCATTCTGTTGAGGAGTATAAGCTGCACTAAACTCATGAAGAATACCTTTTGAAGTGCAGAACTCCGTCATGGAATGATTTTTAAATTCAGTACCATTGTCGCTACGTATCCGCCTAACCTTCAACTTATACAAATTCTCAATCTGAATGATCAAGTTTTTAATAATGCCAAAGGTTTCACTCTTGTGTGCCATGAACGCAACCCAAGAAAATCTTGAATAATCATCAGTAACCACGAGGCAGTATTGATCACCCCGAATACTCTTGTGCTTGACAGGACCGAACAAATCCATGTGCAACCGCTCAAGAGGAACTGCCACCGTGTTGATCTTCTTTGTAGGGTGCTTCTTCTTTGTTTGCTTTCCTTTCTGGCACGATACACAGATGTCTTGAAGATGGAAATTTTTGAGGGGAACACCATTCACCAATTCATTTGAAACCAAATGATTCATTTTGCGTAAGTGAATGTGACCCATTCGTCTGTGCCAAGAGATAGTGTCTTTTTCTGTGGCTTTGGAAACGAAACAAGTTGCTTGTGCAGACGTAGTAATAGCCTGGCTCATGTCAAGGACGTACAGATCATTTATCCTTGGAGCCGACAAGAGAATCCATTCTTTTGGAATTTTGAAGCCGGGTTTCAGCACATAACATCCATTAGCATCAAAGTGTACTGAAAATTTCTTGTCACAAATTTGAGAAACACTGAGAAGATTGTGATCAAGTTGTTGCACAAAATTGATCTTGTCAAAGCTGACAAACCCGTTAGATATCATTCCTTCTCCCGTTATGTATCCACCTTTATCTCCAGCAAAAGCAACATAACCTCCTCTAATAGATTTAACGTCGTAGAGAAGCTTCATGTCGCCCGTCATGTGCCTGGATGCCCCACTATCAACAATCCAGTGACTACTGATAGTTCCTCCTGAAGCACCCTGCACATGAACTCAAATGAATTAGTTGGAGATGGGGACCCAAGCCATTGTGGTCTTGGGTCTTCCATTTTCATCAATGACAATAACTTCTTGTCTTTGATGGTTGGTGAATTGTGATGGTCCCCCTGATATGACAACCGTTTTTGGTTTCCAGCTCTGTTTTGTTTCATCAGTATTTTTCTTTAAAACTTTAACTTCTTTGTTGTTAGAAGTTTTTGAATTATCTGGTTTTACACAAACAGGTTGTTTTTGAACCACATCGGTTTTAATCGCTTTTTCAATTCTTTTGACCTGTTGGCGTTTCTGTTTCTTTTCCCTTTCTTTTTCAAGGCGGGGATCTTGTTTTACAGAAACAGATCGCCTACGGTCATTGTGGTCACGGGGAGCATCAACTTTCTCTTTCAGTTTATGAAGATATGGACAATTACGAATAATATGTCCAATGGTTCCACATTCAAAACATGATCTTCGTTCTACAAACCCCGAAGAATCATGTGATCGCTTAGCCGATGATGTTAAACTTTGTGAACCCGAGGTACTAGGCTTTGAACTGCTTGGTTCATTTCTTTTCTCGACAATTGTTTTCTTGACAAAATCTAAGTTAGATTGATTTTCAAACTTTTCAATTTTGTCTGTTCCCGTCGATTTCACAAAGTTAACATTTTTCTTCTTCTTTTGGTTCGGCTTCTTGTTAGCTTGAGCCGGTGTTTTACCTTTGGGTTTGGTGTGATTTTGCTGTGTTGGTACTGTTGGCAGTTTCTTGTTACCAAATTGCTTTCGAATTTCAGCTTTTGGAATAGGAGGACACTGTGTAACTGTAACTTTAGGTCCTGCCTTTCCCAAGAACTTACTCGTCGAATTCTCAAAGACTTTGCAGATTAAGGATTGATTAACATTCTTAATGGGAAAATCTTTGTCTGAGTAAATTTTATCATCACCAACTAGAGTGTACAGCAAATTCACACTCTCCGACTTCTTCTCAGACGAGGACTCAGTTGCAACAGTCTTAGCGGGTTTGACAGGGGGATCACATAGAATGTGATTCTCAAGAGGTATGTCCTCATTTTTGACTACAGCATCAGACTTTGCTGGGACAGTATCATCAGATTCATCATCAGACGAATCAGCATCCTCAATCACAACTGGAGGATCTTGATTCTGTTCAGCACTCACAAATGTATCTGCTGACACATCTGAATCTGAGGATACTTCCTTTTGGTATCCAAGTCCTGCAGCAAACTCCTTAACATCTAGAGGCACAGAAGGTTCAAAGAAAACTCTGTCCTCTTCATCAGGCATGGCGTCATAATTATGTCTCACTGGTGGTGGACACTTCTTGTACCCTATGCATGTGACATCTCTCTTTTCCTTCTGAACGTCAATGATGTGATCTAACACATAGCTAGAACTCAAATAACTGTCTAGCTTGAGTTGGATCGCATCACTTTCGGTTTTCACACAAGCCATCTCTTTTTGCATACTCTCAAGGCGAGATATATACAAATTAATATCAGTTTGTTTTCTTGAAACCATTTTAGTCAGTTCAGTTTTATCCTTCTTTAACGTTTCAATTACTGACTTAAATTCTTTTTCATGGTTTTCATAAAACATGTTGGCTTCTGTGCATTTAGAGAGGTCCACAGTCAATTTCTGATTGTGGAGAAAGGTCACATCATATTTTTCTTGCAAAGCGTCATGCCTACTTTGCAAGTCACTCAGATTCTCATTCACAGTAGTATGTTTGTCTTGCAAGTCAAACAAACTAGCTTGTAAAGCATCATGTTTGCCTTGCAACTCAGACATACTTTTCTCCATTTCAGCACATCTAGCATGCATCCTAGCACATTCATCACAATTAACAGCAGTGGGTTCATCGACACATACCTGACTTGATGAACCGTCGACATTAGCCATAAAGGCTGAATGGAGAGAAGACGAAGTATAAGCAGCTTGATCCACCAGAATAGATCTTCTTTGAGTTTCTGCTGCAGCTTCCTCCAAGAGTTCATCAATATCTGCATCGATTGCTGCATTCGATGTCTCACCCACATGATCATCACCAGAATTGGATGATTCTTCATCAACACTTCTGCTGTACCCAGAAGAGTCTTCATCTTCAGACGATTCACCACCACTGGCAGAAGATTCTCCACCACTGGTGTGAACTAGCTCCTTCACAATCTGAGCAAAACATGCTGTTCCATCTGGAGCATCACCACCCAACTGGATTGACCAGTCACAACCTTCATCTACCTGAACCGCAAGTGCCCGGTTGGTTTGGTTGTTGACGGGTACCATGGTACGATCATTGTTTCTGTTCTGCCGATTGCCTTGGTTTCTGAAGGGATTTTGATTCCCGTGCTGGGCTGGCTTTGTACATTCCCGTTTAAAGTGACCCCGTTCACCACAGTTGAAGCATTTAACGGCCTGCTTATCGAACCCATACTTGGTATCTCGCTTACTTTCCAAGCTGGTTCTTCCAGTACTCTCCATCCAATCCTTTGCTCTTCTCACAGCACTCGCAAAGGCCCACTTGATGTCCATCAAGTCCATCTCCTCTTTATCAATCTGCCTGTAATCTTCTTGTGTCAGATTAATGTTGCCAATCTGACCTTCTATCAACCCACAGTACGCGCTCACTACAGTGTTAAGCAGCTCCATGTGTTCCTTAGCCACTTCTACACTGATTTTAGAGAAGCTTGACGTGTCGAGCTGTACTGTACTTGACTTTGATTGTTGACCAGCAGATGATGTTCCTCCATAACATGCACGTTGTTGTGGTTGAGCAGGAGGAGGTGGAGGTGGTTGGATTGGATTTCCATACATGTCTGTGGTGGGAGGTGGCTTAACAGGAACTTGTATTGGATTGCCAAAACAATCTGTGCTTGTGACAAACGCTGTTTGAAGTGGAGCATGTGAACCGGTTCTTGCAGACGAAGAATTGGAAGTTCCACAGTACATTTCTGGATTCTGTGGCAATGGAACTCTCTTCGCCTTCAATGTTTCCTCCTGATCCTTGTTTTCCAACAGTTGAACGAATTCGTTGATATTAGTGGTTCTCAACACCCCGTTGTACTTCAGGATTTCCAAGAAACTACTCCATTGAGGAGGCAAAGCATCAGCAAACTTCTTCACAACTTCAGCTTGAGTTGTCACTACACTGTAATTATCCAATTCCGTAAGCAGATGATAAAATCGGCTTGTCATATCTCCCAAGGACTCCTTATCCATACAAGTGAAGCCTTCGAATTCTTTCTTGAGAAGATCATGACGCATTTGACGTGTTGCTGCATTTCCCACTCCTCTGTTTTTCAATCCATCCCATAACTTCTTTGTTGTCTTGAAGCTGACAAACTGATGGTAGATATCCTTGCTCAACGCCTGAGTGAGAATGGCGTATGCCTTCTTTTCCAGATCATAGGTTTTCTTTTTATCTTCTGGAAGATCAGCAAACGTAGTAGAATCTGAAGCAGCAACCTCTATGGCTTGATCGAAATCTGTGGTGAAACGTATCCACAGTTCCGTATTTTGACCAAGAACATATGTTTTAAATCTCTCAACCCATCCTGGATATTCATTCAAATGCATCAACTTTGGAGGTCGATTCAAACTTCCTGATTCACTTTCGCTTAGTAGAATACTTTGAATGCTCGGAGTTTGATTCGATACCAAAGCCCATTGATTTCCCTGAGAAGATGTCGATACCGGCGACTCGGCCCATAAAGGAGATGACCTGGTATTCGTGTATTTTCCATCGTCTGGAGCCGATGTACCCCACCATGAAGGAGTGACATTTGATCTTGTATATTCACCATTGTCTGGAGCCGGAGTTCCCCACCAACTCGGATTCATGATAGATAAGCAAAATAAATGCTAAGTAAGAAAGATCCGAAAGATACACAACCGAAAGATCCTGGTCGAAAGATCTGAAATCACAGAAAATTGTTAACAATAAACAGATCACAATCGAAAGATATAATCTTGTTCGAAGGATCAACAGTACTCGAAGGATTACTGTTGACTCTCGAACAATGATCTCGAAAGCCTCAAGAACACGAAGGATTCCCTTTTGAAAGATCCTTATCTTTCGTGTTAAATCCCTATCTTTCGGACACTTATCTTTCGAATAGCTAACTTCCGAAGGATCACACTTGTTCGAATGATCAACAGTGTTCGAAGGATCACTGTTGACTTTCGAGCACTGGCTTCGAAAGACTCAAAATCTCGAAAGATTCACACTTGAAAGGTCCTTATCTTTCGAGATAAAACAACTATCTTTCGAAAAGATTCCCTGATCGAAAGATATATTTCGAACTTCGAGGGACGGGTCGAAGGATATAAATCTTTCGAGCCCTTCTTGATCGAAAGATATCGAAGGATGATCTTTCGATGTCGAAAGATATCTTTCGAGAGGCTCTGACACAACTGACTTTGATGTGAAAGGTTGGTGAAAAGGTGACAGGTTGGTAAGGTCAAACTTTCGGCAGAAAGGTATGGGCAGGCTGTCCTATCACCATCAACTTTGAAAGTTTGCCAAAAATGACAACCCTATCTTCAACACCAGTCACCGGAATTTTAAACCGGAATATAGCCGGAAAATTCAAAATCACTTAAAACAATTTTTTCAAGTTACCCAACCCCACTTTAAACACTCCCGGTTAGTTTAGACACGTTTTTACTCAAAGAAAATGCAAGAAACCAAGTAAAAACAGGTGCAAAACCAAGTGTTTCAACACACCAAAACTTGTAAAAACCCGGTTTTAAACAAGGTAAAGAGCGAGGCTCTGATACCACTTGTAGGTCCCTGTTTCGCGGAGGATTACGAACCTAAACCTTGTTATACAAACCTACTAGCGAGTGCGGAATCCAAGCTAGCAAGCAAACCGAGTTAGTAGCAAGTAGAGAAACAAACACACAAAGATTCACCGATTAACACAACTTGTATTAATGCAATGAGGGTTCGGTTACAAGCTCAATGTTTACAGAAGTGTTCTATAAACTCTCTAAGTGTGTGAGTGAGTTCTGGGCAGAATGCTCTCTAAGCTTCTATCTCTCGGGTGTGTGAAAATGGCAGAACTTCAGAACTAACTCACACTCAACACATGCATGGGTATATATACCCAGCTCAGCAGGTCTGGTCGAAGGATTCGACAGATGGTCCGAAGGATCATCTGTCGACCACATGTTACACGAAAGATCAGCATGGACCTCGAAGGATCATCCTTCGAGGTCTAATGGTCGAACCATGGTCGAACCATATCTTTCGATCACCTCGAAGGATCAGGTGTATCCTTCGAGGCTATCCTTCGATCAGAACATCTTTCAACTGTTGTCCAAGTCAAACCGGAGGATGGTTAACTTGGTCAACTTACAATACAAATCAGGACATCGTTTATATCAGACCGAATACAGACAAAGTACAGACACAAGTGCACCAACACTAGGGTTTACACTTAATCACACTTTCAGCCCTCATTTGGAAAAACCGAACAGTCCAATCCCTGTGGTTGTCAATTGCACACAATCAAGTTCCTCCATCAAACTTCTGTTAGTCTAGTGTTTGGATTATGGTTAAAAGACCATAACACCCTTAAGGAACCGAAACTACAATACGAATAAGTCATATCTCCTTTATATAAGTCTCTGCAACACCCAACCCAGCACTCACCATCACCACCAACAACCACCTTGTGCTACTGTCGCACCACCCACCTCTCCACCTCTAAAGGGCACAACCACCCGCCTGTGTTTTTAAAATTATTTACTAAAATGTGGGATTACTATCAGTGGTGGATCTAGGATTCCGACCAAGCGGGAACGTTTTACAAATAAGCGATAACGAAATCGAAAAAACGTCAATTTTTTCCAAAATTTACACTAAAAATGTCAAAAATTTTCCGACCAAGCGGTAGCGGAGGCTACCCCTTGATACACTATACATCCGCCCCTGATTACTATTCCATAAATCAATCACCAAGTTTAGACCATTGTTAGAACCTGGTAACATAGAATGTGTACTTGGTGAATCGAATTTATGTACCTCAAAAACAAATCCAATGACATAAGTAGCAGCCGCGACTACATTAACCAGGTAAAAAATTGTCAAACTCAAAATCAGAAGTGAGGATCATTTATCAAATGCATCATGCTGCCGACACACGCGTGCCATAACTGCAAATCTAAACATCTCACAGATTCTTTCAAACCCTTTTTTGATTCCATAGACGTAATCATGTTTGGTCTTTTTCCCTATCAATCAGCAATTTTATACCTCTGCAAAATAAAAAAGAAAAAAGAAAAAAAAAACCTATTCAATTCTTATGATTATATAACCACTGACTTCGTAGTAAATGCTATAATCAAACAGTTTCAAAATTAAAAAAAAAAACGTACAAAAATAAAAAACTAATCAAACAACATTATATTGAGTTAAAATTAATATCACTTGCATCACTTACCTTTCAAAATCTGCAAATTCCCTAAAAATTGCAAGAACAGAGACAGAGTAGACTCTCATTTTCTTGATATTACATTTTGAATCCCCAAATTCCCAAAATTTAGGGCTCAAAATCTTGAATTTACACAAAACCCAGAAATAACTGAAGCTAATTCACAAAACCCACAAAGAATCTTGATGTAATATTCACCTATCAAGAACATAACACAAGTGCATCGTCAACACCTACTACACCCGTACACACACTCATGCATTCAAATCCATCTTTGTACCCATGTTTTCAGTCTCGCAAAACAAGGATGAAGACTGAAGAGAGAGGAAAACACACATGGGTTGAGTTATTCTGTAAAAGAGTATAAAAATAAGAACTGTAAGACCGGTGGGTATGGGGCACGGCGAGGCCCGGTGCCGGCCCGGAACACCGCCCCTATGGCCCGGCTCGTCCCTTCCGTCCTCCCCACGACGCTTTCGACGGGCCTCTCTTCTCTCTCCTCACACACACACACACCTATACATACATACATACATATATACATATAAAGGGGTTCATCCCCTACCCCCTAGGTCCATCCCTTTTAGACCGCGCTTACGTGGCGGTGACGTGGCAGCCCATCCCCTTGGGATGAGGCTCTCCATACCCTCCAGTCTAAGAAAACACTATAGAGTGACAAGTATCCCAAAAGAAATCAAGTGGGAAAGTGTTGATGCAGATTTTGTGTCCGATGCTTGTCGAATAGATTAGTTATTATTGTACGCTGAATTTGTAATAGTTAGTGAAACGGTCAAACAAACGTGTATAGACCCGCTCGTTTGAAGTGGTCAAACGAGAGGGTTATTTGGTTGACCGTGTGGGTTTTGCTAGACAAATTATGATTGTATAATGTTTGGTGTCGAAGGATAAGGCATCGAAGGATTGTGTATATCCTTCGATGAGCTCGAAAGATATCCATCGATAGATGAAGATGGACCTCGAAGGATATGCCATCCTTCGAGGTATATGTGTATCTTTCGATAGCTTGATGATCGACAGATGATCTATCGATCAGTCAGTTAGATCCTTCGACCATACAACCTGTGTTGGGTATAAATACCAACACTTTTTCATTTGCAAGACCAAGAGAGTGTAAGAGTTTGAGAGGAGGTTTGAGACCTCACCGGGAGAGATCACCACTTGGTCTCTCCCCGGATGTATACTCCTTTGGTATTAGTTCGGTTATCATGTAATCGGGCCGACTTGTAATGTTTTACTACCGGATTAATACAAAGTTGTTTGTTTATCATCTCTAATCTCTTCCGTCTTTGAACATAATCATGAAAATCACTGTTTCGATCCCGAAACAGGGACCTACAATTGGTATCAGAGCCATGGTGCCCGATTTAGTAAATCTAACAGTTTACTAAGTCACATGTGCTCTAGATCTGTGATTTTTGTGCTTTTTGTTCAAGATGTAAAAATGGTGAAAATCAAGAAAAACTCAGATCTGGACCCGAATATTCAGATCTGTGCTGAACCGAGGGTTGGGTTTTATGTTTTTCACCTAAATACTCAAGTTATCATCATCAAAAATTATATACAAAGTGTTTTCATCAATCTGCAAATTTACACAGCCTCCTGTGTTCTTGATGTTCTTATCATCTTCATGTTTCGAAAGATGTAAAAGTATGCTCGAAAGATTAAACTGATTTCGAAAAGTCATCTCAACAGCCTCGAAGGATCAAAGCAGTTCCTCGAAGGATCACCTTTATTCCTAAACAACTTCGAAAGATCAGCTTTGTTTTGTTTCGAAGGGTCATCTCAACAAATGTCGAAGGATCATCTTAATCCCCAACAATTCGAAAGATCACCTCTACTCCTCAACAATTTCGAAGGGTCATCTTTATGTTTCGAAAGACAACAACTTCGAAAGATACAGATGGTTCGAAGGATCCAGTTGTGATGTTTCGAAGAGAGAGAGAAAGAGCTGTTGCTGTTGTTCACTGACATGAAGAATAGCGGCTGCACCTTTTTTTTGGGGTTTTGATTTGAGTTGGCGGCTGTGCAAGGAGAAAGATGTCGACATAATTTATGTTGGCAGCTAGGGCTTCTTTTGGGCTCACTTGGGGGTTTAATGGGTGCACACATGTTTAGTTATTAAGCCCACTTGAGGTATTTTTTGGGCTGGTGATTTATGAGAAGTGATTGGGGCCTACATGGAGAGTACAAAGTTGACTTCATAATTTATCATACCTCTCTTTGTGTCTTGGGCCTCTATAAGATCAACTAATTCATGTTATGGTTGGGTTGACAAACTCATGTCTTGGGCCTCTATAAAATATCAAATGAAATGGGCTGTGAATGCATGTTTGTATTTATATTTTTTGGGGCTGAATTGGTATAGATCAACAAAACTTGTTACAAGTTCAAATTGGGCCAGGGGTACAAGATTGGTTTTGTTGTGGGCTCCTTTTTAAGAACTAGGATTATTAGAGGTCGGGTGTTCGCGAAGATTATTTGAACCGTGCTTCTATTTTTCAACGCCAAATCCGTACGAATTTGGGAGCGCGAGGGATGATGCGGCATGATGAAAACAAGAGATGATGAAAACTTGATTTTTGAAAAATGTGGGGTAGTCACGGTTACCGATGCAAATGGCAAAAATGGTAACGCGACTATTATGGGCCAAAAACAACATGGTATGTTCACTTCCGCACGTCAATATTTATGAGTGTTACCGGTTATTCGGAAATGTTCGAAAGCATTTTGTTTATTGTCATATTCTCGCATTTGAAAACGAACGTATGAACCTAGAACGTCAATACCGGTCCTAACGAGTTCACAAAGTCTTTGGAGGGATACAAGTCGGATCCTACGGGGTACTAGGCGAAATTTCTTTATCAACTAGAATATGCAACGAAGAAATATTTTTGTTTATTGTCATATTCTCGCATTTGGTAACGAATGAATGAACCTAGAATGTCAATACCGGTCCTAACGAGTTCACAAAGTCTTTGGAGGGATACAAGTCGGATCCTACGGGGTACTAGGGGACGTTCTTATTCAACTAGAATATGCAAAGAAGAAAGTCGTTTTCGTGAATTTTCGGAACCGAGAACATTCAATGAAGATTGATGACAGTTCCGCTCAGTGGAGGGAATTGGTGAACAGTTGAAGATAAATTCTACTCAGTGGAGAGAATTTGTTATGTGAAATTGACGACAGTTTCTTTGAAGTGGAAAGAATCTGTTAAGGTTTAGAGATTTTACCAAAGAAATGGGGGGATAAAAATTTCCATATGTTGAATTTCTTCGGTAAATTTCTAAACGCAATCATAGGTGGTAGAGTTTGTGATTTTCTGGTGATACAAACGGTTCTGCGTGGAATGTTTTGCACAGACACATATTTGAGGATTTTAATTAATTCTCCAGCCAGCGTGAAGAGTTTTGCACGGAAACATACAGGTATCTAAAGTCGACAGTAGTGTCAAAGCGCTGTTTACCGAAGACCTGGGGAATCTTTATGGAAGTTGATAGTTCAAGGCTGAAGACCTGCAGGATTCGGTTTTGGGTTTGATGTTTCTTTGGGATTTTACAGGGATCTGGGGGTAACTCAATTCGTTGAGTTTGCAAACGATGTACTTGGTCAAGCTGACTTCCTGAGTACTGATGCTGAAGATCCGTAGTGCATTACGTGGTCAACTTCACAAAGGCGAGACAATGAGATCTGGATGTAGTTCAACTAAGCGTGCCGTTTGGTTGAGCTTGCAAGGGATTCACTTGGTCTAGCTGACTTTCCTGAGTGTTGATGCTGAAGATTGAAGTGCATTACTTGGTCGATTCCACAAAGACGGTTTACAGAAGACAGTTCACCAGAAATCTCTATCAATGTAGTATGCTTGAAGATCAAGACTTGATGCAGTTATTAAAGAATGGAACCCTTATCAGCGGAAGATCGGTCAATTGAGCCTTTTGAGGAAATTGCACAACACTCAACACGGATACGCGTACTTTGAGGGGGAAATATTATACAAGGAGCATCAAGATACTACTTACCTGGATCATCGGTCAAGGGGGAATTTGTTAACACAGAGAAGATGAATACTTGACTGAAGATCGATTGCAGTTGCATTTTCAGCATTCGACAGCAACGGACAAGGGGGAATTTGTTGATGCAGATTTTGTGTCCGATGCTTGTCGAATAGATTAGTTATTATTGTACGCTGAATTTGTAATAGTTAGTGAAACGGTCAAACAAACGTGTATAGACCCGCTCGTTTGAAGTGGTCAAACGAGAGGGTTATTTGGTTGACCGTGTGGGTTTTGCTAGACAAATTATGGTTGTATAATGTTTGGTGTCGAAGGATAAAGCATCGAAGGATTGTGTATATCCTTCGATGAGCTCGAAAGATATCCATCGATAGATGAAGATGGACCTCGAAGGATATGCCATCCTTCGAGGTATATGTGTATCTTTCGATAGCTTGATGATCGACAGATGATCTATCGATCAGTCAGTTAGATCCTTCGACCATACAACCTGTGTTGGGTATAAATACCAACACTTTGTCATTTGCAAGACCAAGAGAGTGTAAGAGTTTGAGAGGAGGTTTGAGACCTCACCAGGAGAGATCACCACTTGGTCTCTCTCCGGATGTATACTCCTTTGGTATTAGTTCGGTTATCATGTAATCGGGCCGACTTGTAATGTTTTACTACCGGATTAATACAAAGTTGTTTGTTTATATCTCTAATCTCTTCCGTCTTTGAACATAATCATGAAAATCACTGTTTCGATCCCGAAACAGGGACCTACAGAAAGGTAATTATATCAAAGACAATAAAAAGTTTATGCAAATGCAAGTCACATACTACTTACCACTATTTTTTAAACGTCCATAATTTTTGTATACGTCATTTTGTGTTAAAAAAATATACCATAAAATCGAACGTGTTTTTATCTTTAATATGTGTACCATATTGTTATATTAGAAAAAAAATCGAAAACCAGTTGCGTATTACACAATGGACATAACATAAAATACAATGAGAAAACCCAGTTGTGTATTACACAATGGAGATGACATATAACACAATAAGTATCAAACTAAAACACAATGAAAAATAACAAAAAAAAAAAAAAAACAATCGATGACAACAGATAAAAGACACAATGGACATAACGTAAAACACAATGAGTATCAAACTAAAAACACAATGGAAAGTAGACCAAAAAACAATGGATGACAACAAATAAAAGACACAATAGACATGATGTAAAACACAATGAGTATCAAACTAAAAATACAATAAAAAGTAGAATAAAAACACAATTGATGACAACAGATAAAAGACACAATTAGTGAGAGCAAATAAAAGACACAATGGACAACAGACTAAAACACAATGGACAACAGACTAATACACAATTGACAACAGACTAATACACAATGAACAACTGATTAAAACACAATGGATATCAGAATAAACACAATGAACAAAACCTATAACAGAATGTATAGAGTACCCAAATATAACAGCATCTTCATTGTGTCATACATTGTGTTATAGGTTCTGATAAAAATGCAATGAACAAAACCCAAATTAACACTGTGTTATAAGTTTTGATAATAACACAATGTATATAAACCTTAGTAAAAATGTAAGGACCAAAACCCAGTTGAAAGACACAATGGTCTCATGGGTAAACCCAGTTAAAAAATGTAAGGACCAAAACCCAGTTGTTGGCCTTGCTTCTTTTAATATATTTTTCTTGCCGGAAACCTTCGATGGTTCTCAACCAGTTTTCATAGGGCATATCCGCGGGATGGTATGCCCTTGCCCTCTCAAGATCATCGTAACCTCCCTCGCTCTCAAATTATTTTCTAGCTTGGTACTTGCGGTCAGCGTACCGCTTCATAAGCACAGTCGTAATACCACCCGTCAAGTTTCTCGCCTCATAATCACGTTCCACTTCATCAAAATTGAAATTTTCCTACAAATTAAATAAAAAAGTTAAAATATCATATATAAATTAGATTTGCATGTGCTTAAATATTTGATAAAATTTTATGCATATAACTTATTTACCCTTAAGTGGTTCATGAGGGCATCCTTGTAATGTTGTTCAACGTTATCCCATCCAATTTTATCGAACGGGATGGTCTGCCACATATACAGGCCGGCCACCCTTGAAAACATATCTCTTGATTTACCAACAGGGGTATACATGACCTCTCTGTCAAACGTAAGTGATACAGCCCCCCCCCCCCCCCCCCCCCCCCGCTTTTACCAGACGCCGTACTTTCTCGTTTTTGGCTTTCCCCTAACCCTCTTCGGGGGAACCGCTGCAATTCAAACAAAAATAATTAGTAACAGCATTTATAATATATAAAATATAAGGACTACAAAATAATCTAGTAAAAGACTTTCCGTCAGTCTCGTGCGTGCCACGAAATCCACCAGGAGGCGGTGGATCACCAGCGCCGTCACCCCCATGTCCCAGGGGCCACATCCGCCGTCAGATAAGCGAATATAAGCAATACCGAAAACATAATCCCTATAAAGTTACAAATGATTAATTCAAACACGGGCACAGTTTTTTAAGCTTGTTATGTTCTTAATGATTGTTTTAAATTTTGGGCGGAACGTTATGTTTTAAATCATGATTTTAATTTCGATTGGGTATTTTCTTAGCTCGTTATGTTTGAAATGATGAATTCAATATCAGGCACGATTTTTTAAATATGTAATGTTCTTCATGATGGTTTAAATTTCGGGCGAGTATTTTCTTAGCTCCTTTTGTTTTAAATGATGATTTCCATTTTGGCGGGTATTTTCTATGTTCGTTATGTTTTAAATGATAATTTTAATTCAATAAGGGTATTTCCTAACTAATATATATTTGTCAAAGTTAAATATAAATGTTTTCAAACCTAAACATAAACATACAAATTATCAAACTTAAACTTTTTTTTTTCAAACCTACACATAAACAACATTCAAATTAACATCTCAAATATATTTTTTTCTCAAACCTAAACATAAACATAGAAATTATCAACTTAAACATATTTTTTTTCAAACATGACCATAAACATAGAAATCATGAAACTTAAACATAATGTATGCACATTAACACATACTTTATTTATAGACTTACAAACCCACATACATGCTTACATACACCTACATAAACATACAAACATTCATCCTTACATACACATTTACATACTTTATACAAGCATACACCTACATACATACATTCATTCGTACACTTACATACCCACATACATGCTTACATACACCTACATAAACATACAAACATTCATCCTTACATACACATTTACATACTTTATACAAACATACACCTACATACATACATTCATTCGTACACTTACATACCCACATACATGCTTACATACACCTACATACACAAATACATAGATTTTCATATACACATTTTCCCCAAATACACCTACATTATACATTTGACATACTAACATATACCTACGTTATACATTTACATACCTAAACAAAAAAATTATTCAATATCTAAACTTTGAAAAAAAATACATATAAAACTAACCGTATTTTCAAGTTTCCAAGAGATGTAGACCGCGTAGACGAGGTGGTGACCGGAGAAGTGACGGTGGTGATCGGAGAAGTGATGGTGATGATCCGATTTCACTACCATAAACACAAAAATACACAAAAATATACAAAAAATAAAGCCTATCATATGTATATAACAAAATAAAGAAGAAATGTAACAAAAACAAAGCTTTACTTACCGATTTGGTCCAAAATTCGCTGAAATCCGGCGGTTCTCTCGAGTTTTTTGGGGAAAATGTGAAGAAAGAGTGAAAAAATGGCGCTGATAAGGGTGTAATATCGTTTCACCATTAGCGGCGCCGACTTGTCGTCGATATTGATATACGTCGCCGGTAAAGGGTTGACCAGAGATAAGGTTTGTGTGGCTAGGGTTTAAAGTTCTGACACATACTTTTAGCGGAGACCTTTTGTCGCCGGTATTGATTTGTCCTTGTCGCCGCTAATATGTTTTAATTCCCCAACCGTTAGATCAAGATTTTGATCAACGGTTGGGGTTTGGTTTCAGCATCCGGGACGCGGATCGACCAATAGCGGCGACATTTGGCCTGTCGCCGCTAAAGGTATAGAATTCTTGTAGTGTATGTGTTACAATAACACAAAAAGCATGTATGCGTATAACGTTAAACGGGGGGATAATTACAAAATGACAGTGGTAATAAAATTGGACAAGAGGATTCAGAAAACTGTAGCAATTTGAGTCATAACACCAATGACGGTTTTAGTAAAAATTCATTGAACTAATAGGGAGTAAAAGAATATCTCTAATGAATATCGATCATTTTCACTACATAATAACACCAATGACGGTTTTAGTAAAATTGTAGACTTGTAGTTTCAATGACAACATCGTTCTATAAAACAGGAACACGAAAAATGAAATATTATTTTTATGTTAAAGTAAACTATAGAATTATACGTGTATTTTACATAAAAAAAAAACTAAAAAAAGCAAAAAACAATGACAATATATCATAAGGCACTAATTATCTAAGTTTGTTACCTCTTATTATATATGGTTACACTTGTACGTTATAATGATAGGTTACATACAAAAACCTTATCTTCAAATAAATATCAAAAACTTTTTCATAAACATGTGTTTATCTCTAAATAAATTGACCAGCGACGGATCCAGAAATTTTTTAAAGACCAAGGGTATTTTTCATAGATTCTCACTAATTTTTTCAAACTCATATATAGGTTTTCACTAATTTTTCCGGAATTGAAAGGATTTCCGGAACCCACAAAAACCCCTTGGATCCGTCCCTCATAAATTCTCACCTACCTAAGCATTACTTCATTGATCAAGTACTACAACTTCTTCATTTGATGCCACCAGCCTCACTTTAACTCATCTCCCACAAGCATTCAATAGCAGTAAATGAAGTAGGTAACAATCCGCACCTACTTAGAAAATAAATCTTTAGATTAAATCAACATCTTCTACTTCTAAGATTAGCCATCTTTTTTTTTTTTTTTTTTTTTTTTTTACTTCTAAGATTAGCCATCTCTCACCTTTTCCCTGCCACTCACTCGAACTCTATTGAAGTAGTGAAAATCACTCAAACTCGATTAAGTAGCACCATCATTCATTTCTATGATCCAGCATCAAAAGTCCAAAAAAAAAAAAAAAATCATTATTATCTTTTTCATATGTTCATTTTTTAGTTCAAGTCCATGCTCACTACTTCTTTAAATTGGAATCCACAACCTAGAAACTTCATGGCTTTTGATATTTCTACATTCATTAATCTTTCCCATCTTCCTAGTTTGATCTAACATTACGGGGACTAATGGCAATAGTTATGACGTGTTTCTGAGCTTTAACATGAATTCTACAAATAAAACCTCTGCAACTCTATGTAGCCCTCTTCTCCGCCAAAAATTTTCTTTCAGGTATGCTTATAATCTTCATAGTTGGGTTTGGATTCATGTGAAACCATTTACATGTGCAAAAGAATTTGATAAAACGGTATTTAAATAAGATCTAAACATTTTTTCTGGTTAGGTGACATTAAATACATGTGAATGAAATTTGATTAAAAGAGTTTCATTTTGTTGCATTCATCATGATAAAATCACTAGTTGTAGCACTTTAATTGGAACCCATTTTGACTCATGACCCGACCCGACCCGTTTGCCAGGTCTAATATGTAGTATGAACTGTGTGTATGCAATATATATTGTGTATGTGTATATGCAGTATATAATATGCTCCATTTATGTAATATGATACATATAATGGAACAACCCAGGTGTTAATTCTGCCATAGGATTCATGCCTCCCTTAATCCCAAACATCATATATTGGTTAAATAAACTCCAGAATCGCCGATGCCCCTTAACTTCTCTACTAAATGAGTTGTTATTCTTTATTATTAATGATGGAACGGGTTAGTTTTATCGATTTTAATGCAGTTCTGTTGTCAAATTTTAGTAAAAAAAATCTAATGTATCTTTTAATGTAGGGTAAAATTCAAGACGAGTTAGCTAGAGCGTAGAGAGATGTGGATGATACTTCACCAGTTGATGAACTCGAGGTACTCAAAAGTGCCTTGGGTTATAGGAATGGGCACGTACGCGATGTTGGTCATGTTGTTAAAAATGTCACCCACGAAATATCGAGCTCATACCCCCGCCAGGACAACAACAACAATTGGAAGAAATGCAAGAAGAAATGCAACAAATGCGACAAGAAATACAAGAAATGCGACAACAACAACAACAAGTGCAAGTGCAACCATTCTCAAACCAAGCAATAATGGAACTACTACAACAACAACAACATGTGCTTCAAATGCAACAAATGGAAGCACAATTTCAATGCCGATTTAATGAATTGAAACGAAAAATGCGTCAAGTTGATGAAGATGATGATTATACTTAGATATTTGCATTAAACTTTTAATTTGAAGTTTGTACTCGATAACTAATGTTTATTTTGAAGCTTGGACTTGATAACTATGACGAATAATTTGTATTTTGAATCTTTAGTATAATATGTAGTTTTGAAATTTCATGTTTAAATTCAGTTTAAAAAAGCAGGTTAATAATTGTAAAAAAAAACTGCATTAAAAATAATAATCTGTAGGGACGACAAATTGTCCCTATAGAAAAAAATGATTTTGAACTTGGTGGAGCCACATATCGTCCCTATACATTTAAACCAATTTTTTTTATTTTAACTTTATAGGGACGACTTTTGATCTCTAAAAGTTTAAACCATTTTTTTTTATTTTAACTTCTATAGGGATGACTTTTGGTCTCTAAAAGTTTAAACCAAATTTTTTTTTATTTTAACTTTATAGGGATGACTTTTGGCCTCTAAAAGTTTAAACCATTTTTTTTTTATTTTTAACTCTATAGGGACGACTTTTGGTATCTAAAAGTTTAAACCAGTTTTTTTTTTAACTCTATAGGGACGACTTTTGATTTCTAAAAGTTGATATATAGGGACGACACCAGTAAAGACCACCTTAATAACCTGTAGGGAGGGGCCTATAGAAACAAAAAATGTGGATACCATATGTCGTTCCTATAGGTTAAAAATACCTATAGGGACGATAAGTCGTCCATAAAAGTTAAAAAAAAATTGGCTTCCACATGTGTTTTTCCTTGTTGTGAAATAGGACGATTGATGTAATATTATCGTTTCATATTAAAAAAAAGTTCATATACGTTTAACGTAATTTTTTTTGATATATGGATCAGTCTGATGTTAGTTCTCACGAGTAAATTGGCTTGAAGTCCTACTCAACAAGCCAGCTAGCTTGTTCTTTTAAGTCACCCTAGTATGTTCTTCCATGTCATCTTAGATCACGGGATGTGGGCTCGACAAGACAGTCAGGGAGTCCGACGTGGACTCAGTGGCAAAGCATGCAATTTTTCTGAGTTATTAATCAAATATTTTGTTTGTGTGAATTATCTATGTTGATCATCCCGTAGGTGTCAGATGTTCAAGCCATGATGACTTTAGTAGTTTTCCTTTCTGTGTGACGTAAATTGCACTAGTGCTGAAGACTTGAGGTATGCATCGTATAAGCAAGAAGCACCTAAGGTGAAGCAAGACCTTGAGGATATAGCGAATGGAGAGACTATGAAGAGGACGATGAGTCGATGATGAAACTTGTATCATTTGTGCAACCCAAAAATGGTTCCAAGTTGTGTAACGTGTTACAATGTGTTTAAGAAGTAATGAAATTGTTGTCTTTCGGTGTTAATTAACCAGTTGAATTACTAAAAACAAACTGATATAAATTTGGGGTATCCGGTGAAGAATATAATCATATTCCCTCCAGATAAACTTATACTAATTTAGATTATCCGGTTTAGAAAATTAATCTCAATATTTTTTAAAATATATGCTAAATAATAATTTTCTAAATTCATTTACCTGGTCCTCGGTTAAAGAATATAAAATAGACAGGTATGCGGACAAACAGTGGATATTGTGCCCTCTAGAAATAAAATAAAATACATACACCATGTTTAAAAGTTATATGTATAGGTTAGATACTTCAATTTTTAAGGGGACTATGGGTGGTTCACTAGTGATAAAATCTATCACTCTCAATGTCCAATAAAATTATGCCATGTCATCAAACAAATTTCCATCACTAGTGATAGAAATGTAGGAGGGGTGGAATCACTAGTCATGGAATTCTATCACTCCCATTTATTTTTAATTTTCATTTTAAAATTATAAATTTCACTAATTTTTTAATTTTTTATTTTAAATTAGAAATTAAAAATAAAACACTAAAATTAAAAATTTCATTAATTTTAAGACATACTACTTCAATTTAACATACTAGAAACATACAATTTAAAAAAAAAAAAACATACTCCTCGTCCGAATCCGGAAACTCCAAACCTAGAGAACCTACTGGTTCGATTAAATCGAATCTCAACCGAAAGTGAGTTTCTTCGTTACGCAATTGTAAATGGATATCTTGTGGAACTTGAACTTGCGTAGGAGGATCCGGCACCCAATCCGGGGATATTGCACGCCCGTCGTGTTTGGTCAGCATATTGTGCAATATGATACATGCATACACTATGCTATGAATTGATTTCTTGGTCATCGAACGAACCGGTCGGTGTAGTATACCCCATCTACCCTTTAAAACATCAAATGCCCTCTCAACATCTTTTCTTGCCGATTCTTGCAATTTTTTAAACGCCTTTTCTTTAGCCTCGACAGGAAATGAGGGAGCTTTCACAAAAACAGACCAAGACGGGTAGATACCATCCACAAGATAAAAGCCTCGTCTGTAATGTCGACCGTTAACATAGAAAGGAGAGGAAGGTGCGGTACCATCCGTCACGCTTTGGAACAACGGCGACGTGTGCAACACATTGATGTCGTTGTTTGAACCTGGAACACCGAAATACGAATGCCAAATCCATTAATCATTCGACGCCACCGCTTCTAGTATGATGGTTGGTTTTTTGATGTCTCCCCTCACATACGCCCCTCGCAACTCTCTTGGACAATTTTTCCACGCGATATGTGTACAATCGATGCTACCGAGCATCCCAGGAAAATGCCATCTAGCCTCGTGTGCGGCGTAAATACGTGAGATGTCGTGGCTCGTCGGTTTACGTAAAAACTCGTTAGTATACAACTTAATGACCGCATTGCAAAAAAATTGCAAACATTCACGTGAAGTTCTGTCAGACATAGCTAGGTATTTATAATATTGATCGGGTGGGTTACCTGTCGCTAGTTGGCGAATGGCGGACGTGCATTTTTGTATCGGCGTGAAACTTGGTTTGCCCCTCGCATCGTAACGTTCTTGAAGCCATTCCTCGCTTGCTTCGATGTCTCCAACAATCTTTAAAAATAATTCTTTGGGTAAACGAAACCGATCTCTAAACGTTTCGGCATTGTATAGCGGGTTTTCCACAAAATAATCGTTCATCAAAACTTCGTTGGCACTTATACGATCACGGTCGACCATCTTCTTCTTTGGGCGGGACGAGTCGGCATGAAGCTCGTTATACACCGACACAAAATAGTTTAGCGTGTCGTTGTCGGAAGACGACTCGGTATCGGTATCGCTAGACATCGGAAACGTCGAATCCGTAGGGAATTCCATTTGAGAAAGTTATAAAAATTGTGTGAAATGGGTTTAAAATGGTTTAAAAGATATAGTTTGGTGTGTGAAAAATGGTTAAAATGTAGATATATATATATAGATAAAATGGATAATTTTTTTATTGATTCTTACCGTTTTAAAACGGTCAAATGGTTCAAACGGTCGGATTTTTAAAATGTTTAACGCGTTGTGGGTGTAACGCGTTTTGTTTATAACGCGTGATACTCCTAGTGGCGGCGGTGTAGTGTTGCACTTCAACGCGTGATACTGGTTCATCACGCTACCGCCCCGAGTCCCCTAAGTAACAAACATTGACCCAGTTGTTACTTGTTAGGTAACATATTTTTAATTTGATTTAAGTAAATGCGGCTGGTTTATTTTAAGGTGATTGAGAAAACCATCTCCCTGAGTTTAGAACCTGAATTTAAAGTGAAAAGAATATATAATATTGTTATATAAGTATAAATTTTGTTAATAAAACTTACATTCTTATTACATAGTATATGGTTACACTTTTACTTTATGATGATAGATGACATACAAAAACCCTATCTTTAAACTAATATCTAAAACCTTTTCATAAACAATATAAATCTTTGGTGATTGTCTCCAAATAAATTTTCACCTACCCAAACATTACTCCATTCATAAGTAATGCAACCTCTTCATTTGATGCCACCAGCCTCACTTAGGCCACAAGGTGTGGCATCGCGCCACCCCGCCACCTCACTTTTTATAGCGCCCCGGGGGCCAACCATCATACCACCGCCGTTAAGAGAGGGGCGCTAAAGGCTCTCCGCCAAGGTGCTAACGGGCGTTTTTTGGCTTGATCGAGGCATTTGGTCAAGATAAGGGGGCGCTGCACTGAGTGGGCTTCAAACCATTGCATGCAAGTTAAAGGAATGGGCTTTAAAACCCCCTATGTGACGTGGCGTTGAGGTGGCGCTTATGTGGCGTGATAAAGCCTCTCATGACTTTATACAACACCCTCCAGCCTTAAACTCATCTCTCACAAGCATCAATCACAATTCCTCTTTCATGACTTTACCGCCCTCACCTACTTAGTAAACCTTTACCGCCCTCACCTACTTAGTAAACAATTCTTCAAGACGGATCAGTTATGAAACCTTTACCGCCCTCACCTACAAGCATCAATCAGTTATGAAACCTTTACCGCCCTCACCTACTTAGTAAACAATTCTTCAAGACGGATCACACTTTAAATACAACAGATATTCTTTAAAGGAGTTATATAAGACTACAAGGTATGGTGATGGACCATCCTTGGAGGATGATCCGCCACGTAGGCGACACGTCATAGTTCTCCCAAGGATGGATCATCCTCCAAAACTAGGGGGCATGAGAGGATGGTCCTAGTCATAGTCTTCCACCACTTTTATGTTTTTTATTTTTTTTAATCTTCTACTTTTTTTAACATTTAACAAATAAAGTAACAAAATATTTTCATTAATATTAAAAAACATTACATAAACTTAAAAAAAATTAAACTTAAAAAAAATAAATTAAAAAAAAAACATAAACTTAAAAAACTAAAGTTAAAAAAAAAACTTAAAAATATCCTAACATATTAAAATAAGCTACTAGTCTTCGTCTTCCATGTGGTGGGCGGGTTCGTTTTGAACGTTGTTCCAAATGTACTCCACCAAGTCCGCATGTAGGTTGTGATGTGTGTACTCGTTACGTAGAGCGAAGGCGTTCAAATCTTGTTGTTCCTCACTAACTGGAACAGAATTTCCAGTAGACGCGTTTTCGTCGTACTTGCATATCGCTCTCCCTTCGTCTTCAATGATCATGTTATGAAGGATGATACAAGCGAGAGATGGGGTGGTAGCGGATAAAAAATGGTACAAAATATGATGAGTTTTTATAAAAAGGGAAGAGTGGTTTATAAAATGTGAGAGAGATGGGGTGGTAGTGGGTGAAAAGTTGTGAAAAAAAGGGTTAAAGATGTGAGTATTTATAAAAATGGAACTCAAATGAGGTGTTTTTTAAATTATAGCCGTTTGAAATTATTTTTTTTTCTCAACGGTCAAAAAGTGGGGGGGCCCACCACTTTTGCATCGTCGCAAACGGCTAGAAGCCGACGGAGAGGACGGGACGGGATGGGGGCGGCACGGTGTTTGGACCGTCGCCGACCCGCGACGGACCAGGGCCGCACCCCATACCGTGTAGCCTAAGTGCAAATATAAATGAAATCTACACTTCCTCACCTACCTAGCTAACTCATTTAGATCATAACAATATTATTTTTTTTCTTTTCCTACCACTCTATCTGCATATATAATCTCTATCCATATACGCTCATTCTGAGATTAGCCATCTCTCCACATCTCTTGTTCCCTTCACTTAACTCGAAAACCAACGATTTTTATTATTTTCTATGGCTGGTAAGCTCAGTTTTTCATTTTTCAGTTCAAGTGCATCTTTACATCCTTGTTTATCCTAATCGACAATCATAGAAAACTACATGCCTTTTGATATTTGTATATTTAGTCTCTTCAATTGTTTTCCTTTTTCATCGATCTAACATTACAGGGGCCGAAGACAATAATACTTACGACGTGTTTCTAAGCTTTAATATGGAATCTACAATACAGGGCATTTTGTAGGGAATTTTCGGTATGCTAATTATGGAGTGGGCTAAATGCACTACCTTTTTTACTTTTTATACCCCTTTTCAAAAAATCAGTTTAAAACTTTTCAGATTACATCGTTTTTAAAATCATATTTCTCATAACTGATACTAAATCGAAAGCACGGAATTCTCTGTCATGTAAAAACGTTTATACTCTAAAAGAGACAATGGAAATGAGCTTTTTGAGATAAAACACAACCTAAATTTACCTATTTTTCATATTAAGAAAGGGGTAAAATATACAACTCTACAAAAAATGGTATGTTATAAAGCACAATTAGAGTTTATGCTATAGTTTATATTACATTTGTATCATTTTTAGAATTTTACAAGTATTCTTTTATATGCCTTTTTCAACAGATGTCGGCCAGCGTGAGCCGAATGTGGAATTTTAGGTTGCAGGTGTGTCATTCATACACCCTTTTCATTATCTTTGATCATTCAAACTTTTATCCTTTCTGGACTGCAAACTAGTGACTATATGCTGATATACAAGGATATGGTGACTTGGAACTGTGTATGCATGGATATAGTAAAAACCGTGTTGAGCATTAAAACAATGACAAGAAATTTGGCCATCTATTTCTTTAATCAAATGATGGTATTTGTTACATATCACCCCTTCAAATTAGTTATGTTAATTAGTATTAGTAAGGGTATTTTGATAACTTGTTAATTTGGTAAAAGATTGCATTTAATATGATTCCATGTAATGTCGCATTCACTTTCAACAATCCAATTTCAAAATCACCTGCTCCATCTTCGAATATTACACCATGATCTTCAGCAATTATCATCAAGGTCGATTAGTTTGCCGGAATCTTCACAGCTGCCACAACCATTGCTTAGTGTCTCCACCTAGGGGTGTTTAAAAAACTCATGGCTCGCATCTCCCTCGAAACTCGCTCGAAAAAAGTTCGAAAAAAGCTCGGCTTGAAATTGGCTCGGTTGTAAACCAGCCAGCTTGGCTCGGTTTGTAAACAAGCCGAACTCGAGTTTGGCTTGGCTCGTGAGCTCGTGAGCCGGCTCGATAAGGTTTATATCCTTATTTTTTTGTCCCACATTGCTCAGAAGACAAAAACTAAGAGAGTATCTTCTCTATAAAAGAAGGTACAGACATTATACAAAGTTCGCTAACAATTTATACTTGCATAATTCGCCATTTGGTTAAATTAAATTGCAATTATGGTCCTTAGTCTATGAAAAGATTCATTTTTAAGGATTTTAAATACTAAATTTTGCGGTTATTTGTTAGTTCGAGCTAGATCGAGACGAGCCGAGCTAGCTCGAATTTTAATGGAGTCGAGCTCGAGCCTCAAATCTCAGCTCGATTTGAAATTCGAGCTCAAGCCGAGCTAGCTCGAACTCAGTTCGAGCTGGGTTAGACTCGGCTCGTTTACAGCCCTATCTCCACCAATGCTCACCGCCACCGTCAGTTTAACTTGTAAGTTTGATCGACACCAGGTGACCTTAGGGTTTCTGAAGTGGGGAGGAAAGAAGCACATCAAGATCTGGACTGACTTAATTGGTACACTCACACTCACCAACAAATCAATGACCTGTAAATCAACAATTTGGTAACCTAATCACGATAAGCTCCACCATTTCATTATTCGTTCAATCGCCGGAATCTTCAAGACCGATATATTTGGCGATTAATCGATCTTAATGAAAAAATATCATCAGCACTTTTTTTCTAAAATAAGCAGCACACGAGCATATATAATCGACACTTCAATGCTTGTGTGCCTTTGTGGGTTCGTTCATCTTCTGTATTTATTAGATTGTGTGATGTGATTGTGGTGATTACAAATATATTGATATAAACACAAACAAATTGATATTTCAACATTTTATATATATGAAGGAAACAAGATAACTAAGTTAGAATAAATTGCTAAATGTAGTTAAAAGGTTGAGGGGCTAGTTGTGCAAATAGAAAAAAACATCCACCCAGTGTCACGCCTCTACGCGCCCCTCCTTTCCGCCCACTCACCCTCGCAAGCCTCACACGGGCCAGTGGTTGACACCTACTCGCCTTTATCCATTTGTTAAACCCGGCAAATTTCTAGGTCAATTCTGTACATTAATCTAAAACATGCTTATTCAATAACATGCATTGAAATTATTTTGAGTAAATTACAAAACTCGCCCTTTATGTTATCACCAGATTACAAAATGTGTCATTTATCTTTAAAAAGTACAAAAAACGTCCTCTATGTTTGCAAACCCTTGCACATTATGTCCTTTAGCCGTAACTCTGTTATTTTTCATGGTTAAATCAGACCAAGTGTACCTCACATGAGGGTATTTTGATCATTTTACCATTTATTTATAATATAAAACAATATACATCCACCAGACACACACAGTCTCTCTGCCATCACCTCCACCAACCACTAGCCACCACCATTACCTCCACCAAACAACCCTACCAACCACCACCATGACCACCGCACCACCTCCATTACTACTCCCAAGAGCCACCACACCCACCAGCCTCTGCACCACCATGACTACCGCACCACCGTTTTTATACTTTTTGAAGACAAAGACACACTTTGTATTTTATGTTTGCACCGCAGGCAGTTTGAGCAAAAATCTCCTGAACAAAATCTCGGGGTACCTCCTAGTTATGAAGATGTTGTGGCTAGCGGCCGTAGCCCCAATTATAATAAGAGGTATAAATATATCTGAAGAATCTTGTATACACACACAGATAACCAACCTATCCTTTTACATTACTTAAGATTTAATCTTTTTCTTTGCTATATGAAGGGACAGAGAGACGAAATCTGTATCCCCACCACCTGTAACCACCAGTCATGAAACCACAGTTTCTAGCGCCCCTCCAGCTGCTCCAGCAGCTATTCCGCCGCCAGTCGCCGCTGCACCTCCTACAACAGCTCCATCACATCCACCTGCCACCACCGATTAATAATCAACAAATACCCAAAACCCACCACATCCACCACCCACCTGCCACCATTGATTAATCTCCAATCAATTAACCAACAAAACCAGTGGCGGATCTTGCCCGTTGAACGTGCCAGGGTCAAAAGACACTCGCACTAAAAAAAAGCCCGGGCAAGCCCGCGCCAAACATAGTATATATAAAAAATTTCGATCGAAATAAGGAAAATTAGCACTACGGCCGAAAAACTTGCCCGGGTCGTAGCCCTGACAGTGGCCTTCTAAGAACCGCCCCTGAACAAAACCCATAAAATTAAACTAATACCCACAAAAAAATCTAACCTTTTAGATCATTTACATCCGGTGGCTCGTGGTGAGAAACAGTGGGGGAGGAGGTGTTAACCCGGAGGCGGTGGCGGGGGTGGTGAGTGGAGGCGGTGGCGGAGGTATTGGAAAGAGTATATTTTCCCTTATTCTCCTCGTAATCATTCCTTTCTTTTGGCCTTGTGTTTAGGAACTTCCATGTAGGGTTTCAAAGCCTCTGTATTATATAGTCTCGTTCTTTTTCATTGTAAGAGATACAGACACAAAAATACAAAACAATTAAAAGAGCTCTTACCATTGAAATTATGATGGTATCAGATGTGACGCCTGTGTCATTACGACCATCACACAAATGCAAATCCAATGAAATATTGTGTTTCATACTTGGGATTTGTATAAATATGTGTATCATTTTCACATATCAATTCTTGTTCAATTTTGAGCTTTAAATCGCTTTCTGGAAGGTTATACGCGCACTGGTGCGTAAACGTAATCAGTTTAATGCGACAAACACTCTGGGATAGTGAAATAGGCTTAACATACCTTAAATAACCTTTACATAACTTATAAATAAGTTTTTGAAGGTTTGGTATGGCAAAAACAAGTTTATTCGATCGTAGGGACTATTTGCGTGAAACTTCGAAACTATACCGATTCGTAAGGTGACGTACAGTCCGGAACTTGATCATAAGCTAAACATACCCCGCATAACCTAAACATAGCTTAGAAATAAGCTTTCAGTGGTTCAGTGTGCGAAAATATGCATACATGATCTTACAGGGACTAAAAGTGTCAAAAACGGCGTAAGTTTTCATTTTCGCGCATATCTTACGTTCTGACCCCATCTGAACATCCAAAATTTTTGTACACACTAAAATATTTTTATTTTAGTGATCTGCATGCAAAAATACCATTCGTCGCTTAATTTGGTTCGTTTTCGCGTCCGTTTGAGTTTCGTCGTAATTTAACGAATAACGCGACCGTACGACCAAAAGAGCCGACATCTGAGAGTTTTCCGAGCACATTTTGAGTCCTCTAAACTTTATGGACCTAGTAGAGCCTTGAAAATGGCTTAACGGGGGTCAAAAAGGGCTGAAATGGGCTTAATACAAGTGCAGGGACCTAAACTGTCAAACTTGAAACTTTTGCTGATCTGGGGAGGCCAGGCGGGCCGCGTAAGTGTCCCCCCATACCTTACGCGGTCTGTGTGAGCATGCCAGCGACCAGAAATTGATTTTCAGCAAACTGTTTGAACTTCAGGGGCTGTTTATGTAAATTTCTTGGTGTGTTAACCAAGTTAACACCTCTCCAAGGCTTCTAACCTGCATCAAACACCACTTGTATGGCTAGGATTTCTTGCTTGGAGGTTACATAAACACTTGTCTTGATCTTGTTCTTCATGCACTACTATAAATCGCAAGCCATTTCCATTCATTTTGCTCACACTTGATCTAAAATTCTCTAAGTTGGGGTTTTTATAACTTCATACCTGAGAGTTTATAAGATCAAGTTCAAGCAAGGACCTTTTGTAAGCTTCCTTCATTCTTTTATTGCTTTCTAGCTTAAAAAGTCAAACAGTGTTTGACTTTCAGTTTTGACCATTAAATGGTCAACGCAAAGTTCGGTTGAACTTTGCAACGTGATTGTAATCACGATGGTTATAATCCTTAGTGATTATACCTACTGATTACCACGTTAACTAGACGTAGTGACGAGTCAAAGTTTCGGTCAAAATGTGTTTTAGCACGCATTTTGCCATGGAACTACTTTTAGGTATTAAAACACTTTGTTTTGATACCAAATCAGTTTTCTAAATAGGTTAAACATGTTTTGACATGTTTAACTCGTTACTATTAGTTTAGTGCTTGTTTAGGGTCGTAAGTTAAGCGGTCTAAACAACCGCTTAGACTTTCGTACCCGACGCGTTTGGTCGATCATTAGGATCCAACCAAGCTTGCTTAGTGATCATAGTTGCATAGGGAATAACCTCTAAGGTTATACCTTATGATGACGTAGGATCGGTTAGTCATTTGTTAGTTAGCTTATATGCCCATAGGAAATGACCAAAATGCCCTTTTGAAGCATAAATCCGTATTTTGCATATGTGATCAACTTTTTGACATATAATCCGATTTAGTAACATGTTTAGGCATAATTGGGCATGTAAGACTTGACATAGCACATAGTTAGCTATCCGACCATAGTTTTACGCGAACGACGCATTATAGTAGCTTATACTACCATAATGGGTCGAAACGGGTCAAAAGCACTTAGGTAGACTTCCAAATCAGAATGTTAGCTCTATTAAATCATACCATATGAGTTCAAATACTCATTTGATTTATAGAACACCATTCTATCCTATCTCCCGATTTAGGATCCGATTGTATGACATAGTGATTCCATACTAGGTGCCACTTGATTTCCCGAGCTTTGTTAGGACACTTAATCAAGGATACTCGCAATCTCAAGTGAGTACATAGTCCCCTCTTTTACTGCTTTCAAATGTTTTGGGGTGAAACATATGTGCCTATATGTTATTTTCATGATTTCAACTATATGATTACACATGTTTAGTCCTTATTCTTTTGACAAATTAAACAATTTTCTATGGTTTAAACACTGATTTTCAAACTTGTAAAACTAATTGTTGGGTTGTACTTATTTTATACATTCACCAAACCGATTGGTAGTACGATATAGCGCTATAGGACTAGACACCCCATTCCTGTTGTATGGAATGCCAGAAACCAAATTTTAACCTGATAGAAATTGCCTTTGTGGTATTTCTATAGTCTCCAAAGTGTAGTTTGATACACTAAGGTTTGAATGAATACCAAATCACAATTTCTTTTGTATATTTTGATATACTACAAAAGTAAAGTTTGATGTGCTCTCAAATGTGATCTACCAAAGTATATTTTGATATACTATGTACAAAATCCAACATATGTTTTAACATGCTACTTTGTTATAAACCAAAGCATAGTTTGATATGCTACTGTTTACTAAAGTATATTTTGATGTACTACCAAAGCATAGTTTGATATGCTATTTTCAAACCAATGCATAGTTGATATGCTATTTTCAAACCAAAGCATAGTTGATATGCTACTTTCAAACCAAAGTATAATTTGATATACTACCTATTACCTATTTCAAAACTGAAGTATATTTTGATATACTACTTATGCGGTCTTTTCTAAACCAAAGTATATTTTATATACTACAAACCTTTTATCAAGCAATGCATTTTAGAAACAAAACTTTTTACAAGGATTCATGGCTATTTTTGGCAAAACATAAAACCTTTTTCTTAAGTTAACTAAAGACATGAATCTAAATCAACAAAACCTATGTTACTCACAGACATTTTTATGTTGACGTACCTATTTTCATATATATGTTTCAGGTACTGCTATGTGATGGTTGTTGATGCATGCTACACATAGGATGGACTTGTGCCTTAGCGACTTTAAAACAGAGAAACAATTATTTGTATTATCTGAATTGTAACAAAACATTGAGTTCAATAATTCAATAAAACAAAACTATTTGATCCATGGTTGTGAAACAATGATTCTGTTACAACACTCCCCGACGTTTCCGCCACGATTTGTTGTTTTACGTGGTCAGGGTGTGACAGAAAAGTTGGTATCAGAGCCAATGGTTATAGGGAATTAGGTTATTAGTATTGCTTTGACCTAGACTATAACCTTCCTAGGACCCTAACACAAGTTATCTTGTGTTTAGACTTAAAACAATACATTTCACCTATCCTTAAGTGATAACCACAACAAGAACACAATAACAAATCCGCATAAAAAATTAATCATCTATTCCTGGATGATTGATTATAAGGTTTTGAACCCTTCCAGTTTGATTCATTTTTGGCTTTGTGCCTTTTGAGTTTTTCAAAATCTCGTCAAATTTTGGGTCTAAATAATGTGAACACGTGCAAACTAGAAGAGTGAATGCCTGTACCCTGAGTTTTCTGTCTAAGGCTAGAGTGTTCGTACAAATCCGCAGTATCGGACCAGTCACTCTTACCTGGGAACTCTTGGGGTGAGTGTTCACTTATAGGCGAGCATGTCTTCAGTGATACATTATATTGACCTATTTACTTTGATTTGTCACAGTGTCGTTTGTTTGTTTTAAGTAACGAACAAATGATCACAATCCTTATGCCTTGTCAATATTCTTAACATCCAGTTTTGAATATCCAATAACATCTCACTCATTTTCCCTCATGTTTCTTTGCTCTTTTAGAATATGCCTCCTCGACGTGATTAAGCTCAGGATGCCGCCATGGCAGCCTTAATCACTCAGCTGTAACACCCCGAAAACGGGGTTGGTAATCAAACTCCGTTAATACTAAAAGACGGGTATAGTACCGTTAGTGGTGAAATTTACTCGGTAAATATTAGGATTTATTTAATTAATCCTAATATTAAATAAAAAGTGAATAAAAGCTTTTAAGGAAATAAAATGGATAAAAGGCCCGGGTTAACGGGACCTAAAATAAACTTAGTCATAAATATTCCCGAACCCGCTAAGTTAACTAGGAATATTAGACCTAGTTAATAAGTGGGAATATTATTGAAAATAGTTAGGCTGTGACCTAATTAATAACTAACCAAACACGAGGGACCAAAGCCGGGTAACTTGAAAATGGAATTATAACTTGAAAAAAAAAATAACATAACACACACACTTGATGTGTGTGTGCGTGCGTGAAGAAGTCCAGGAGAAGGAGCAAGAGCTCCAAACCCTAGCTCAAACAATCTCAACAAATTGAAGCTCAAATCAAGACCCAAATCGATGCATGAACACATATAAATGGTCACCTAGTCGTGGGGATCATAAGGTATGTCGAATTTCTAACATTCGTGAAGTTGTAAAAAAATTTGATAAACATCCTAATCGCGAATTAGGTATGGATTAGAGGAGCTATGGCTAAATTAGTGATGTAGACATGCTTAGGAACTAAACCCTAAGTGAAAATCATACATATGATGTTATGATTTGAATGATTTGATGATTTCCCATATATATGTTAAGTGGGTTTTCATGATAAAATGATGAACACTTGAATTTGAGTGTTTAATTGTGAAATTTGAAAGATAGGATGCAAGACCTAGATGTTGTTTATAAACACTAGACATAGAGATTTGATTCTTGATGTAAATCTTGGTAAAATAGCTAGTTATGAACTAGTTAGTAAACATGTAGAATTATGCACATTAGGTGTTTGTTAAAATGCCTAAATGAGAACTAAGTGTTGATAATGTGCCTAATTGAGTCTTGTGAACTTGATAGTGCAATCATATGTGTTAATTGGTGATTTGACTTTTAAATAGTCAAACCGACCATTAATAAGATCGAATGGTAATTGTGATAGAAAATATGTAAGATGGAATAGTCATAATTAATGATGACTAATATAACTTTCTTACGAATTATGACGATAGTTTGACGCTTGACAAGCTAGGTGGGAAAGGAAGCGGGTCAAACGAAGCAAGCATGAAGGAAAAACGTTATTCGGATGCAAGGTAAGTATAGCTTACACTAGTCATATAGTTCAGAATGACCTTTTTGTTGTTTGATTCCGAACAAGACAAATGGGAAATTGAGATATGGTGTTCCCGGTGTGTAGTCCTAGGGAACAAGATAACCCATAAGGGTAAAATTGAAATTTGGACACTTGTTGACAATAATCATTGGTTTTGAAAGATACATATTACGTAAGCCTTAATAGGCCAAAAAGCGTTAAGAGGTGGTTATAGTTAAAACGACCGTGCGGTGTAAATCGGAACGAGTCGTGTAGACGAGATGGCAATAAGCTTTATCTCGCCAATATCATCGGTCATTTAGACCAATGGGTCAAAAGGTGGAAATACCACTTTTTGACAATATCGACTAATGGTTTGATGAGTTGTTTGATTTCAGAAATAAATATCGAATGGATATTTACATCGCTATTACCTAGTAAATATTGAGGCAAGGTACTTAAATGGGTCAATGTAATGATCCGAGCCAGGTACGCATAATAAGAAAAACTCTCATTTAAATGTAAGGCTAATGAGAGTTAAACGAAGTCTAAATTAAGTTTTTGGTTACTTTAATAGTTAAACCAAATGTTACGGACGATGGTCATTATATTTGAAAGGCCTAGTGCCCTTTCAAATAAAATCATAGTTAAAAGATCGGAGTTGGGTTAAGCAAGTAACTAAAAGTCATTCGTCGTAAATGAAGGACTGATATTGACCAAAACGCCCTTGTAGGCTAAATTGAAAAACAACCCTTAAAGGTTGTTTGGAAATGAGTTTTACAATTAAACGATTACTTAGGAGGAGTATAGAAGTTGAAAGATGTAAAACGTTAGTCAAATGGCTCTATTCGAGTCTTTGCCGTAAAATAACTATTTGAAGGGTAATTTCTGGTATATATAAATCACCACATCGAATCCACCATAAATATAGTTGTGGTGGAAGATCCTTTGTTAAGAAATGTGGATATATGCATTTAGAAATGAATGAAAGCAATTGGTGCTTAAAATATGCTTGAATACCTCAAACGGGTCAAAATAAGCATATGGGTGAAAATGGGTTAAAGAATGTATATAATTCTACAATTGGAACCCAAGATGTTAGACATCTTTGAATTTAATAGGTTTATGAGAAATAAGAGTCAAACAAACTTGTATGTTTGATAAAATCACGAACGGGTCAAATTTTGGTAAAGGAGTAATAAGCCGAAGACTTAAAAGTCTTGAATTTTATCAAGCCGGATGTTGGATTTTAACTCCATATGATGGAGAATCAAATTACAAGCATGTAGGAAGAAACAGTAGGTCAAACGGATAAGCGGTTTGATAGATACGAAAGATTTCGTGTCAAATTACGGCAAAATGGAAAGGCTGAACCTAGGGTCCACCGTAATTTACGGTCCCACCGTAATTTACGGTGGAGATGATTTACTTACGGTGGTGGCCCACTGTTTTACGGTAGAAAAGCTTGAACCCAGGTGCCACCGTAAATTACGGTCCCACCGTAATTTACGATGGAGATTTTTATATATTTTGTTTTTTTTATTTGAATTGAAAAATCAATTGTTTCCCGGACATCGTTCAGACATGATTTAAACCCCGTATGACTAAAGCATTTCATGTTATTGAAATGTAGGTACTTTTGGATGCCGGAAGACTATCAAGCTCAGTGAAGAACCGAACACGATAAAGACACACGCTTCCGCACTTTGCCACGTTGTAAATTTTAAACAACGAATTCAATCACGTGATGTAGAATAACTTATAATTTGTAAAAGTTTTAGTAAACCCGTATTTATGTAGTATGTGTAGTCTTAACTACACATCTAATTGTTGGTATTACATATAAAATCGTTAATTGGTAACTTGGGTGTTACATCAGCAAATCGCTGTTGTACTCCCGAACCTTATCACCCAGATTAATCGGGCAAACAATAACAATAACAATGTTCAGTGCAACTTTAAGACATTCAACTTAGTTAAGCCACTTACATTTACTGGGTCTGAAGGAGCTACTGGGATCCTACAGTGGTTTGAGAGACTCGAAAGCATGTTTCGTCAGGTACAATGCCCAAACGAGCAAAAAGTTGAGTTTGCGTCGAGTGTATTCCAGAAAAGAGCACTCACATGGTGGAAACAGCACAATGAGGGAAAGGGGTGCTGATGTGGCGATGGCACAAACCTGGGAAGATCTTCGGGCTCTAATGATGAAAGAATTCTGCCCTCGTCATGAGCTTAGGGCTTTAGAATGGGAATTTAACGATCTCAAACAAGACAGAAGTGAACATCGAGCCTACACTGATCGTTACGAGGAATTGAGTCTGTTATGTCCTACCATGGTTACGCCTTTGGATAAGGCGATTGAAAGGTACATTGATGGCCTCCCTGACCCAATTCAAGACATTGTTACCGGTAGCAACCCTACTACCGTCAGACAGGCCATTGAACTATCTACTACCCTGACTGAATCACAAATCAGGAAGGGTAAACTTTTCAGAAAAGGCGACCAGAAACCATCTGACAAGTCAACACAAGAAAAACCAAAGGATAAACAGACCGAGTCCTCTAAGAAGTCGAAGAAGCGTAAGGCTTCACAAAACTTCGCAGTAGTTGCTCAGAATGATCAGGTTGCACCAAATCAGCCAGCACAGCCTCGTGCTAGCAACAAATGCAACCGTCATCATGTGAATCAGACACCGTGTCACAAATGTACCCACTGTGGGCGATTGGGACACTTGGTCAATACATGTCGTCATGTTATCCAAAACCAAAATGCTGCAAATCATGCTGTTGTTCAGGCACAGTTTCCACCTGGATCGTGCTACAACTGTGGTGATCTTACTCACTACCGAAACAAATGCCGAAGACTTGTTAATGCAAATCCAGCACGCGGACGAGCATTTCCACCTGGATCGTGCTACAACTGTGGTGATCTTTTGACATTTGAAACGATTCAGCAGTTATATAAATAAAATTGTTGTTCCAATTTTATTTCCAAAATTGACACGATTGTGTGTGTTGACATACCCCTACAATACCGACACCGAAGAACCATGTTCTTTGCAGAACAAACTTCTCATGTGGTTCTTTCGTTTTGTGATCACTAGTGATCTCCCCAAAAAAATCCTAAGTACTAGTTTCTTTTAAGAAACAAAGTACAAGGTACAAATTTCACTAGTGTTGCCAAGGGAAGCTTGCCATCATCTGGGCCATCATCTGAGGCGCATAAGGTTGAAGCCTTGAAGGCTTCCAGGTGCAACTGGGCAGTTTACCCCTAAAGGTGTGCTCATGACGGCACTCCATGCCAAAGCTTGTTCCCATGTAGTTGTCGCCGAAGGTGGAAGGCTTGCTACTGGAGATTGTAGGAGCCGGTCCAAAGTCAGCTCGTGTCCCAAGGGAGCACTGGTTACAACTGGTTGGGAAGAAAAGAGGGGAAAAGACGTTGGATCTGACCTCGTATATATGTATGAATTAGGATTTGGAGGAGGATGGTTGGGACCAGCCTCATTCCTGGACATGGTTGATTGTGAGCTTGTAAAAGGTAGAGCCGGAGGTCCAGGGGATAGTGATGGTTCTGGCTCGTCATAATCCAGACGGATCCTTACTCCTTTGTCTTTTTCCCTAATCACGTATTGGTTAAGGAGAGACCTTAACTCTAGAAAGTTATTGGCGACCCCTTCGGGAGTAAGGTAAACACGTGAAGGGGTGTTAGAAGCACCAACGTTAGGGGATGGCACTCCTGAACAAGACGGTATCGGTGTTTGGAAGGTGAGGAACTAAGGGTATGTTGCTCCAGTTGGAGTGCTTCCCGGTGTTGAGAAGGAAGTCGGTACATCCGCCTGAGTTTGGCTAGTGTTAGGGGTAGAGGTACGTGGGACTTGATTTACCTCTCCCGGGGACTCACTTTCCGACATGATGGTTTTTGAGAGAATGGAGCTACACTACTAGGTCGTTTGAAGGAAATAAGTGGCGTAGCCCCACGGTGGGCGCCAACTTGTTAATGCAACAAATACAAGACCAAGGATAGCGATTTGTCTGGTTAGGCAAAAGGCTTGAAGGGCTTCAACTTGCCTCACGCAGGTCGTGGGGTCCCCCCACGTTTGCAAGACATGGAGAGAGGTTCACTAGTAATGTTTATTGTTTGTTCAAGATCTTTAGCCGAAGGGTGTTCAGCCTTGGATGCAAGAGCAATCAAAATGTGTGTGTTGAATGTGAAGAAAAGAGACTTGTATGGAACAAGCGCTCGAGAAGGAAGATCAGAGATCCCAAGAGAATCAGGACTGATCGGAATGTTTGAAATGCACTAAATGAAGTGTCATTTATAGAGAAAGAGATTTCTCAAAGGGGAAACCTTGGATTAGTGAACCCTGCTTGCAGTGGAAGACTTACCCATTTTGGAGTTGAACGGTTTGGACCTGCGGGTAAAAGGGAGCTTCTTGTGCATGTGCTCTGATTTTCGGCTGGGAGAGTGGACAAGCAATCAGTGAAGTGACATGCTTACTGTTCATGTTCTTTTGCTGTTCACCACAGTTCCCGGGTTATGAAGCTTTCAACATTTTAACCTTTTAAGCTAAAACGTGTTTTAGTTATTTTGTGAGATCTGAGCTACCCCGTCATCATCAGGGGCTAATTTGAATTTGTTATTACAAATGGGGTTCTCACCAATTGATTTAGCAAGATATATCAATTTTATAGCTGTCATAAATGGATCATGTTAGTTCTCACCGGTAAATTGGCTTAAAGTCCTTCTCAACAAGCCAGCTAGCTTGTTCTTTTAAGTCACCCTAGTATTTTCTTCCATGTCATCTTAGATCACGGGATGTGGGCTCGACAAGACAGTCACGGAGTCCGACGCGGACTCAGTGGCAAAGCATGCAATTTTTCTAAGTTATTATAATCAATTATTTTGTTTGTGTGAATTATCTATGTTGATCATCCCGTAGGTGTCAGATGTTCAAGCCATGATGACCTTAGTAGTTTTCCTTTCTGTGTGACGTAAATTGCACTAGTGCTGAAGACTTGAGTATGCATCGTATAAGCAAGAAGCACCTAAGGTGAAGCAAGACCTTGAGGATATAGCGAATGGAGAGACTATGAAGATGACGTGGAGTCGATGATGAAACTTGTATCAATTGTGCAACCCAAAGATGGTTCCATGTTGTGTAACGTGTTACAATGTGTGTAAGAAGTAATGAAAATGTTGTCTTTCGGTGTTAATTAAGAATTACTAATAACAAACTGATATAAATTTGGGGTATCCGGTGAAGAATATAAACGTATTCCCTCCAGATAAACTTATACTAATTTAGATTATCCGGTTTAGAAAATTAATCTCAATATTTTTTTTTTAAATATGCTAAATAATAATGTTCTAAATTCATTTACCTGGTCCTCGGTTAAAGAATATAAAATAGACAGGTATGCGGACAAACAGTGGATATTGTCTTGATTATTTATGTACAGGTGCCCTCTAGAAATAAAATAAAACACATACACCATGTTTAAAGTTATATATGTTTAAAATACATACACCATGTTTAAATAAACCATTGGGTGTCAGCCCAGTGGCCACCAGCCCGCATTCTAACCCGTAGGTGGTGGGTTCAAGTCTTGCTCGTTCCCAATGCCCCTACGGTAGCAGATTTACCCCAGACTCAGGTTTGCTGGGTGGCGATTTGCGAGGTGGGATCACCTTGGCGGTTGGGAGGACCGTGGAATATCCCCCCACTTCAGTTTTAAATATATAACCGAGCACAGAAAGGTATGGTATAACAAAGTTTCGAGTAGGTCTAAGTAACAAACATTGACCCAGTTGTTACTTGTTAGGTAACATATTTTTAATTTAAGTAAACGTCGCTGGTTTATTTTTTTGTGATTGAGAAAACCATCTCCCTCTGTAAAACCCATTATGGTTTCAATTTTTGGTACAGTTTCATCGGCTTTTTAAGCTCTATCCGTTTCACTAACCGCATCACCATCAATCGGTAAAACCCCACAAAACATGTACGTCTTGTAGATCGAGTTATGGTGGCTTCTCCAGTATGGAAATGAAAAGTGTGGGTTATAGGACACCACCTTTCCGCAAGCCCAGGAAATAGAAATCAAATGATGGCCAAGCCTGCAACTTCCACATTTGATGACACCCTCAAAACGCGCCTCGCGTTTGAAATCCATTACATTTTGGGGGATGGGATTTGATCGGATATGTTCCCAAACCTTTTGGTCACCTCGCCTTACTCTTATAACATGTTATACGGTTCTTGAAGTTACTGGTCTGCTCTAAGATCGCCACTTAAAAAAAGAAGGTAGTTAAGCAAGGGACCTGTGGTAACACTACAAGAAATTGGCACCTTTAGCGGCGATAGCTGTCGCCGCTATTGCCCAGCTTTGTCGCCGCTATTACCTTTTACCAGCGACATGTTGCCGCTAAAGGGTCGTCAGTATTGATGGGTCGCTATTGAAAGTAAAAAACCAAACCTATGAATGAATATATAATATTATTATCTAAGTATAAATTTTGTTAATAAAACTTGCATTCTTATTACATAGTATATGGTTAATGGTTACACTTCTACTTCATGATGATGTTTACATACAAAAATCCTATCTTTAAATAAAAATCTAAAACTTTTTCATAAAAAATATAAATCTTTGGTGATTGTCTCCAAATAAATTCTCACCTACCCAAAGTCCCAAACATTACTGCATTCATAAGTAATGCAACCTCTTCATTTGATGCCACCAGCCTCACTTAAACTCATATCCCACAAGCATCAATCACATTTCCCCTTTCATGCTTCTGCTTTGTACCAAAAAAAAAAGTCAAAACTCATTCGGACAATGATCTGCAACATCTTCAATTGTAGTAAATGAAGTTTGTACTGTCCTCACCTACTTAACTAATTAGTAACAAATCTTGGAGATTAAATCACCATATTTTGCTTCTAAGGTTAGCCATCTCTTCACACCTTCTCAATCCCTTTCACTCAAACTTCATTAATTTATGCATCCATCAATGAAAAGCCAAAAAGCTTCATGCCCTTCGATACTTTTACATTCACAAATCGTAAATTGCTTTCCCTTCTTCCTTGATCTCTTGATCTAACATTACGGGGACAAATGGCAATAGTTACGACTTACAACGTGTTTCTAAGCTTTAACAAGATTTCTACAAATATGAATTTTGCCCGCCCTTCGAAAATTTCCTTTTAAGGTATGCTTATAATCTTCATAGTTGAGTTTGAATTCATGTGAAACCATTTACATGTGCAAAAGAATTTGATCAAAAAACATTAAAAGATGTACAAATTTTTTATTTAGGTGACACTAAATAAATGTGAGTGAAATATTAAAATTATATATGTAGTTGCATTCATGAAAAAAATCATTAGTTATTATTAACTAATAAAACATTTGATTATCATTCATAGAGATGTTAAAAAAGCAGAGAAAATGTCTTTTTTTATGCCAAGAGTTTGTATCTAACCCTTTCCATCAGGTTCCATGCAGAAAAAAATATATATATAACAGGGAGATTAAGATGGAAAAACAGGTCTAAATTTGTTTTTAGATAAAAGAAAAAAAAAAAACACATAGTAGAAATTAAAGTTTTATTTCTAAAAGAGTTCCTACGGTATTTGTTATGCCGCTTGATGAGTTATGGTTCTCGTGGATGCATGTTAGGCATGCGAATTGGATGTGATGAGTTATCGTTCTCGTGGATGCATGTTAGGCACGCGAATTGGATGATCGAACACAAGGAGACTTGTAGGCCAATGTTGAGGTTTGCAAACTCAGATGGCATGGGATACGAAACAAGTCGATCAAAACCTAAAACAGGTTCAAGCAAAGGCAGTTAGTGAATCTGGCAAGTCAACTTACATTTATGGTCGGTTTAGCAATAGATTTCTGTATGTTTAAGTTTTAAGTTAAATGGTAGCAACTTTGTATAAAAGCTGTAGAATACCCCTATGCGTTGCGAGGGGCATTCTGTCATATCGGTTCCGTTCATTACAGTAGCAATACATTACCAGCACTCGGTATCACTATCGAAAGTCATGAGTCCAACAAATTATATTTAATAGCATAAATGTCATCACTACGTTGCTCTTGTTACAAATGGTAAGGATCACTAATGATTTCTCACTTTAAAGGGATGATCATCTTTCTACAGCGATTATAATACAGAAGTGTGGATGAGGAACTTTCTATAGTTTTTCTTGTTTGAATCGGGTATGGCAAAAATTCCCAAGGTTGACAAGATTATTCGAAACCCAAAACAGATACATCTTGGACAAGCATTCGAGTATGGAATTTAAAATAAATAAACATTTCGCATGCATAAAATGGGTATAGGGTTAGGTGATACCCATCCGATTATCCGAAACCATAAACCCGTTTACCCAAATCATAAACCCCGAAAATTTTTCATCATTGAATTTTTTTTTTATAAATATGCAAATTTTAATATAAAATACTGGCCGAGTTACATCAATATCACAGGTAAGCAAGCAACAAGCTGCGCCGCTACCCCTTTCTGAATAGCAAACCCTAGCCTATTAAAGACAAACCCCTCCCCCCCCCCCCCCCCCCCCCCCGTTGATGAGCAACTGCTGTGGACAACCTTTTGGACCCTAGTCAACAAACGGATTGCTTCTGGAGCTAGGGAGCCAAAGGTGTCAAAGGCGAAGGGGACAAATGCATGTTGGTTATCAGCACATGCTTTAGCGTGTTTATCCACCTTTTAAGATTCCGCTTTCCTTATAGCTTGTCCTACTACAAACTCGCTTTCCCTTAAACCAGCTAAGGGGGAGACTCCTGTGAGATCCACACAAGCATGTTTCCCTCCCGCCCAGCCAAAGACGAGCAGATCCGCTGGTCTCAATGTAGATCTCCCTTCCATGGGATCTGTAAGGAAATTCACAGGGGCCTCCTTGTCTACTAATGCTTCATCCGAGAAGTTTAGTACATGGAAAATGAACTTTTATTTTGTGTATATACTTTGATGGTGTTATTTATACTTGTATGCTATAAAATACGAAATTATATTTTTAGATTTATATCATCATGAAATTTACATATTTTAGATCCTCTAAACATTTTAAAATTAGATTGCAAAGCAAAAAAAAGGAGGACTTACAAATCTTAACCGGTGCTTTTTAACAAACTAATTTATATACTTCATACTTGATGAGTAATATATACCTAACAAATACCTAGCAGTTATCGTCCATGTATGGGATCTATGATTACTAATACTCGTCTTATTGTCATCCCTACCTTGAATCTTCAGTCGAATGAATAAATTCTCGGTGCTTTGGATTTTAAAATGACTTGGGATGGAGTTTTGCACAATCAGTCTAGAGTCTATATTGTGAGATTAAATATATTATTAATATAATATTTAATCTTTTAACCATTATAATCATTTATATTATATTAGATCAAAATATATTAATAATCTATTAATAATTAGTTGGTAATTGTTGATGGACCATATTACCCTTATTAACTAATTAGGTTTCCTCTTGGGTGTATATATAAGGAGATTATCAGAGAGTTTAAGGGTTAGACAATTACACAATTCACATAACCCTCATAACATCAAATCGGCTCTATCTCCGAACCGATTCTTCCCTAGTCTCGGTTCATCGCTATCATAATCTTACACCCTAAGGAGGAACCAGATCATCCTGACAAGTATGTCGAACGCGATGGCTGCATCTCTGACTGGATTCTCTGCTGGCATGTCTGTTGTAACAGGTATTATTATTTACATGTTTTCCCTTATGTTCAACAGAACTGATCCAACATGTGGTATCATAGCATATGTTGATAAATTAGTTCTGTTTTCGTATCATAATCTGGAAAACAAAAAATTTTAAAGCCTTAAAAATCTCGGCTGTTTTCGGTTTTTTATTTGAGCCGAATCATTGTTTTGAGTAAAGGGTGGTTTATTATGTCACTCGAAATCATTATGGGTAAGTTGATATCCGAAATCTGTTAAGAGAAGTCATAAAATTCAGGTTTCGGATCCCAGAATTATGTTTTAAATTTTTTAGGGTTCATCATATTGTTCTAAGAAAACTCGAAAACTTCCTTAAGTTTTGGAATATAATTTAGATTAGTGGGTGTTTTTACTGTTTTGATCTTAATTTTATCTATTAAAGTTTTCAAAAACTGTTAAAGAGATAATCAGTTATTATTTTCGAAATATTTTGATAATTTAGATCAGCAATAAAATAGGAAACACTATCCCACAACCCCTAAAATTTCGAGTTTTCAGTTATCATCACAAAACAGCTGTTAACAGGGATTCGAGACCTTCAGATCTCGACTCGAGACCACAAGGTCTCGACTCGAGACCACAAGGTCTCGACTCGAGACCACAAGGTCTCGACTCGAGACCACAAGGTCTCGACTCGAGACCACAAGGTCTCGACTCGAGACCACAAGGTCTCGACTCGAGACCACAAGGTCTCGACTCGAGACCACAAGGTCTCGACTCGAGACCACAAGGTCTCGACTCGAGACCACAAGGTCTCGACTCAAAATCATAAGGGCTCTCAAATCTTTACAACTCGAGACAAGGATCTCGACTCGAGACCATAAGGTCATAACTCGAGACCATAAGGTTGCGACTCGAGACCATAAAGATACAACTCGAGACAAAGGTTGCGACTCGAGACCATAAGGTCATAACTCGAGACCATAAGGTTGCGACTCGAGACCATAAGGCTACAACTCGAGACTAAGGTTGCGACTCGAGACCTCATAACTAACTCGAGATCTCAAAACTCAGTCGAGGCCTAACTCGAGACCTCACTCGAGACCTCATTACCTTGGGCTATTTGATGTGAACTAAAATTTAGTTCGATCCGCACTAACAGGTGGTTTGCTATTAAATACTTGGTTTTGTTAACACTTAATTAACTAATCAGAATCAGATAATTTTTTACAAAACCAAAATAGCTTAACTTGAATGAGCTTCTGATGTATTAATTCTGGTCAAAGCTGATTTAATACATCTATTTATTGTTCAAGTATTATAAAAGCTATGTTGAGTATGCATTATCTATTTATTGTTCATCTATTTTACAAACGTGAAATGTCTTAATTCTGGCCAAAGCTGATTTAATTCATTTATGTTTAGCATGCTTGACAAGTGCATAACTAAAGTGATTGTCTCATTTCTGGCCAAAGCTGATTTGTCACGATTACTTTGCACACATACTTAAATGATTACACTTCTGGCCAAAACTGATTTGTCTTCGTTTAAGTAGAATTTTACTAAGTCTATTATTTTGATGTTAGTAATAGACATTATCACAGCTTCATAATTAAAATGGTCATTATTTATGCATGCCTTAGTATAACATGCCCTTAGATCACATTAGGACTTCTTTCTTAGTATCATAACTTGCTCATCTTATTTCCACTATCAGCACCCAATTGCGGGATTCCACCTTTGACTGGTGATAACTTTGCTGAATGGAAGGATGCCCTCATGCTTACACTAGGATTGCTAGACTTCGATTATGCTCTTAGAGAGAATAAGCCAGCAGATCTTACTACTTAAAGTACTGCTGCTGATCAGATAGTTCATGAAAATGGACTAGATGTAACCGCATGTCTCTCATGTTCATGACGCAATCCATTCACAATGCTATTAGAGGCGCCATTCCTGATTCTGAAGATGCTAAAACCTACCTGGCTTCTGTGGAGGCTCAATTCAAAGGAACATCAAAAGCACACGCTAGCACTCTTATCCTCAAGCTGGTGATGACTAAATATGATGGGAGGAGCGGCATTCGCGAGCACATCATGATGATGCATGACATGGCCAATAAGCTGAAAGGGCTAGAGATGGAAATCAGTGATGGTTTTCTTGTTCACTTCATCATCACTTCGCTTCCTTCGTCCTATGAAGCATTCAAGATCAATTACAACACTCAGAAGGATAAATGGACGATGAGTGAGCTGGTCGCTATGTGCGTACAAGAGGAAGAGCGTATGAAGATGGATCGCACTACTGATGTTGCTAACTTCACAACCTCCAACTCTAAGAAGAGGAAGCACAATCATCAAAGAAAGGATGCTTCCAAAGTCCAAAAGCCCAATCCTAATACAAGTGCACCTTCCAGCTCTAAGAGCTCCTTAGGCAAACCCTATTGCAAGTTCAGTAAGATAACATGACATAAGCAAAAGGAATGCCCTGACTTCAAGGAGTGGCTGGCTAAGAAAGGTAACGATTTTTTCATGATACTTGAGTCTTTTAATTTAAATGTTCCTGCTAATTCTTGGTGGTTTGATTCTGGTTCTATGGTTCATGTAACTAACTCTACTCAGGGATTCCTTTCAATCCGGAAGCTGGGAAGAAACCAAAGAACACTTAAAGTTGGGGATGATCGGGAATTAGAAGTGAAGGCCATAGGAACATTACAATTATTTTTGAAAACTGGTTTATGTATTAAACTTTATGATACCTTATATGTTCCTGAGGTAACTCGGAACCTTGTATTAGGACCAAAGTTAGACATGGACGGTTTTGTCGTTTCTCATGGTCATTGCAAACTCTCTATTCTCTATGATTCTGTTGTTTATGGTACTGGCATTCTGGATGGTGGTCTCTATAGATTAGAACTAGATGATAATTTTTCCAAATCTTTGTTGTCATATAATATTAATGAATCACTCACAAAGATGGAAAAGATACGAGACTTAGAGACTTCATCTATGTTGTGGCATCAACGTTTAGGCCACATCTCAAGAGAACGATTAAGTCGTCTAGTAAAAGATGAAGTCTTACCTCCTCTCGATTTCGCTGATTTTGGAACATGTGTCAAATGTCTTAAAGGCAAAATGATATCAGCGAATAAGAAAGGTGCCACTAGGAGTTCTAATTTATTAGAACTCATTCACACTGACATTAGTGGTCCTTACCAAATCGCTGGCATAAGAGGACATACTTCATTTATCACTTTCATTGATGATTATTCTCGTTACATGTACTTGTATCTTATTAAGGAGAAGTCTGAATCTCTTACAACTTTTAAAGATTATAAAGCTGAAGTTGAAAAGCAATTAGATCATCAGATTAAAGTTGTGAGATCAGACAGAGCGGTGAATATTATGGAAGACATACTGATGTGGATCAAGCTCCTGGTCCATTTTATGAGTTTTGTAAGGGCCAGGGGATTGTGAACCAATACACCATGCCTGGTATACCTCAGCAGAATGGTGTCGCTAAACGAAGAAATCGTACCCTTATGAACATGGTGCGCAGTATGTTAGCCAACACTAATTTACCATTCTTCCTCTGGACTGAAGCGTTAAAAGCAGCTGTTCATATACTCAATAGAGTTCCTTCTAAGTCTGTCCCTAAAACTCCTTATGAACTTTGGACAGGAAGGAAACCGAGTCTTAAATATATGAAAGTATGGGGCTGCATTGCTGAAGCAAAACTCTATAATCCTTTCCTAAGGAAACTTGACCCTAAAACAGTTACCTGCTTCTTTATCGGGTATCCTGATCATTCAAAGGGTTATCGTTTCTATTGTCCTTCCCATGTCACCCGTATTGTTGAAACCAAGCGTGTTGCGTTCCTGGAGGATTTTAAGGTCAGTGGGAGCAGTACCAACCCTTACGAAGAATTGCAAGAAGTACAAGACGCGGGGGGGGGGGGGGAGACTCGTCGCTTACCATTACTCCGTTTACTCCTCTTGTACCCCATGCAACTGCACCTGAAGTCACTGCCCAAATTCCATCTCCACAACCAGAACCCATTATTCCTCATAACGAAGGCACATCAAACACTCAAAACCAAGACAACGCTGAACCCGATAATCAACTCAGGAGGTCATCTAGGTAAAGAAGGCCTACTAATTAGGATGATTATGTTACCTACCTGACTGAAATGGATGCTGGAAAGCTCAATGATCCTATCTCTTATAATGAAGCCATTAGCAGTGATCAGTCTTCTGAATGGAACAAAGAAATGATTGATGAGCTTGAATCCATGAAGAAAAATGACGTTCGGGATTTGGTAGAATTACCCAACGGTGTCAAACCTGTAGGTTGTAAATGGGTGTTCAAAACAAAACTGGATCTGAATGGGAACGTTGAACGCTACAAAGCGAGATTGGTTGCAAAGGGCTACACTCAGAAAGAGGGAATTGATTATCAAGAGACGTTTTCACCTGTCTCTCGTAAAGATTCATTAAGGATCGTTATGGCCCTAGTAGCTCATTTTAATTTAGAGCTGCATCAGATGGACGTCAAAATTGATTTCCTTAACGGAGACTTAGACGAAGATGTTTACATGAAACAACCTGAAGGCTTTAAACCTGAAGGTCAGGAGCATCTGGTCTGTAAGTTGAAGAAATCCATTTATGGGTTAAAACAAGCATCACGTCAATGGTACCTCAAGTTTGATGAAGTCATGAAGAGGCAAGGTTTTATGAAGAATCAAGTGGATCAATGCACCTACCTCAAAATGAGTGGGAGTAACTTTACTATACTTGTCCTTTACGTAGATGATATTCTATTGGCAAGTAATAGTTTAGACATGTTGCATGAGTCGAAGCGGTTACTCTCGCATAACTTCGACATGAAGGATCTCGAAGATGCTTCTTACGTCATTGGCATCGAAATTCACCGAGATAGACACAAAGGGATCTTAGGATTGTCTCAAAAGACCTACATAGATCGTGTCCTTACACGTTACAACATGCAACAGTGCAAACCCTCCGTCGCTCCAGTAGTTAAAGGAGATGTTTTCGGTTCATTCCAGTGTCCGACAACAGAGTTTGAAAAGGAGCAAATGAGCCAGATACCTTACGCGTCAGTAGTCGGGAGCCTGATGTATGCTCAAGTCTGTACTCGCCCAGATATCGCTTATATTGCTGGAATGCTAGGCCGTTATCAGACTAATCCTGGCCTAGATCACTGGAAAGCAGCTAAGAAGGTCCTTAGATATCTGCAAGGGACGAAAGACTATAAACTGACTTATAGAAGAAGTGATCACTTGGAAGTGGTAGGTTATTCTGATTCTGACTTTGCCAAATGCAAAGATGACAAGAAATCCACTTCGGGCTACATCTTTATGTTAGCAGGCGGACCTATCTCATAGAAGAGTCATAAACAACAGTTAACTACAACTTCCACAATGATGGCAGAATACATTGTTGTTTACAACGCAACCTGTCATGGAATGTTGCTTAGAAATCTGATCACTGGACTCAAAATTGTTAATTCCATTTCTAGACCATTGAAGCTTTACTGTGATAACTCAGCTGCCGTTAGTTTCTCGAACAGTAACAGTTCGACTGGAGCTGGTTTATATCTCGATACAAAATATTTGTTCGTACGTGAACGAGTTGAGGAAAATAATCTTTGTATTGAGTATATTAGTACTAAAGATATGCTTGCGGATCCGATGACTAAAGGTCTCCCACCTAAAGTTTTCGAAGAACATGTATCGAATATGGGACTTACCAAAGACCTTATTTAATGGCATATTGTACTAGCTTATGTTTTAATTAATAAAGTTTCCTCAGTTTGATTTTGTATGTCTCTAACATATGTTCTGCCGGTGTAATGACATATAGACAAATATAAATACAAATCAGACGCTAAAGGGCTTATGCGTATTTTGATCATAACTATTAGGTTTTAAATTGAGGCTATAGTATGATTAATGGGGGTCCTGAGTCGAATGATGATTCAACGGCTGTATTTCTCTGCTATAGTTCTTGGTTTAAGGCTAAAATGAGCGTTAACTCCTGGTCAGGCTCATCTAATACTCATGATAAATGATTACTCGGCTAAGTGGAAGAATGTGAGATTAAATATATTATTAATATAATATTTAATCTTTTAGCCATTATAATCATTTATATTATATTAGATCAAAATATATTAATAACCTATTAATAATTAGTTGGTAATTGTTGATGGACCATATTACCTTATTACCTAATTAGGTTTCCTCTTTGGTGTATATATAAGGAGATTATTAGAGAGTTTAAGGGTTAGACAATTACACAATTCACATAACCCTCATAACATCAAATCGGCTCTCTCTCCCAACCGATTCTTCCCTAGTCTCGGTTCATCACCATCATAATCTTACACCCTAAGGAGGAACCAGATCATCCTGACAAGTATGTCGAACGCGATGGCTGCATCTCTGATTGGATTCTCTGCTGGCCTGTCTGCTGTAACAGGTATTATTTACATGTTTTCCCTTATGCTCAACAGAACTGATCCAACATATATAATTGAAACAAAGAAGTAATTTGCATCGAATTTCAATGCAACAATCAAATAGAAGGGAAACATAGATAATGGTCATAATTTGTCAGCCTCATTAATACTGATTAACTGAAGAATTACAATGAAGAATGACTACTCAAAGATCCCCCTCGATACAATACAAGCTCTGTCTATATCACTAGAAACTCTCTTATTTTTTTTTATTTTTTTATTTATTTATTATTTTTTTTTTTGAACAGCAAACAAAACACTTTTATTCCTCCAGACCAAAGAGACGACATATGCTCTCTAAGCAATCATCTAGAATAAATACAAATATGATGACAGAAAACATTGCGAACTACCTTGAAAACAACATCTTTAGTTGATAGCCGGACAACTAATATATAAGATAAACAAATGCTAAGTTGAGCTATCAGTTGATTAGGATTATCAGTTGTAGCGCGATCGTTTTCAGCTCTTTGTATCGTTAGTTTAATTCCCATTAGTTGATCTTTATCGGTACTTGTGAATAGTCAGTTGTTATAGAGCTTCTGTAGTTCTGATCCTCAGTTCTTTTGATCAGTCTTTTTAGATTATAAATACTTTAGATTAGTTCTTCACATCTAATAATTCTTCAGTTGTTCCAAGCGACTGTTTTACCAATTGTGAGTTTTACCAATGGTATCACCGGCTCTTTTATTTCTGAACAAGTATCTTCCATATACTATTATACTAACAAGTTTAGCCTTACGTGAGATAAAGAAAAATTACATATAAATGCAACATATTTATGTCATTCTTTTGAGGTAACGATATTTTCAAAACTAACATATAAGGGGTAGGGGCGCTCCACTCCTGATGAAATTCCATCACTCATAACATCCACTCAAGTTCCGTCATGTTATCGAGCTTTATTCTATTACTAAGGGGCTATGTAGCACGGGAATAGGTACGGGACTGGGGTACGGGGACGATCCGGGTACGGGAAACGGCAAAACTCAAAAATTCAAGATACGGGTACGGCAAAGGTACGGTAAAAAAATATAAAAAAAATAAAATTATATTATAAAACTATTCATACATAATGAACTTGTCTACGTCTTTCAATCAAAGTTAAACACATATAGATAAAGTACTTGAAGTTTTTATTGATAAAACTCTAACATAGATCCGATTTTTTACCCATAAAAGATATATAAACAATTGAAAAAAAAAACTTGTGAACCAAAAATTAGAAAAAAAAACACAATTGACTATCCAATAATAAAACTCACCACCACTTGTGTACCCAATTTAATTAGTTATATTAACACTTGATATAAAATGTTAACTTTAGGGAAGTTTAAAATTAAAATTGAACTAAAAGGTTATATTTGTAACTTTATTTGAACTAAAGGGTTTAATGTGAAAGTTGGCTTTTACTCATTTGAATATCACCCACACCCACGCCTTCCTCAAACCCTAAAACTTTCATCACCGCCACACACACCTGAAACTCCATATGATCTCTTTCTGTTGATACACGATTTGTGGACGCGACTCGACGCGACGTGATTTGGATAATAACACGACATTCCTCCGTCGTGTATAAGAAGATCTCAAGCGGGCCTGAAGACTTAAAGGACTGTGAATTAGTCCTTGGGCTCAAACAAGGATTGAAGAAACTAAACACTTGGGCTGAATTCAAAGCCAACGAAACACTATTGGGCCCAAGCCCATAATTGGAGAAACACATCGAATGTCGATGAAACACATGTGTTTCATCGACCTGTTCCCTGTTTCGTCGCATGTTTCTCTATTTCGTCTAGCAAGTTTCTGATTCGCCAAGTTCAGTCTGTTTCGTTGTGTGTAGTGCTATAAATAGTCTGTAGTTAGACAGAAAATATTAGACAAGAACACAGAGAGCACATTGTTGAGAGCACACACAAACACGAGGGAACTTTGAGAGTTTACAGAGTATATTTGTAAACATTGAGCTTGTAACTGAACCTTTCATACATATTAACACAGAGGTGTTAATCGGTGAATATTGTGTGTTGTGTATTTGCGTGTTCTATCTCGGTTTGCCTTTCCGGTTGGATTCCGCACAACCGGGTTGGTTTGTACACAAGGATTAGGCGACTAGATCCACCTAGCCGGACCTTCAAGTGGTATCAGAGCCTTGGCTCTTCTCCTTGTTAAAACCGAGGTGTTCTTGTTGTTTTTCGGTTTGAAAAGTTCACTTTTTCTGGAAAAACAATTTTAAAATCGGGTTTAATCTTGTGCTTTTGCTTTGTGTTTTGTTAAAAACCTTGATTAATTGATGTTTACATGTTAAAAATAGGTTTTTATTAAACATTATCAAGCAAAACCGCATTTCGGAAGTGTGTCGGGTCACCGGAAAACTTATATTTTTACCAGAAACTTCATCGAGTTCACTGTGTTCTTCATATATTCATATAATCTTCATAGTGTTCTTCAAAAGTTACACTTTTTGATCTTTGAGAAATTGTTTGGAAAGTTGTTTGTGCATTGAGAATTGTTAAGTGATTATAATATTCAAACCATACCTTGTTTGGTGAAAGAAACATGCCTTAGCCGAAAGTAGTATCTGTTCTGTCAGGATAAGGTTTGAAAAGTTTACCAACCCACTGACAGCTTTTCGACGTAACAGACTGTTGACGAAACAAGTCTGTTTCGCCAAAAAGCAAACGACGAAACAAAAACTTTCTTTCATCAAACATAGTTGACGAAACACAAAATTGGGCCTTCAAATTTAGTTTCATCAAGCCCAAAACAAAACACTTAAAACCTTAGTTTCGTCAAAAGCCCAAATTCTTTTTCACCAAACATCAGTCTCGACGAAACTAAAAATATTTGGGCCAATTTATTGACGAAACAATAGTGGGCTTGTTTTTGAAAGCCCAAATCAGTTTCGTCAAGTGGGTTCCTTTTTCAAAAGTTAATTAGTTTCGCCAAACTTACATTGGGCCTGTGTTTCGTCGAACAGAAAGCCCAACAAGGACAGACTCATTTCGTCAAGATCAAAGCCCAAAACACTTATTTCGTCAAACACATGTTACGTCGACATATGGGCCTCACATTCTTCGGGCTTTATAATTAAACTGTTGGGATTAAACTGTTTCGTCAAGTTCAAAAATTAAAATAAAAATTCTGTTTCGCTGATAAACAATTTGTTTCGTCAAGTTTAAAATTACAAAGTCCGTTTCGTGGAACTTGTCTCGTCGAAACACTTTGTGATTTAAAACAGAAGGCTTGCATTTGTGGTTTAACCGTTTGTTTGAGGTGTGACTTCCAGGTAATAATTTTTCGTGATCAAACATGAATCCAAGTTGGTGGGGTACTCCGGCTCCGGATGAGGGAAAGTATAGAAATACAATTTTATCTCCCTCATGGGCCGAATCTCCCGTGTCCACTCCTTCGCAAGCAAATGCTATAACAACCGGTCAATGGGCCTTTGTATCAAATCAGAGGCCCAGTATTCAAAGCACTTTATTGAGCGAGAGTGAAACCGGAAGCTCGAATCGGCCTCCAAAGTTGATGCATTTAAATGAATATCCGGGATGGGTTGATAGATTTCATACATACGTTCTTGGTCAAAATAAAGAATTGTGGATACGTTTCACCACAGATTTCGATCAAGCGATAGAGGTTGTCGTTTCATCTGCTGCTACGTTTGCAGATCTTCCCGAGGATCAGAAAAAGACGTATGATCTGGAAAAGAAGGCATATGCCATTCTTACTCAGGCGTTAAGTAAAGATATTTATCATCAGTTTGTCAGTTTCAAGACAACGAAGAAATTATGGGACGCGTTGAAGACCAGAGGGGTAGGGAATGAAGCAACACGTCAATTGCGACACGATCTACTCAAGAAAGAATTCGATGGCTTCACGTGTATGGATAAGGAATCGTCGGGAGACATGACAAGTCGGTTCTATCACTTGCTTACTGAATTGGGTAATTTTGGAGTCGTAACAACTCCAGCAGAGGTAGTGGAAAAGTTTGCAGATGCGTTGCCACCTCAGTGGAATAGTTTCTTGGAAATTCTGAAGTATAATGGAGTTTTGGCTACGACACACATCAATGACTTTGTTCAGCTCTTGGAAAACAAAGATCAGGAAGAAACCTTAAAGGCGAAAAGAGTTCCTGTACCACAAAATCCTGAGATGTATTATGGAACTTCCAGTACTCCTTCTTCGAGATCCATTGTACCACGCAATCCTGATATGTATTATGGAACATCCAGTACTTCGTCTGCAAGACCAGGTTCACATGCTCCACTTCAAACGGCGTTTGTCACAAGCACCGATTTGTATGGCAATCAGATACAAGTTCCTGTTAAGCCAGCTCCCACCACAGACTTGTATGGAAATCCATTACAACCACCTCCTCCTGCTCAACAACAAGCGTGTTATGGAAGTACATCATCTGCTATCTGCTGGTCAGCAATCAAAGCCAAATACAGTACGGCTCGGCACTTCAAGCTTTTCAAAGGTCAGTGTAGAAGTAGCAAAGGAACACATGGAGCTACTTAACACTTTAGTGATCGTGTATTGTGGGCTAGTTGAAGGTCAGTTTGGCAACATTAATCTGACTCAAGAAGACTATCAGTAGATTGACAAGGAAGAGATGGACTTGATGGATATCAAGTGGGCCTTTGCTAGTGCTGTGAGGAGGGCAAAGGACTTCATGGAAAGAACTGGCAGAACCAGCTTGGAGAGCAAGAAAGACACCAAGTATGGTTTCGATAAACAGGCAGTGAAGAGCTTCAACTGTGGTGAACGGGGTCACTTCAAAAGGGAATGTACAAGGCCAGCACAACATGGGAACCAAAATCCCTTCAGAAATCAAGGCAACCAGCAGAACCAGCACAGGAACAATGAGTGTACATTGATACCTGTCAACAACCAGAGTCAAGCAGGACCATCAAATGCCAACCAGGCACTTGTGGTTCAAGTAGATGAAGGTTGTGATTGGTCAATCCAGCTGAGTGGTGATGCTCCAGATGGAACAGCATGTTTTGCTGAAGTTGTAAAGGATTTAAATCATGCCAGTGGTGGAGAATCTTCCGCCAATGGTGGTGAATCTTCTGAGGATGAAGACTCTTCTGGTTATAGTAGAAGTTCAGATGAAGAATCCTCGAGTTCAGGCGATGATCATGTGGGTGAGACATCAAGTGCGCCAGTTGATGCAGATATTGATGAGCTTTTGGAGGAAGCTGCAGCAGGAACGAATAGAAGATCTATTTTGGTGGATCAAGCTGCTTATTCTTCGTCTTCTCTCCATTCAGCCTTTATGGCTAATGTCGACAGTTCATCAAGTCAGGTATGTGTCGATGAACCCACTGCTGTTAATTGTGATAATTGTTCTAGATTAGATGTTAAATGTGCTGATCTGGAGGCAAACATGTCTGAGTTGCAAGGCAAACATGATGCTTTACAAGCTAGTTTGTTTGACTTGCAAGACAAACATGTTTCATTGAATGCCAAGTAGTGTGAATTGCAAAGCAAACACGAGGCTTTGCAAGAGAAGTATGATGTGACATTTATCCACAACCAGAAATTGACCGTGGATCTTTCAAAGTGCACTGAAGCCAACATGTTTTATGAAAACCATGAAAAAGAGTTTAAATCGGTAATTGAGAAATTAAAGAAAGATAAAACCGAGTTAACAAAAATCGTTTCTAGAAAACAAACTGACATTAACTTGTATATAACTCGTCTTGAGATTATGCAAAAAGAGATGGCTTGTGTGAAAACGGAAAGTGAGGCGATCCAACTTAAGCTAGACAGTTATTTGAGCTCTAGCTATGTGTTGGATCACATCATTGACGTTCAGAAAGAAAAATGGGATGTCACATGCATAGGCTACAAGAAATGTCCACCACCAGTGAGACACAATTATGATGCCATGCCTGACGAGGAGGATAGAACTTTCTTTGAACCATATGTCCCTCTAGATGTTAAGGAATTTGCAACAGGACTCGGATACAAGAAAGAAGTATCATCCGATTCAGATGTATCAGCAGATACATGTGTGTCTTCTGCTGAACTGAATCAGGATCCTCGAGTCATTATTGAGGATGCTGATTCTTCTGATGATGAATCTGATGATGCTATCCCAGCAAAGTCTGATGCGGTATTCAAAGATGAGGACATACCTCTTGAGAATTACATTCTATGTGATCCTCCTGCAAAACCCGCTAAGACTGTTGCAATCGAGTCCTCGTCTGCACAAGAGTCGGAGAGTGTGAATTTGCTGTACACTCTTGTTGGTGATGATAAAATCTACTCCGACAAAGATTTTCCTATTAAGAATGTTAATCAATCTTTAACAAGTAAAGTCTTTGAAAATTCGACAAGTAAGTTTTTGGGAAAGACAGGATCTCGTGTTACAGTAACACAATGTCCTCCTATCCCAAAGGCTGAAGTTCGAAAACAATTTGGCAATCAGAAATTACCAACAGTGCAAAAACAGCAAAATCACACCAAGCCAAAAGGAAAATTACCGGCTCAAGGTCAAAAGAAGCCGAATCAAAAGAAGAACAAGAATGTGAACTTTGTGAAATCAAAGGGAACGGACAAAATTGAAACGTTTGAAAACAAATCTAACTTAGATTTTGTTAAGAAAGCAACTGTACAGAAAAGAAATGAATCAAACAATTCGAAACCTAGTACCTCAGGATCACAAAGTTCATCATCATCGGCAAGACGATCACATGATACTTCGGGGTTTGTTGAACGAAGATCATGTTTTGAATGTGGAACAATTGGACATGTAATTCGAAACTGTCCATACCTTCATAAACAAAAAGGCAAAGTTGATGCTCCCCGTGACCAAACTGACCGTAAGCGATCTGTTTCTGTAAAACAAGATCCCTGCCTTGTGAAAGAAAGGAAAAAGAAACAGAAACGCCAACAGGTCAAGAAAATTGAAAAAGCAATTAAAACCGATGTGGTTAACAAAACATCTGTTTCTGTAAAACCAGACAATTCAAAAACTTCAGACAACCATGAAGTTAAGATTTTAAAGAATACCACTGGTAAAACAAAACAGACCTGGAAACCAAAAACAGTTACTGAATCAGGGGGACCATCACAATTTACAAATCATCAAAGAAAAGAAGTTATTGTTGTTGATGAAAATGGAAGACCCAAGACCACAATGGCTTGGGTCCCCATCTCCAACTAATCAATTGAGTTCATGTGCAGGGTGTTCCAGGAGGAACTATCAGTAGTCATTGGATTGTTGATAGTGGGGCATCCAGGCACATGACAGGCGACATGAAGCTTCTCTACGACGTCAAATCTATTAGAGGAGGTTATGTTGCTTTTGCTGGAGATAAGGGCGGATATATTACGGGTGAAGGAATGATATCCAACGGGATTGTCAGCTTTGATAAGATCAACTTCGTGCAACAACTTGATCACAATCTTCTCAGTGTTTCTCAAATCTGTGACAAGCAGTTCTCAGTACACTTTGATGCTAATGATTGTTATGTGTTGAAGCCCGGCTTCAAAATTCCAAAAGAATGGATTCTCTTGTCAGCTCCAAGGATAAATAATTTGTACGTCCTTGATATGAGCCAAGCTATTACTACGTCTGCACAAGCAACATGTTTCGTTTCTAAAGCCACAGAAAAAGACTCAATCTCTTGGCACAGACGAATGGGTCACATTCACTTACGCAAAATGAATCATTTGGTTTCAAATGAATTGGTGAATGGTGTTCCTCTTAAAAATTTCCATATTCAAGACGTCTGTGTTTCGTGCCAGAAAGGAAAACAAACGAAGAAGTGACACCCTACAAAGAAGATCAACACGGTGGCAGTTCCTCTTGAGCGTTTGCACATGGATTTGTTCGGTCCTGTCAAGCACAAAAGTATTCGGAATGATCAATACTGCCTCGTGATAACTGATGATTATTCAAGATTTTCGTGGGTGGCGTTCATGGCACACAAGAGTGAAATCTTTGGTATTATCAAAAACTTGATCATTCAGATTGAGAATTTGTATAAGTTGAAAGTTAGGCGGATACGTAACGACAATGGTACTGAATTTAAAAACCATGCCATGGCGGAGTTCTGCACTTCAAAATGTATTCTTCACGAATTTAGTGCAGCTTATACTCCTCAACAAAATGGCGTCGCTGAACGTAAGAACAGCACATTGATCGAGACTGCTAGGACAATGTTGGTAGAGTCGCAGTTGCCCATTCCATTCTGGAGTGAAGCTGTGGCCTCTGCATGTTATACGTTGAATCGAGTCCTTACAGTCAAAAGGCACAACAAGACCTGTTATGAGCTTCTTCACAAACGGAAACCAGATTTGTCTTATCTTGAACCGTTTGGAGCTCCATGCACAATTATCGATCCTAATGGAAAGTTTGGGGCAAAAGCAATTGAGGGATACTTTCTTGGGTATGCCACCCCGAACTTAAGAGTCTGGAATCTAGAGACAAAAAGGGTCGAGGAATGGTCTGAAGTCAGAGTACAAAGGCACACTTTGCCAGTCAAATGTCCTGGTCAGCCTTGGATGTTTGAGTACGATGACTTTTTCAATTCGATCAATGTTGATGCCGTTGAAGAAAATGTTGCGGCAAGGATGTTTTTCGAGAGTGACAATGCAACAGTTTCACCAGTGGTTCGTCCAATTCTTGTCAATCAAGAACCATCCTCGGTGAACAACAATGCTCTCGACAGTGAGGATTTTCATGATGCTGCCGAATTGAACGAATCTTCAGAGGATGATGAATTTCTAGATGCAGATCAAGAAGCTCCAACAACAGCAGTTCATGGTACTTCAGAGGGTACTCCTCCAGTGGATGCCCCTAGAACAGCTGAGGCTACTGCATCATCCTCTTCGTCAATTCCGGGCATTGATTTAGTTGTTGATCTCAATCTCAACAACCTGGGTATAAACATTCCAGTTCGAGATAATCCTGAAACAAGGATTCATAATACCCATCCTCAACAAAACATCATCGGAAATGTGCAAAGTGGCATTCAAACAAGAAACATGTTGCAGAACAACAACAATGCAGGCTTGTATGCAGCGATTCGAGAATCCGGGTAACAAAACGATTGGTCTTTCGCGTGTTATGTCTCACAGGAAGAGCCAAGAACTTGGAAAGAAGCCATGAAAGATAACTCTTGGGTGGAAGCAATGCAGGAAGAATTGCAACAATTCCAGAAGCTTGGTGTCTGGAAACTCGTAGAGAAACCTGCTGGCTACAAGAAGATTGGTACCCGTTGGGTGTTTAAATGCAAAAAGGATGACCGTGGAGTTGTTATCCGGAACAAAGCACGTTTAGTCGGCTCTCTCTCCGAAACGATTCTTCCCTAGTCTCGGTTCATCGCTATCATAATCTTACACCCTAAGGAGGAACCAGATCATCCTGACAAGTATGTCGAACGCGATGGCTGCATCTCTGACTGGATTCTCTGCTGGCATGTCTGTTGTAACAGGTATTATTATTTACATGTTTTCCCTTATGTTCAACAGAACTAATCCAACATGTGGTATCAGAGCATATGTTGATAAATTAGTTCTGTTTTCGTATCATAATCTGGAAAACAAAAAATTTTAAAGCCTTAAAAATCTCGGCTGTTTTCGGTTTTTTATTTGAGGCGAAATCATTGTTTTGAGTAAAGGTGGTTTATTATGTCACTCGAAATCATTATGGGTAAGTTGATATCCGAAATCTGTTAAGAGAAGTCATAAAATTCAGGTTTCGGATCCCAGAATTATGTTTTAAATTTTTTAGGGTTCATCATATTGTTCTAAGAAAACTCGAAAACTTCCTTAAGTTTTGGAATATAATTTAGATTAGTGGGTGTTTTTACTGTTTTGATCTTAATTTTATCTATTAAAGTTTTCAAAAACTGTTAAAGAGATAATCAGTTATTATTTTCGAAATATTTTGATAATTTAGATCAGCAATAAAATAGGAAACACTATCCCACTGTCACACCCCCAAAAATCCACCCGCGGAGTACTACCGCTTGGAGGCGTGACTGACCAGGATCCAGCCACCAATCATACTGAACAAGCATATAAACAGTTATAAAAGTTTAACCAATACGATTGGTGTTTCAAACAAACAAAGTTTAAGTTGTAAGTGGAAGCATAAGTTTAAAGTTATAACATAAGTTCAAATGTTTTCGAATAAAACATGACACGCAGCAATCCGTGTCCCACAACGACTCTCCTCCATGAAAGCTCCAGCTGAGTACCTATGGTCCTGCAAAGCATGTAGTAACGAGTCAACAACTAGTTGAGTGAGTTCACAGTTAGGTGTTCGTTTTAGTTGTTTCGAAAACAGTTTCCTTTAACTGGCATTCTGCCGTGGGGGTTACCCCATAGTTTAAAAACGTGACATGTTCATTCCCAGTTACTCTGGCATTCCAGCCGTGGGGGCTACCCCATGATAGTTATCAGGCATTTCGGCCGTGGGGGCTACCCCATGCGTACACTAGACTCGTTACCATATCGACTGCTGACTGTAGTCATGTTTATGTGCCCTGAAAACATCAATGTCTATCATCATTGACGTGCCCCAGATCCATTAGTTCACGCTTGTCCTCTGCGGCACGGTGTGAGGTTTGTCAGACCTAAATAGCGCTATCTAACTAATGACCCGCTCGCCATTGACCCGGCGATTAAGTCGATACAAAAAGGAGGGACTTCGTGATAGAGTTTTAGTCTAGTACGAGTTATCCGTCCATCCGGGCGAGGAATCACATTCCTGAACCATAGCCGTCCTACCCAAGGAGGACGAGGAACCCACGTTCCTTAACCCCGTTCCCAACCCAGGGAATCCCATGCTTTGTAAAGGGTGTGAACTCACCTTGGTTTGCTCGGTAGTAACACAGAAAGGTCAATCAATTTGCAGGTAATCAATTAGGTCCTATCACAGATATTTTTCGTATCAGATTCAAGCCAGCAGTGCACGTATGTTCAACACGTATTGTACACAGGTAATAATCATGGCAACACGTTTAACATTAACAGTTCGCAGTTAACAGTCAAACACAACCCAAAGTCCGAGAGTGAGGCCCAAACAGTTGGGCTCGTAGTACAGGCCCAAAACACACGTCAACAGTAATACAGAAGTCCATAAGCTCGGCCCACTAACTTAGGCCCATAACTAAGCAAGCCCACTAAGGGGTCTCGAGTCGCAACCGGACTCGCAAACGTGGTTTCGAGTTGTGCTGTTATGTTGATCATGGGTGGTTGCGAGTCGCAACCGTGGTCTCGGCTGATCATGCTAAGGTTTCGAGTCGCAACCTGTGTCGTAACTATGGTCTCGGTTCATCATGCTGTGGTTGCGAGTCGCAACAGGACTCGTAACCTCTGTCGCAACTGGCGGTCTCGACTTGTAATGTTGTGGTTGCGAGTCGCAACCAGGGGTTTCGACTCCCCAACAGTTGCTGATTCTGCACAGTTGTACTATCCAATAGAATTTGAATGTCATGCAACACAAATATTGTACTATCCACTAAACATGTTTTGTTGTCTAACCATTCATGAAATCAGATCAAACAAGCAGAATTCAAACATTCAAGGCACATTCAAGTTGTTCTTCATGTTCTTCAAACATTCAAACACATATTCACCATGTTCAACCCTTGTTCAAGCAAAAATCATGAACTATAACCCACTAATATGCACCCTATTATAACAAGCATATTCATTTAATGGTTTCAACCCTCACACATGCAAACCGATTTCAGAAATTCCCTTATTCAAACACTATCATGAACACATCCTTCTAGCATAAACAAGTCATTCGGATTTAGACCCATACAAAGCCGATTATAACATTTCATCATCTCACAATATCATTATTTGACAACAAACAACTATTTTCTATCTAGCAAACATCTTTATCATAGATAGACAATCATCAAGCCAACACATATTATCATTCAACCTCATTACACATCAACAACAAACCGAAATACAATATGAGTCACTAACCGGTTAAGAGGTATGAAAGGTGAACTCCCAATGTTGATTTCCAATCTTGAATCCAAAGGTCAAGTGTGAGCCGGTTACTAGAAGTGTGTTTATGTTGCTTAGGGTTTTGTAGGAGAGAAGATAGGAGAGTATGTGTGTGTATTGGTTGTCCAAGAAAATGGCAAAGATGGTTACAAGCATAATATATATACTTGTTTCACACATGCACCCTAAAGAGCTTACTAGCCGGTTAGAGGGGGTCACGGCCCAAAGGCCCAAATCGGTCACTATTCACTCGAGACCTCATGGTCTCGAGTCGGGTCCTTTGTTCTCGGTCGGGTTCTCGGCTCACATATAACACGTACATATATACATACAAATGCACACATGACAAAGCACATAACACATAAAAGGTTCACGTTTATCATTAAGTTTAATCAGTTAACTAGTCACATAACGTACAAGTATGTTGCATCAAGACACAACGAAGGTTCTAGATTTCGAGTTGTCACACCCACAACCCCTAAAATTTCGAGTTTTCAGTTATCATCACAAAACAGCTGTTAACAGGGATTCGAGACCATCAGATCTCGACTCGAGACCACAAGGTCTCGACTCGAGACCACAAGGTCTCGACTCGAGACCACAAGGTCTCGACTCAAAATCTGATGATGTTATCCCAGCAAAGTCTGATGCGGTATTCAAAGATGAGGACATACCTCTTGAGAATTACATTCTATGTGATCCCCCTGCAAAACCCGCTAAGACTGTTGCAATCGAGTCCTCGTCTGCACAAGAGTCGGAGAGTGTGAATTTGCTGTACACTCTTGTTGTAGATGATAAAATCTACTCCGACAAAGATTTTCCTAATAAGAATGTTAATCAATCTTTAACAAGTAAAGTCTTTGAAAATTCGACAAGTAAGTTTTTGGGAAAGACATGATCTCGTGTTACAGTAACACAATGTCCTCCTATCCCAAAGGCTGAAGTTCGAAAACAATTTGGCAATCAGAAATTACCAACAGTGCAAAAACAGCAAAATCACACCAAGCCAAAAGGAAAATTACCGGCTCAAGGTCAAAAGAAGCCGAATCAAAAGAAGAACAAGAATGTGAACTTTGTGAAATCAAAGGGAACGGACAAAATTGAAACGTTTGAAAACAAATCTAACTTAGATTTTGTTAAGAAAGCAACTGTACAGAAAAGAAATGAATCAAACAATTCGAAACCTAGTACCTCAGGATCACAAAGTTCATCATCATCGGCAAGACGATCACATGATACTTCGGGGTTTGTTGAACGAAGATCATGTTTTGAATGTGGAACAATTGGACATGTAATTCGAAACTGTCCATACCTTCATAAACAAAAAGGCAAAGTTGATGCTCCCCGTGACCAAACTGACCGTAAGCGATCTGTTTCTGTAAAACAAGATCCCTGCCTTGTGAAAGAAAGGGAAACGAAACAGAAACGCCAACAGGTCAAGAAAATTGAAAAAGCAATTAAAACCGATGTGGTTAACAAAACATCTGTTTCTGTAAAACCAGACAATTCAAAAACTTCAGACAACCATGAAGTTAAGATTTTAAAGAATAACACTGGTAAAACAAAACAGACCTGGAAACCAAAAACAGTTACTGAATCAGGGGGACCATCACAATTTACAAATCATCAAAGAAAAGAAGTTATTGTTGTTGATGAAAATGGAAGACCCAAGACCACAATGGCTTGGGTCCCCATCTCCAACTAATCAATTGAGTTCATGTGCAGGGTGTTCCGGGAGGAACTATCAGTAGTCATTGGATTGTTGATAGTGGGGCATCCAGGCACATGACAGGCGACATGAAGCTTCTCTACGACGTCAAATCTATTAGAGGAGGTTATGTTGCTTTTGCTGGAGATAAGGGCGGATATATTACGGGTGAAGGAATGATATCCAACGGGATTGTCAGCTTTGATAAGATCAACTTCGTGCAACAACTTGATCACAATCTTCTCAGTGTTTCTCAAATCTGTGACAAGCAGTTCTCAGTACACTTTGATGCTAATGATTGTTATGTGTTGAAGCCCGGCTTCAAAATTCCAAAAGAATGGATTCTCTTGTCAGCTCCAAGGATAAATAATTTGTACGTCCTTGATATGAGCCAAGCTATTACTACGTCTGCACAAGCAACATGTTTCGTTTCTAAAGCCACATAAAAAGACTCAATCTCTTGGCACAGACGAATGGGTCACATTCACTTACGCAAAATGAATCATTTGGTTTCAAATGAATTGGTGAATGGTGTTCCTCTTAAAAATTTCCATCTTCAAGACGTCTGTGTTTCGTGCCAGAAAGGAAAACAAACGAAGAAGTGACACCCTACAAAGAAGATCAACACGATGGCAGTTCCTCTTGAGCGTTTGCACATGGATTTGTTCGGTCCTGTCAAGCACAAAAGTATTCGGAATGATCAATACTGCCTCGTGATAACTGATGATTATTCAAGATTTTCGTGGGTGGCGTTCATGGCACACAAGAGTGAAATCTTTGGTATTATCAAAAACTTGATCATTCAGATTGAGAATTTGTATAAGTTGAAAGTTAGGCGGATACGTAACGACAATGGTACTGAATTTAAAAATCATGCCATGGCGGAGTTCTGCACTTCAAAAGGTATTCTTCACGAATTTAGTGCAGCTTATACTCCTCAACAAAATGGCCTCGCTGAACGTAAGAACAGCACATTGATCGAGACTGCTAGGACAATGTTGGTAGAGTCGCAGTTGCCCATTCCATTCTGGAGTGAAGCTGTGGCCTCTGCATGTTATACGTTGAATCGAGTCCTTACAGTCAAAAGGCACAACAAGACCTGTTATGAGCTTCTTCACAAACGGAAACCAGATTTGTCTTATCTTGAACCGTTTGGAGCTCCATGCACAATTATCGATCCTAATGGAAAGTTTGGGGCAAAAGCAATTGAGGGATACTTTCTTGGGTATGCCACCCCGAACTTAAGAGTCTGGAATCTAGAGACAAAAAGGGTCGAGGAATGGTCTGAAGTCAGAGTACAAAGGCACACTTTGCCAGTCAAATGTCCTGGTCAGCCTTGGATGTTTGAGTACGATGACTTTTTCAATTCGATCAATGTTGATGCCGTTGAAGAAAATGTTGCGGCAAGGATGTTTTTCGAGAGTGACAATGCAACAGTTTCACCAGTGGTTCGTCCAATTCTTGTCAATCAAGAACCATCCTCGGTGAACAACAATGCTCTCGACAGTGAGGATTTTCATGATGCTGCCGAATTGAACGAATCTTCAGAGGATGATGAATTTCTAGATGCAGATCAAGAAGCTCCAACAACAGCAGTTCATGGTAATTCAGAGGGTATTCCTCCAGTGGATGCCCCTAGAACAGCTGAGGCTACTGCATCATCCTCTTCGTCAATTCCGGGCATTGATTTAGTTGTTGATCTCAATCTCAACAACCTGGGTATAAACATTCCAGTTCGAGATAATCCTGAAACAAGGATTCATAATACCCATCCTCAACAAAACATCATCGGAAATGTGCAAAGTGGCATTCAAACAAGAAACATGTTGCAGAACAACAACAATGCAGGCTTGTATGCAGCGATTCGAGAATCCGGGTAACAAAACGATTGGTCTTTCGCGTGTTATGTCTCACAGGAAGAGCCAAGAACTTGGAAAGAAGCCATGAAAGATAACTCTTGGGTGGAAGCAATGCAGGAAGAATTGCAACAATTCCAGAAGCTTGGTGTCTGGAAACTCGTAGAGAAACCTGCTGGCTACAAGAAGATTGGTACCCGTTGGGTGTTTAAATGCAAAAAGGATGACCGTGGAGTTGTTATCCGGAACAAAGCACGTTTAGTCGTTCAAGGTTTTCGTCAGATAGAAGGGATCGACTACAACGAAGTGTATGCACCTGTTGCACGTCTCGAAGCAATTCGGATCTTTCTAGCCTATGCATCCTTCAAAGGATTCAAGGTTTATCAGATGGGCGTGAAAAGTGCATTCTTACATGGTGTGGTTGAAGAAGAGGTGTACGTCGAACAGCCTCCAGGTTTTTAAGATCCTATCCATCCCGATCGGGTTTGGTTGCTCAACAAAGCTCTCTATGGTCTTCATCAAGCACCGCGAGCTTGGTATGCAATCTTATCTAACTATCTGCTGGAGAACGGTTTTCGGAGAGGTCTTATCGACTGTACTCTTTTCATCAAAGAACAAGATGGAGATCTTCTTCTGGTACAGGTATATGTTGATGATATTATTTTTGGTTCTACTAATGATGTCTTGTGTAGGAATTTCGAGCGCATTATGCAGGATAAATTCGAGATGAGTGCTATGGGGGAAATGACCTTCTTTTTGGGCCTACAAGTGCAACAAACCGAGTCTGGGATATTCATCCATCAGACTAAATATGTTGGTAACATCTTGAGCCGGTTCCAGATGTCTGATGCAACGCCCATTGGTACCCCACTGCCACAAAATCACGGAATTACTCCAGACTTGAAGGGTGAAGCTGTTATCCCATCATACTACCGCGCAATGATCGGATCTCTTATGTACCTCACAACATCAAGACCAGACATAATGTACCCAACGTGCATGCTTGCCAGATGAAGGCCTCACATCTTGCAGCTGTCAAAAGGATTTTTCGTTATTTGAAGGGTTGCCATGACACCGGTCTATGGTACCCTAGGGATAATAACTTTGACTTGATCGCTTTCAGTGATTCTGATTTTGGCGGATGCAAAATCGACGGCAAATCCACAACGGCTGGATGTCAGTTTTTGGGAAATCGCCTAGTCACATGGCAGTGCAAGAAGCAGACGTGCGTCGCTACTTCAACATGCGAAGCTGAATACATTGCTGCCTCAAGTTGTTGCTCCCAAGTCCTTTGGATCCAACAACAATTACGCGACTACGGTTTTGAATTCCTAACTACTCCTATTTACGTTGATAATTCTGCTGCATTACAGATCACTAGAAATCCTGTGCAGCACTCAAAGTCTAAACACATCGAAATCAAGTATCACTTCATACGTGATTGCTTTGAGAAAAGGCTAATCGATGTTGTTAAGGTCCACACCGATGACCAACGTGCCGACCTTTTTACCAAAGCATTTGACAAATCAAGATTTGACTTTTTATTATTGGTAAACGGCATTAAGGTCAAGTAAGAGTAAAACCAACATCGGAAAATCATTTTTGTAAATACCTTTGTGTTTTAAATTTATCTTAGTTTGTTGACTTTAGGGAGAGTAAATCCAAAAATTTGAAGAATCCAAAAACATCGAAAAATTTCAAAAACACAAAAACAATAGAAAAACAAAAATTGAGTTTCCTGGCGAGCAGAAGAGAACATGATAGTACATCAGTGGTCTATCCAAACCTCTTTAAACCTTAAATTGAAAAACGATAAGCAGCTCTGTATAAGATGTATCGGTAGGCTCACAATCATTTTAAAGTGTGCAGGGTGATATAAATCTTAAATCGACTGAAGACCAGGTGGGAACCATTCATTGGCATATGGTCTTAGTACCGAAATTTTGTTTGAGAGATTGTCGAGGTTCTGAGATATTCGGTCTTTATGCTGCTTATCATCTGGGTATCATGGTTGTATCTTTTACCGAAAAATAACGGGGACGCAAGTCTAGATCTTCCATGATACTATACATACGTGTACATACTGCATTTGACCTCAATAAGTGATCAACAATCACATGTCCAAACAAATAAGTGATAAAATATCACATTTATCCGGGAGTCAAGTTCGTCTCTCTGTTGTACGAAAGTACTGACCTGTTCACGGACTTACTCCTGTGCCCTCATGCATATGAAAATCAAGTTCCTCATCAATAAGTGATTATATCACATAGGGCTTGTTTTCAAATCAAAATAAGTGAGAATCTCACATCATATACGGTCAAACAGATGATAATCGGTATACTCACCGGTAAGATGAACCCTCGTGCATACCTTGATACGGGAATGTGTCGTGATGTGGATGAACACCGGTCGGTAAGTATAAATCATACCTTAACGTATCCCCTCGCCATGATTACATCTGATAAGTTGAGCTTATGTGGACAACAATACCGATAATTGTTATAGGATGCTTATCTTAATGTTAACTAACTGAACAACAAGAGCGTTTTGGTATGACCGTACACTGATATCATTCTCTTACCCTTGAAACTCGCAAAAAGAATGTCTGTAAATATTTATTTACTGCTTTCAGTCTTTACATTTGAAATATTCAAAAATACCAAAAAGATTTTAGGTGTGTTTTAATATAAGCTTTCTAAAAGACAAAAATATTTTATTTCTTTCTTATTTTCGATCGTACGATGTTGGATCTCGAGTCTTCGTTACCTGAAACCTGACTGAAAACCGAATTGACTAAATCTTCATAAACGGTCGAAATTTGCAAGTTTTGAAAGTTAGAGACTTAAATTGATAAATTTATTAAACTTTCAAACTGTCGGACGGTGTTTGATTGTGACATGGTCATTCGTGTGTCATTTTTTTTATACTAACTATATTCCAAGCAGTTGTTCTCATTACGCGTTTAGATTTTTTGCATGTGCAGATTCTAAAGGCAAGGAGAACATGGTCGATGACAAGCTTCGGAATGAAGACACGACATGAAGGCACTCAAAAGATGAAGATGATCGAGTTGCCGCTGACCATCATCAACACCACAAGGATCTCAAGCATTAATGATCAAGTCATTCACGAGCATAACTCAAGAAGGAACTTATGTTAAGGGGGAGTTTGTCAACACACTTCCTACATGATACGTGGTGTTTGTTGATACACTTTCTGCTTTCAAGACGTGAAGACTTTGAAGATCCTCCGACATAGAAGACATGAAAGGCGAATCTCGCGAGTAGCGTCCAAGAGGGAGTTTGTTGATACACGATTTGTGGGCGCGACTCGACGCGACGTGATTCGGATAATAACACGACATTCCTCGTCGTGTATAAGAAGATCTCAAGTGGGCCTGAAGACTTAAAGGACTGTGAATTAGTCCTTGGGCTCAAACAAGGATTGAAGAAACTAAACACTTGGGCTGAATTCAAAGCTGTTGGTGCACTTGTGTCTGTACTTTGTCTGTATTCGGTCTGTATGTAAACGATGTCCTAAATCAGTCTGTAAGTTGACCAAGTCAACTATCCTCCTAGTTTGACTTGGACAACATGATGTTTGTCTGGATCGAAGGATAGCCTCGAAGGATACGCATCATCCTTCGAGGTGCTCGAAAGATATGGTTCGACCATTAGGCATCGAAGGATGATCCTTCGATGTCCATGCTGATCTTTCGGACACATTGTCATCGACAGATGATCCTTCGGACCATCTATCGATCCTTCGACCAAGACCTGTTATGTATGGGTATAAATACCCATGCAGTGTGTTAGTGTTAGTAGATGCACATTTGGAGAGTTAGAGAAACTCTGCTGGAAAACACACACACACACACACTTTAGAGAGTTTGCAAACAGATTGTAAACCTTGTGCTTGTAACCGTAAACCTTCATACGTATTAATACAGTGGTGTTAATCGGTGAACTTTGTGTGTTCTTGTGTTTGTTCTTGCTTCATCCCGGTTTGCCCGCTAGCTTGGATTCCGCACTCGCTAGTGGGTTAGTATAACAAGGTTTAGGTTTGTTCTCGATCCTCCGAGAAAAGGGACCTACAAGTGGTATCAGAGCCTCGCTCTTTACCTTGTTTAAAACCGGGTTGTTCGAGTTCTTGGTGTGTTTGAACACTTGGTTTAGCACCCGTTTTTGGAGATTTCCTTGCGTTTTGAAACTGAAAAACGTGTTCTAAACCTATCGGGAGTGTTCGGGGTCGGTTTGGGTAACATAAAAATCGTGTTTGTAAAACTTTGATTTTTCCGGCCATATTCCGATTTGTTTCCGGTGACCAGATCTTGAAGATAAGGTTGCTTATTTTGGCAAAAATTTTTGAAAGTCAAAAGTTGGTGAAAAGTTGTTGCAGAACCATCCTTTCTGCCGAAAGTTGGTACATCAACACATCACCTTTTTCACCAACCCGTCGTACTTTGTGTCAGTGTGTCAGAGCTGTCGAAAGATATCCTTCGACATCGAAAGATATCCTTCGACATCTTTCGATCAAAGGCAGCTCGAAAGATAAGCATCCTTCGAGTAGTCTTTCGAAGTCTAAGGGTTATCCTTCGTAGTTGGAATCTTTTCGAAAGTTGGTTGTCCGAAAGATAAGGATTCATCTCGAAAGATAAGGATCTTTCATTGTGAATCTTTCGAGATCAGTATTCGAAAGATATAGATCTTTCGAACTGTGAATCTTTCGTGATAATCAGTCGAAAGATAAGGATCTTTCATTGAGAATCTTTCGAAGGCTTTGCTCGAAACTCAACAGTAATCTTTCGATCACTGTTGATCCTTCGAACAAGTCTTGATCTTTCGATCAGATTGTATCCTTCATTGTTGTCTGTTTGCTGTTAACAGTTTGTGGTGTGTAGGTTATTTATTAATTTTCGATCACAATGAGTTGCACAAGTCCTTGGGATTGGAGTACGGATCCACAACCAGATCTGAAACAGATGTCGATGGCTGAATATATGACGAGTGCCATTCCAAAACAACAACAATCAATAAGTTCATGTCAATGGGCTTTGGTTTCCAATCAAAGTCAAAGTCTTCAGAATCTTCTGATTAGTGAAAGTGAAACGGGCAGTAACAATCGTCCACCAAAGCTGAACCACATGAACGATTTTCCGTCATGGAAAGGCCGCTTTCACACATATGTTCAAGGACAAAGCACCGATCTTTGGATGTGTTTTGTCAATGCATTCAACGAAAGTCTTGAAAGTAGAGCATCCACTTCAGAAGGTTACGCCAACATGCTTGAAAATGACAAGAAGGCTTATGAATTGGAGAAAAAGGCCTATGCCATACTTACTCAAGCACTCAACAAAGACATCTACCATCAGTTTTCATATTGCAAGACCACGAAAGCATTGTGGGATGCCTTAGTTGCTAGAGGAGAAGGCAATGCAGCTGCTCGAAAATCTAGGCATGATTTGTTGAAGAAAGAATTTGAATCCTTTCAGTTCTTGGAAAACGAGACTCTGAATGATATGACCACACGTTTCTATCATTTGATCAGTGAAATGTGTGCTTATGGGGTGGCAGCTACTCAACAAGACATGGTGAATAGGTTTGCTGACGCCCTACCCCCAAAATGGAGTTCGTTTATTGAGTTGTTGAAGCATACTAAAGCTCTAGATGAGATTAACATCTATGAGTTCATTCAGAAGCTGGAACATAAAAATGATGAAGAAATTAGGAAAGCAAGGCGTGCTCCAGCCCCTCAGAATACAGAAATGTATTTGCCTGGTTTTGGTCCTTCAGCTAGTTCTGTTCAGCAACCGAAGCTTCAAACTGCTTTTGTGTCCAATACGAGTTCCTTTCCATTTTCTCAATCAACAGCTGCTCCACCACAACCTCAATTCGATCCGAGGTCCTATATTCCTGTTCCAACACAGCCACAACCACAACCTCAACAACAACAACAGCAAGCTCACTATACAAGCAATCCTCAACCTCAACCTCAAAGTCATCACACAATCCGAGTCGACAACTCAAATCTTTCACACCTTAGCATTGAAGTTGCTAAGGAACATATGGAAATTATCAACACCATGGTCAGTGCTTACTGTGGTTTGGTAGCTGGTCAGCTTGGAAACATCAACATGACCAATGAAGATTATGATCAGATCGACAAGGAAGAAATGGAGTTGATGGATATTAAATGGGCTTTTGCTAGTGCGGTTAGAAGGGCAAAAGATTTCATGGCGAGAACTGGAAGAACTTCGTTGGAAGGAAAGAAAAACACGAAGTATGGGTTTGATATTAATGCCGTCACGTGCTTTAATTGTGGCGAGAAAGGGCACTTTAAACGTGAGTGCACTCGACCAACAAAACACGGCAATCACAACCCGTTCAGAAACCAGACTAATGCGAATGCCCAACAAGAAAACCGTGAACGGAGGATGGTGGCAGTGAATAACAATCAGGGACAGCCTGGAGCTACCAATCACAATCGGGCTTTGGCTGTTCAAGCTGATGAAGGATGTGACTGGTCAGTGCAGTTTGGTGAAGGTGATCAAGGAAGTGGAACTGCATTGTATGCTAAAGTCATCGAGCAGGTTCATAAAGAAGAATCTTCTGGGAGCGATGACAGTTCTGGTTATTCGGGCAGTTCGGATGAAGAAGGCTCTGTTTCTGGGGATAATCACTCAGAGCCTGATGAGGAGGAAGAAAGTGAAGACATTCAGGATCTTCTGAATGAAGCTGATGAGCTTAAATGTCAGAAATCAATTCTGATTAGGAAGGCTGCTGCTACATCGACGGAAATGGAAAAGCTATTTTCTGAAGATGGAGCTTTTTCTTTTCAATCTGCCTTTATGGCAAACGGCTCAGCCTCTACTAGTCAGGTAACTTCTGAACCTCCTGTCCCTAGTATTTGTAACTCATGTGCAGAGATGAAGCTTGAATCAGAAAAGCTTCATAGTCATAATCAGAATTTGGTTATTGAACTGTCGAAATGCCAAGAGGCAAACATGGCTTTAACCCGGAATGAAAAAGAATTTAAATCTGTAATAGAAACATTAAAGAAAAATGTGTCCGAGGTTAACAAAGTAGTTTACCACAAACAAGTAAGCATAAACGAATACATTAACCTTGTGGAAGAAACTAAGAAGCAATTAGCCATTGCCCAATGCAAGCATGATGCGATCAAACAGAAATTGGATAGTTATTCTAACTCCCGATTTGTGCTTGATCACATCATAGACGTTCAACAACTGAAAGGTAACGTGAAAGGTGTAGGGTATAAGGCATGTCCACCCCCTTTGATGGACAACTATACCAAGATGCCTGATGAAGAGGAATTGCCTCGGTATGAACCCAGTGTGCCTTTGAATTTTGAGGAATTTTCTACTGGCCTAGGGTTCAAACCGGAGAATTCTGAGAATACATCCACAAAGCAACAGGAAGCTTCAACATCCGTGAAACAAAGTCCTCCAATCATCGAGGACTGCGAGTCATCGGATGATGAATCGGAATTGGATGTAGGTGATCAGGATAAATCACTTAGCAAGATGAAAGGAGTAGTCATTCCACCAGAGAATCACATCCTTTGTGATCCTGATACTCCTGATGTTCCATCTGTTAAGGAGCAAGTGATTGATCCTGTCAAAGTTGATAAAACAGGTGTGTCTACTGTTAAAAGCAGTAATGTGTTGTACACTTTGGTCGGAGATAATAAAATCTACTCAGATCATGTTTTTCCAATTCAAAATGTAAATAAATCTTTGATTGACAAAGTCTTTGAAGACAATACAAATAAATTTTTGGGAAAAACACCTCCAGGAATTGTGGTAACACAATGTGATCCAATTCCTAAGGCTGAGATTAGGAAACAATTTGGCAATCAAAAATCTCCAACCACTCGACAACCTACTGCTTCTAAGGGTAAACAACCACAACGAGCTCCAAAGCCAAAGGTAAAGTTGAATCAAAAGGAGCTCGTGACATGAACAAAGGAAAAGATGTTAAGTTTGTAGCATCAAGAGGTACAGATAAAATTGAGACTTTTGAAAACAAATCAAATACTGATTTTGTACAACAAGTCAAAATTTTGAAACGAAACAGTGATAACAATTACACCCAACACACAAACGGGTGTGATGAAAAAGCAAGTACCTCAGGTTCTACAAGATCGACATCTGGTAGTCGATCAAGTTCTCCTAAGTCTGTTGAAAGGAGAACTTGTTTCAAATGTGGAGAAATTGGGCACATTATCAGAAATTGCCCAAATGCTCCAAAGAAGAAGTTGGTTGAAAAGGCTCCACCTGAAGCAGTTCACCCTCAACGTCGGTCAGTTTCACCTAAACAAGATAAACGAACTGTAAAAGAACAAGAAACTAAACAACGACGTAAGAACATAAAAACTGTTGAAAAAGCTTTAAAATCTGAAGTTAAAACAGTTCAAAAGGAACCAAGAGTGTCACAACCTGTAAAACCAGAATCTTCAAAAACTGGTAGGCAAAGACAAACTTGGTTACCTAAGTCGGGTGACAATTCAGGGGGAGCGGTTGTTCTTGAAAACCATCAAGAGATAGAGCTTACGTATCGTGATGCCAAGGGACGACCCAAGACCACTAAGGCTTGGGTCCCCATTCTCAACTGATGTGTTTATTTGACATGTGCAGGATGTTCTAGGAGGAACTATTAATAGTCATTGGATTGTTGATAGTGGAGCATCCAGGCACATGACTGGCGACTTACGGCTCCTGTATGACGTGAGAAATATCAGAGGAGGGTATGTTGCCTTTGCGGGTGATAAAGGAGGGTACATCACTGGAGAAGGAAGTATCTCCAATGGCATCGTGTGCTTTGATAAGATCAATTATGTGAAGCAAATTGATCACAATCTTCTCAGTGTGTCGCAAATCTGCGATAAAAAGTTCTCAGTGATTTTTGATGATGCTGGCTGTTATGTGCTGAAGCCTGGATTCAAAATTCCACAAGAATGGGTTCTCTTATCGGCTCCGAGAGTTAATGATCTTTATATTCTCGATATGAGCCAAGCGATTACTACATCTGCACAAGTTACTTGTTTTGTCTCAAAAGCCACAGAAAAGGAGTCTATATCTTGGCACAGAAGAATGGGGCACATTCACTTGAGAAAGATGAACCATTTGGTGAAAAATAATCTTGTGAATGGTGTGCCTGTTAGAAGTTTTCATCTACAAGATATCTGTGTCTCTTGCCAAAAGGGGAAGCAAACGAAGAAGTCTCACCCTTTGAAGAAAATCAACACTGTCAGCATGCCTCTCGAACGTCTTCATATGGACCTTTTTGGACCTATGAAGCACAAGACAACGTTTGGTGATGCTTATTGTTTAGTAGTTACTGATGACTACTCTAGATTTTCTTGGGTATCTTTTATGGCACACAAGAGTGAAACTCCTGGCATCCTCAAGGATCTTCTTACAATGTTGGAGAATCTCTATACGTTGAAAGTGAAAAGGATCCGAAGCGACAATGGAACTGAATTCAAGAATCAAGTTATGGATGAGTTTTGTACTTCTAAAGGCATTCTTCATGAGTACAGTTCTCGTTATACTCCACAACAAAATGGTGTCGCTGAGAGGAAGAATCGAACTATTATTGAAACTGCAAGAACAATGTTAGTAGAGTCGGAACTCCCTATTCAATTCTGGGGAGAGGCTGTATCGGCTGCTTGCTACACGTTGAACAGAGTTCTTACAGTTAAGAGACATGGCAAGACTTGCTTCGAACTCCTTCAGAGAAGGAAACCGGATCTTTCTTACCTTGAACCGTTTGGTGCTCCTTGTACTATGATTGAACCGGATGGAAAGTTTGGTGCACGAGCTATCGAGGGTTTCTTCCTTGGATATGCAACTCCGAATTTTCGTGTTTGGAATCTAGCTACCAAAAAGATTGAGCTATGGAGTGAAGTTAGGGTTCAAAGGTACACGAGTCCTGTTAGGGCTCCGGGTGATCCGTGGATGTTCGATTATGATGGGCTATTTGACTCCTTCAATCTGCCAACCTTTGACGAAGAATCAGCAGCGGCTCGAATGTTGTTGGAAAGTGACAACGCTGCTGTCTCGCCATTGGTTAGACCTATTGTTGTTGACCCTCAAGCTTCTACGTCAGTCAACAATATGGTTCAAAATGAGGTTTATGAAGATGCTGCTGATTATAATGACTCTTCTGAAGATGATGAATATCATGATGCAGCCGAAGGATCTTCAGCTCCAGCTGCTCCTGTTCAAGGTGCCTCTGGTGATACACCTCATACGCAGAATATCGATACTGCTGAAGGGAATGCATCCACTTCTAACCACATTCCTGGTGTGGAGTTGGTTGTTGATCTTAATCTGAACAATTTGGGTATCAATGCTCGTGTGCCAGATAATCCTGAAATGCGGATTCACGATACCCATCCCCAGCAGAATATCATAGGAGATGTCCATCGCGGTGTGCAGACGCGTAATCAGCTGAGAAACAACCGGAATGCTGGTTTGTATTCAGCTATAAGAGAGTCTGGTCAACAAAATGACTGGTCCTTCGCGTGTTATGTGTCACAAGAAGAACCAAAGTCGTGGAAAGAAGCATTGAAAGACAGTGCTTGGGTTGAGGCCATGCAGGAAGAATTACAGCAATTTCACAAGCTGGGTGTTTGGAAGCTTGTTGAAAAGCCTGAGAATTACAAGAAGATTGGCACTCGATGGGTCTTCAAATGCAAGAAAGACGACCGTGGAGTGGTAATTCGAAACAAAGCTCGTTTAGTCGTTCAAGGTTTTCGTCAGATAGAGGGTATCGACTACAACGAAGTCTATGCACCAGTTGCACGTCTGGAAGCTATTGCGGATCTTTCTGGCTTATGCCTCATTCAAAGGATTCAAGGTTTACCAGATGGATGTCAAAAGTGCATTTCTACATGTGTGGTTGAAGAAGAGGTATATGTCGAACAGCCTCCAGGTTTGAAGATCCTGTTCATCCCGATCGGGTTTGGTTGCTCAACAAAGCTCTCTATGGTCTTCATCAAGCGCCACGAGCTTGGTATGCAACCTTATCTACATATCTGCTGGAGAACGGTTTTCGAAGAGGTCTTATCGATTGTACTCTCTTCATCAAAGAACAAGATGGGGATCTTCTTCTGGTTCAGGTATATGTTGATGATATTATTTTTGGTTCTACTAATGATGTTTTGTGTAGGAATTTCGAGCGCATCATGCAGGATAAATTCGAGATGAGTGCTATGGGGGAAATGCAAATGCAATTTCTTTTTGGGCCTACAAGTGCAACAAACGGAGTCTGGGATATTCATCCATCAGACTAAATATGTTGGAGACATCTTGAGCCGGTTCCAGATGTCCGATGCAACGCCCCATTGGTACCCCATTGCCAACTAATCACGGAATAACTCCTGACGTAAAGGGTGAACCTGTTAGCCTTCATACTATCGCGCGATGATCGGATCCCTTATGTACCTCACAGCATCAAGGCCAGATATAATGTACCCAACATGCCTGCTTGCCAGATATCAGTCAACCCGAAGGCCTCACATCTTGCAGCTGTCAAAAGGATTTTTCGTTATTTGAAGGGCTTATCCAGACACCGGTCTGTGGTATCCTAGGATAATACTTTGACTTGGTCGCATTCAGTGATTCTGATTTTGGCGGATGTAAAATCGACGGCAAATCCACAACGGCTGGATGTCAGTTTTTAGGAAATCGCCTAGTTCACATGGCAGTGCGACGTGTGTAGCTACATCAACATGCGAAGCCTGAATACATTGCTGCCTCAAGTTGTTGCTCCCAAGTTCTTTGGATCCAACAACAGATGCGGGACTACGGTTTTGAATTCCTAACTACTCCTATTTACGTTGATAATTCTGCTGCTTTAGATATCACTAGAAATCCTGTGCAGCATTCAAAAGACCAAACACATCGAAATCAAATATCACTTCATACGTGATTGCTTTGAGAAAAGGCTAATCGATGTTGTTAAGGTCCACACCGATGACCAACGTGCCGACTTATTTACCAAAGCATTTGACAAATCTAGATTTGACTTCTTATTATTGGTAAACGGCATTAAAGTCAAGCAAGAGTAAACCAACATCGGAAAATCATTTTTGTAAATACCTTTGTGTTTTTAAATTTATCTTAGTTTGTTGATTTTAGGGGGAGTAAATCCAAAAATCGGAAATACAAAAACATCGAAAAATTTCAAAACACAAAAACAGTAGAAAAAATGAGTTTCCTGGAGAGCAAAAGAGAAAATGATAGTACATCAGTGGGTCTATCCTAACCTCTTTAAACCTTAAATGAAAAGCGATAAGCAGCTCTATATAAGATGTATCGGTAGGCTCACAATCATTTTAAAGGTTGCAGGGTGATATAAATCCTTAATCGACTGAAGACCAGGTGGGAAACCATTCCATTGGCATATGGTCTTAGTACCGACGAATTTCGTTGATAAGATTGCCGAGGTTCTGAGATATTCGGTCTTTATGCTGCTTATCATCCTGCGGTATCATGGTTGTATCTTTTACCGAAAATAACGGGGACGCAAGTCTAGATCTTCCATGACACTATACATACGTGTACATATTACATACTGCATTCGACCTCAATAAGTGATAAACAATCACATGTCCAAAACAAATAAGTGATAAAAATATCACATTTATCCGGGTGTCAAGTTCGTCTCTCTGCTGTACGGAAGTTACTGACCTGTCACAGGACTGTGCACCTTGTGCCCCTCATGCATACGAAAATCAAGTTCCTCATCATAAGTGATTTATATCACAAAGGACTTGTTTTCAAATCAAAATAAGTGAGTATCTCACAATTTTATACGGTCAAACAGATGATAATCGGTATACTCACCGGTAAGATGAACTCTCGTGCATACCTTGATACGGGAATGTGTCGTGATGTGGATGAACACCGGTCGGTAAGTATAAATCATACATTAACGTATCCTCTAAACATGATTACATCTGATAAGTTGAGCTTAAGTGGACAACAATACAGATAATTGTTATAGGATGCTTATCTTTAATGTTAACTAACTGAACAACAAGAGTGTTTGGCATGACCGTACACTGATATGATTCTCTTACCCTCGAAACTCGCAAAAAGAATGTCTGTATATATTTTATTTACTGCTTAACTGTTATTGTTTTTTTTTTAAACAGTTTCGTCGTTTGGTGCATATCAGCACGACATTAGCGGTGATGTCGTTTGATAACACTCAAAGGATTTTAAATTGTTGTCTTTTTATTTCAAAAACACACCTGAAATCCGTGTTTTAATATAAACTTTATAAAAGCCAAAAAGATTTTATTTCTGCTTTATTTTCGATCGTACGATGTTGGAGCTCAAGTCTTCGTTGCCTGAAACCTGAACGAAAACCAAACTGACTAAATCTTCATAAACGGTCGAAATTTGCATGTTTTGAAAGTTAGAATTTAAAATTTGAAAAATTTATTAAACTTTCAAACTGTCGGACGGTGCTTGATTGTGACATGGTCATTCGTGTGTCATTTGCTTATACTATGTTCCAAGCAGTTGTTCTCATTACGCGTTTAGATTTCTTGCATGTGCAGATTCTAAAGGCTAGGAGAACATGGTCGATGACAAGCTTTGGAATGAAGACACGACGAGAAGACACTCAAAAGATGAAGATGATTGAGTTGCCGCTGGCTATCATCAACACCACAAGGATCTCACTTCATAAAGTTAAAGTATTTCACGAGCATAACTCAAGGGGGAGCTTATGTTAAGGGGGAGTTTGTTAACACACTGCCTACATGATACGGGTAGTTTGTTGATACACTCTCTGCTTTCAAGACGTGAAGACTTTGAAGATCCTCCGACCATGAAGACTTGAAAGGACATCAGAGTTTTGGAAACTCGAAGACCAAAGACTGTCGAAGTTCGAGACAAGTCTACATCTATAGAAGATAAAGACAAGATAAAGACAAAGCTACAGCCAAGGGGGAGTTTGTTGGTGCACTTGTGTCTGTACTTTGTCTGTATTCGGTCTGTATGTAAACGATGTCCTAAATCAGTCTGTAAGTTGACCAAGTCAACTATCCTCCTAGTTTGACTTGGACAACATGATGTTTGTCTGGATCGAAGGATAGCCTCGAAGGATACGCATCATCCTTCGAGGTGCTCGAAAGATATGGTTCGACCATTAGGCATCGAAGGATGATCCTTCGATGTCCATGCTGATCTTTCGGACACATTGTCATCGACAGATGATCCTTCGGACCATCTATCGATCCTTCGACCAAGACCTGTTATGTATGGGTATAAATACCCATGCAGTGTGTTAGTGTTAGTAGATGCACATTTGGAGAGTTAGAGAAACTCTGCTGGAAAACACACACACACACACACTTTAGAGAGTTTGCAAACAGATTGTAAACCTTGTGCTTGTAACCGTAAACCTTCATACGTATTAATACAGTGGTGTTAATCGGTGAACTTTGTGTGTTCTTGTGTTTGTTCTTGCTTCATCCCGGTTTGCCCGCTAGCTTGGATTCCGCACTCGCTAGTGGGTTAGTATAACAAGGTTTAGGTTTGTTCTCGATCCTCCGAGAAAAGGGACCTACAAAAGCCAACGAAACACTATTGGGCCCAAGCCCATAATTGGCGAAACACATAGAATGTCGATGAAACACATGTGTTTCATCGACCTGTTCCCTGTTTCGTCGCATGTTTCTCTGTTTCGTCGAGCAAGTTTCTGATTCGCCAAGTTCAGTCTGTTTCGTTGTGTGTAGTGCTATAAATAGTCTGTAGTTAGACATAAAATATTAGACAAGAACACAGAGAGCACATTGTTGAGAGCACACACACACACGAGGGAACTTTGAGAGTTTACAGAGTATATTTGTAAACATTGAGCTTGTAACTGAACCTTTCATACGTACTAATACAGAGGTGTTAATCGGTGAATATTGTGTGTTGTGTATTTGCGTGTTCTATCTCGGTTTGCCTTTCCGGTTGGATTCCGCACAACCGGGTTGGTTTGTACACAAGGATTAGGCGACTAGATCCACCTAGCCGGACCTTCACTTTCTTCATTGTTTCTATCATCGGCCAATCTCTTTCTTCACTGTTTTACTTATAATTAAAACCCTAATTTTAATAAGGAAACATCCCCGAAACATGAAACGGCCGTCCCCTTATTCCCGGAAACGTCCGTGGGACGTCCCCATGGCGTTTCCGGTGCGTTTCCGTCCCCACGCCGTCCCTGGGACGGGTACTCACGGTTCCATCACTTCCCCGTGCTTCATAGCTAAGGGGAGGGGGTGGTCACTAGTGATAGAATTCTATCACTCCCAATATCCAATCAACTCATGCCATGTCATCACCCAATATTCTATCACTAGTGATAGAATTGTAGTGGGGGTGGTCATCACTAGTGATTGGATTCCAATGTACAAGTATTAATACACAATGTACAAGTCATACACATACCTCAATAATTCTTCAACGCGTGATATAAACAACGAGTTAATCCTATCACTCGTTACCAAGGTGGTGGCGGCGGTGTGCAAAAAAAATATCGTGTGATAGGAGCCTATCACGGAAAAATAACGCACCACCCCTCCTCCTCTAATGATGGATTTTAGTGGAAATGCCCATCACTAGTGATGGTTTTTATTTATTTTTAAAATATAAATTAATATCACAAAAGTTAATAGTATTCTATGGTTTTAAATCCACCACAACAAGAGATGATGATAACACCCATCTTTATATACACCAACACCAGAAGATGAAGATGGCGCTCGCTACTTCTTCAACTCCACCTCTGCTCAACGACTTCAAGCTCTCTTCACATTCACCCCACCGAGTTCTTCGATCTCACAATACCCACTTAACTAACCCTATCCATCTCCTCAGTTTCCCCCAAATCAACACTCAATTCAGACGCCCTTTGTTCAATAACATGCCCTTGATTTCATCCAGAAAGTTTAATACGAAGGTGATTCAACTCTAACCCACATTCCCTTTTCAAATTTGTTAATTTGGATAACTAATTATGGGTGGTTGTTGTTTGTTTGATGTTAAAATAGGTTAGGGCGTCTTCAGCAGCCTTATTCTTTCAACGCGTGATGGTGAGGACGCGTTATGTGTTCCACGCATGAAGATTTGGGGTGGCGGCGTTGTTTCACTATCTTCCACGCGTGAAGATGAGCTGACCACGGGGCGCCCCGGGTCCTCTAAGGGTCTAGTTAGGTTTCAAAATGATACATTTTGTGGTCTTAAAAAAATATAGAGTAAAGTACAGTTTCAGTCCCTAGGGTTTACACTTAATCACACTTTCAGCCCTCATTTGGAAAAACCGAACAATCCAGTCCCTATGGTTGTCAATTGCTCACAATCAAGTCCCTCCATCAAACTTCTGTTAGTTCAACATTTGGATTATGGTTAAAAGACCATAATACTCTGAAGGGACCGAAACTAGAATACAGGGCCGGTTTTGGGCCTGTGCAGGTCGGGCCACTGCATAAGACCCAAATCAGAAAGGGGCCCAAAGTTTTTATATATTATATTACCTTATAATCAGATTTAATGAAAGTCCCCGTACTTGTTAACTAGACATCTAGGCCAGAAAACCTTATAAATCATAATCAGCTTTGAATTTGTGATTTGGGCCCAACTGAACAATAATCCATCGAACATACATTATTATTCCATTTAATTACCCAAATCAGATTTGGACCTATCCCGGATTCACTTAGCTGTTGGCTGGGGGGCAGAAAAAAAAAAGACGAACAACATTCAACAACATTACCGAATAGCAATCCTTCAAGCGATTCAAAGGAGGTTTTGGGCCGACATCATCACTCATCAGGTATTATGGTTATGAAATTGTTAATTTTGAAGTAGAACTTTTTTTTTGGTAAAGGGTTACCCCGGTGATTTTATATATTCACAAACATAGAAAACATGTATTATGGAAGAGTTCCACACTAGATCATAAATGGGACATGCCCCAAATATGTAAACTAGAAAAACAAACGAGAAAACACAGCACTACTACTAGTCTACCAACTAGGAAACCAGACACTCAACTATCTATGCATAGTACACATCAATCATTACTATCAACGACTGCACCCTCATGAGTGTTCCAGTTGGCCAGCATCCTCGTCACCTGAGTCGAGGCCTTGAACTTCATACCCATTAGCTTGTATCGAACTGTAGCTATGATTTCCTGCACTAACATGTCAGGGGGGCCTGGCATGGTTTTTAAACAATCTGTTGTTACGTTCCCTCCAAATATAATAAGCAGTCGCAACAACACAAAGCTTGGCGACTACATTAGCAATCAATTTATGCGATTTTCTCTGGCATATGTTGCTCGAAATATCATTCCAAATCGGGTTAATGCTCTCCATACCGGCATGAATTCTAACTGAATACCAATACCAAACTTGGGACGAGTATTCACACTCATAGAAAAGATGAGCATGATAATCAATGTTCTTGTAACAAAGAAGGCAGCACATCGTGTTCATACTTTGTCTCCTACTTTGGTTCCAAACAAGCATTTTGTCTTGAGTCAACAGCTTTTTCCTCATGATCAACCAGACAAGAAAAGCATGTTTTGGGATACATTGAGCAAACCAAACAACATCCTTCCAGCTAACCTCAATGTCGCGAGAGCGAATAGTTTCCCAAACCACTGAATTCGAGAACTCCATGAGCTTATTTTCAACCTTCCAATAGACTTTGTCTTGGGTGTGTTGTAAAAGATTATACTCGCCAATATCATTAAGCACAAGAAAACGATTCAGCCATTGCATCGGCCACAACCATCTCCCCTCATTCCAGATATCCGAAACTCTAGAGGACAACTGAAAACCCCCATTCGCTATCCTTCTAGGAGAAATTAATCTGTTTAATGGCCCCAACCTACACCATGTGTCAAACCAAGCAGACGTTGAATGCCCATCGCCAATCTTAGACCATATAAATGGCTGAATTAGTGGCCTAACCTGGATTCCTCCAGCTCCAACAACAGTTAACTGGAATGCGACAATCCCAGAAGTTCCTTTTCTTTGATCGATACGAGTATATCCACGCCACCCATAGTGATTCCCTTTTAGTAATTATGCTCCAAGCATGAGCTGCCATCAAAGCGTTATTTATTTCACTTATACGTTTAATACCCAGGCCTCCTTCATATTTCGGCAAACAAATAGCTTTCCACGAAACCTTAGCTCTACCTTTTTGCATTGGGCCTTGACACCATAGAAAACCATGCAACTTGGCTTCCAGCTCCTTTGTTATTCTCGCTGGTAAGATGAAGACAGAACACTGTAGGTCCCTTTCCGGAGGATGACGAACCTAAACCTTGTTATACTAACCCACTAGCAAGTGCGGAATCCAAGCTAGCAAGCAAACCGGAATGAGACAAGTATAAACACAAACACACAAGGTTCACCGATTAACACCACTTGTATTAATACGTATGAAAGGTTTCGGTTACAAGCTCAATGTTCACAAATGTGCTTTGCAAACTCTCTAGTGTGTGTGTGTGTTTTCGGACAGAATGCTCTCAAGAACTCTCTCTTTCTGTCTGTGTGCATCTATCTTCTAACATACACTGCATGGGTATATATATACCCAGCCCAGCATGTCTGGTCGAAGGATCCGATAGATGATCGAAGGATCATCTATCGATGACAAAGTGTTCGAAGGATCCACATATACTTCGAAGGATGGCATATCCTTCGAAGTCCAACATTATCCTTCGTAACATATCTTTCGAGGTCATCGAAGGATAGAATCAATCCTTCGATGGACCAACCTTCGACACAGAACAATACAACCAATTTCTAACTGTTTTGGCCAAGTCAAACTAGGAGGACAGTTGACTTGGTCAAACTTACAAGACTAAGGAACATCGTTTACATCGTGACCGAATACAGACAAAGTACAGACACAAGTGCACCAACAAACTCCCCCTTGGCTGTAGCTTTGTCTTGATCTTCTATGGTTGTAGATTCGTCTCGATCTTGATCATCTTTGATCTTCATGTCTTCAAGACTCTGATGTCCTTTCAAGTCTTCAATGTCGGAGGATCTTCAAAGTCTCCACGTCTTGAAAGCAGAGAGTGTATCAACAAACTACCCGTATCATGTAGGAAGTGTGTAGACAAAATCCCCCTTAACATAAGCTCCCCCTTGAGTTATGCTCGTGAAAAACTTGATCTTTATGAAGTTAGATCCTTGTCGTGCTGATGATGGCCAGCGGCAACTCGATCATCTTCATCTTTTGAGCGCCTTCACGTCGTGTCTTCATTCCGAAGCTTGTCATCGACTATGTTCTCCTAGCCTTTAGAATCTGCACATGCAAGAAATCTAAACGCGTAATGAGAACAACTGCTTGGAATATAGTTAGCATAAACAAACGACACACTTATGACCATGTCACAATCAAACACCGTCCGACGGTTTGAAAGTTTAATAAATTTGTCAATTTTAGATTAACTTTCAAAACTTGCAAATTTTGACCGTTTATGAAGATTTAGTCAATTCGGTTTTCGTTCAGGTATCAGGTAACGAAGACTCGAGATCCAACATCGTACGATCGAAAATAAAGAAGAAATAAAATCTTTTTGGCTTTTTGAATTTTTTAAATGTAAAGACTGAAAGCAGTAAGTAAATATATACAGACATTCTTTTTGCGAGTTTCGAGGGTAAGAGAATCATATCAGTGTACGGTCAAGCCAAAACACTCTTGTTGTTCAGTTAGTTAACATTAAGATAAGCATCCTATAACAATCATCGGTATTGTTGTCCACTTAAGCTCAACTTATCAGATGTAATCATGGCGAGGGGATACGTTAAGGTATGATTTATACTTACCGACCGGTGTTCATCCACATCACGACACATTCCCGTATCAAGGTATGCACGAGAATTCATCTTACCGGTGAGTATACCGATTATCATCTGTTTGACCGTATATGATGTGAGATTCTCACTTATTTTGATTTGAAAACAAGCCCTATGTGATATAATCACTTATTGATGAGGAACTTGATTTTCATATGCATGAGGGCACAGGAGCAAGTCCGTGAACAGGTCAGTACTTCCGTACAGCAGAGAGACGAACTTGACACCCGGATAAATGTGATATTTTATCACTTATTTGATATGGACATGTGATTGTTTATCACTTATTGAGGTCGAATGCAGTATGTAATATGTACACGTATGTATAGTATCATGGAAGATCTAGACTTGCGTCCCCGTTATTTTTCGGTAAAAATAAAGACCGAATAAAGACCGAATATCTCAGAACCTCGGCAATCTATCAAACGAAATTTCGGTACTAAGACCATATGCCAATGAATGGTTCCCACCTGGTCTTCAGTCGATTAAGATTTATATCACCCTGCACACTTTAAAATGATTGTGAGCCTACCGATACATCTTATATAGAGCTGCTTATCGTTTTTCATTTAAGGTTTAAAGAGGTTTGGATAGACCACTGATGTACTATCATTTTCTCTTTTGCTCGCCAGGAAACTCATTTTTGTTTTTCTATTGTTTTTGTTTTTGAAATTTTTCGATGTTTTTGGATTTTCAGATTTTGGATTTACTCCCCCTAAAATCAATAAACTAAGATAAATTTAAAACACAAAGATATTTACAAAAATGATTTTCCGATGTTGGTTTTACTCTTGCTTGACCTTAATGCCGTTTTCCAATAATAAAAAGTGAAATCTTGATTTGTCAAATGCTTTGGTAAATAAGTCGGCACGTTGGTCATCGGTGTGGACCTTAACAACATCGATTAGCCTTTTCTCAAAGCAATCACATATGAAGTGATATTTGATTTCGATGTGTTTGGTCTTTGAATGCTGCACAGGATTTCTAGTGATATCTAAAGCAGCAGAATTATCAACGTAAATAGGAGTAGTTAGGAATTCAAAACCGTAGTCCCGCAATTGTTGTTGGATCCAAAGAACTTGGGAGCAACAACTTGAGGCAGCAATGTATTCAGCTTCGCATGTTGATGTAGCGACACACGTCTGCTTCTTGCACTGCCATGTGACTAGGCGATTTCCTAAAAACTGACATCCAGCCGTTGTGGATTTACCGTCGATTTTGCATCCGCCAAAATCAGAATCACTGAAAGCGACCAATTCAAAGGTATTATCCCTAGGGTACCACAGACCGGTGTCAGGGTAAGCCTTCAAATAACGAAAAATCCTTTTAACAGCTGCAAGATGTGAGGCCTTCGGGTTAACTTGATATCTGGCAAGCAGGCACGTTGGGTACATTATGTCTGGCCTTGATGCTGTGAGGTACATAAGAGATCCGATCATTGCGCGGTAGTTTGAAGGACTAACAGCTTCTCCCTTCAAATCTGGAGTAATTCCGTGATTAGTTGGCAATGGGGTACCAATGGGCGTTGCATCAGACATCTGGAACCGGCTCAAGATGTCGCCAACATATTTAGTCTGATGGATGAATATCCCAGACTCAGTTTGTTGCACTTGTAGGCCCAAGAAGAAGGTCATTTCCCCCATAGCACTCATCTCGAATTTATCCTGCATAATGCGCTCGAAATTCCTACACAAGACATCATTAGTAGAACCAAAAATAATATCATCAACGTATACCTGTACCAGAAGAAGATCTCCATCTTGTTCTTTGATGAAAAGAGTACAGTCGATAAGACCTCTTCGAAAACCGTTCTCCAGCAGATAATGTGATAAGGTTGCATACCAAGCTCGCGGTGCTTGATGAAGACCATAGAGAGCTTTGTTGAGCAACCAAACCCGATCGGGATGGATAGGATCTTCAAAACCTGGAGGCTGTTCGACATACACCTCTTCTTCAACCACACCATGTAAAAATGCACTTTTCACGTCCATCTGGTAAACCTTGAATACTTTGAAGGACGCATAGGCTAGAAAGATTCGAATTGCTTCGAGACGTGCAACAGGTGCATAGACTTCGTTGTAGTCGATCCCTTCAATCTGACGAAAACCTTGAACGACTAAACGTGCTTTGTTTCGGATAACAACTCCGCGGTCATCCTTTTTGCATTTGAAAACCCAACGGGTACCAATCTTCTTGTATCCAGCAGGTTTCTCTACAAGTTTCCAGACACCCAGCTTCTGGAATTGTTGCAGCTCTTCCTGCATTGCTTCAACCCAAGTGTTATCTTTCAAGGCTTCTTTCCACGTTCTTGGTTCTTCCTGTGAGACATAACACGCGAAGGACCAATCGTTTTGTTGCCCGGATTCTCGAATAGCTGCATACAAGCTTGCATTGTTGTTGTTTCGCAACATGTTTCTTGTTTAAACGCCACTTTGCACATTTCCAATGATATTTTGTTGAGGATGGGTATTATGAATCCTTGTTTCAGGATTATCTTGAACTGGAATATTTATACCCAGGTTGTTAAGATTAAGATCAACAACCAAATCAAGGCCCGGAATTGACGAAGAGGATGATGCAGTAGCTTCAGCTGTTCTATGGGCATCCACTGGAGGAGTACCCTCTGAAGTACCATGAACTGCTGTTGTTGGGGCTTCTTGGTCTGCATCTACAAATTCATCATCCTCTGAAGATTCGTTCAATTCGTTTGCATCATGAAAATCCTCATTGTTGAGAGTATTATTGTTCACCGAAGAAGATGGTTCTTGATTAATAAGAATTGGACGAACCACCGGTGAAACTGTTGCATTGTCACTCTCGAAAAACATCCTAGCCGCAGCATTTTCTTCAACGGCTTCAACATTGATCGAATTGAAGAAGTCATCGTACTCAAACATCCAAGGTTGACCCGGATTTTTGACTGGCAAGGTGTGCCTTTGTACTCTGACCTCGGACCATTCCTCGACCCTTTTAGTCTCTAGATTCCAGACTCGTAAGTTAGGGGTGGCATACCCAAGAAAGTATCCATCAATTGCTTTTGCCCCAAACTTTCCATTAGGATCGATGATTGTGCATGGAGCTCCAAACGGTTCTAGATAAGACAAATCTGGTTTTCGTTTTTGAAGAAGCTCAAAGCAGGTCTTGTTGTGCCTTTTGACTGTAAGGACTCAGTTCAATGTATAACATGCAGAGGCCACAGCTTCAGTCCAGAATGGAATGGGCAACTGTGACTCTACCAACATTGTCCTAGCAGTCTCGATCAATGTGCGGTTCTTACGTTCAGCGACACCATTCTGTTGAGGAGTATAAGCTGCACTAAACTCATGAAGAATACCCTTTGAAGTGCAGAACTCCGCCATGGAATGATTTTTAAATTCAGTACCATTGTCGCTACGTATCCGCCTAACCTTTAACTTATACAAATTCTCAATCTGAATGATCAAGTTTTTGATAATGCCAAAGGTTTCACTCTTGTGTGCCATGAACGCTACCCAAGAAAATCTTGAATAATCATCAGTTATCACGAGGCAGTATTGATCACCCCGAATACTCTTGTGCTTGACATGACCGAACAAATCCATGTGCAAACGTTCAAGAGGAACTGCCACCGTGTTGATCTTCTTTGTAGGGTGCTTCTTCTTTGTTTGTTTTCCCTTCTGGCACGAAACACAGACGTCTTGAAGATGGAAATTTTTGAGGGGAACACCATTCACCAATTCATTTGAAACCAAATGATTCATTTTGCGTAAGTGAATGTGACCCATTCGTCTGTGCCAAGAGATAGTGTCTTTTTCTGTGGCTTTGGAAACGAAACAAGTTGCTTGTGCAGACGTAGTAATAGCTTGGCTCATATCAAGGACGTACAAATCATTTATCCTTGGAGCCGACAAGAGAATCCATTCTTTTGGAATTTTGAAGCCGGGTTTCAGCACATAACATCCATTAGCATCAAAGTGTACTGAAAATTGCTTGTCACAAATTTGAGAAACACTAAGAAGATTGTGATCAAGTTGTTGCACAAAGTTGATCTTGTCAAAGCTGACAATCCCGTTGGATATCATTCCTTCACCCGTTATATATCCACCTTTATCTCCAGCAAAAGCAACATAACCTCCTCTAATAGATTTGACGTCGTAGAGAAGCTTCATGTCGCCTGTCATGTGCCTGGATGCCCCACTATCAACAATCCAATGACTACTGACAGTTCCTCCTGGAACACCCTGCACATGGACTCAAATGAATTAGTTGGAGATGGGGACCCAAGCCATTGTGGTCTTGGGTCTTCCATTTTCATCAATGACAATAACTTCTTGTCTTTGATGGTTGGTGAATTGTGATGGTCCCCCTGATTCAGTAACCGATTTTGGTTTCCAGGTCTGTTTTGTTTTACCAGTGTTGTTCTTTAAAATTTTAACTTCTTGATTGTTTGAAGTTTTGGAATTTTCTGGTTTTACAGCAACAGATTGCTTTTGAACCACATCGGTTTTAATTGCTTTTTCAATCTTCTTGACCTGTTGGCGTTTCTGTTTCTTTTCCCTTTCTTTTGCAAGGCGGGGATCTTGTTTTACAGAAACAGATCGCTTATGGTCATTGTGGTCACGGGGAACATCAACCTTTTCTTTTTGCTTATGAAGATATGGACAATTTCGAATAATATGTCCAATTTTTCCACATTCAAAACATGATCTTCGTTCTACAAACCCCGAAGTATCATGTGATCGCTTAGCCGATGATGTTGAACTTTGTGAACCCGAGGTACTAGGCTTTGAACTGCTTGGTTCATTCCTTTTCTGTATAATAGCTTTCTTGACAAAATCTAAGTTAGATTTGTTTTCAAAAGTCTCAATTTTGTCCGTTCCCGTCGATTTCACAAAGTTAACGTTTTTCTTCTTCTTTTGATTCAGCTTCTTTTGGGCTTGAGCCGGTGATTTTTCTTTGGGCTTGGTGTGATTTTGCTGTTTTGGCACTGTTGGTAATTTCTTGTTGCCAAATTGTTTTCGAATTTCAGCCTTTGGAATAGGAGGACACTGTGTAACTGTAACACGTGGTCCTGTCTTTCCCAAAAACTTACTTGTCGAATTTTCAAAGACTTTACAGATTAAGGATTGATTGACATTCTTAATGGGAAAATCTTTGTCTGAGTAAATTTTATCATCACCAACGAGAGTGTACAGCAAGTTCACACTCTCCGACTCATTCTCAGACGAGGACTCGATTGCAACAGTCTTAGCGGGTTTTGCAGGGGGATCACATAGAATGTGATTCTCGAGAGGTATATCCTCATTTTTGGCTACCGCATCAGATTTTGCTGGGACAGCATCATCAGATTCATCATCAGAAGAATCAGCATCCTCAATCACAACTGGAGGATCTTGATTCTGTTCAGCACTTACAAATGTATCTGCTGACACATCTGAATCTGAGGATACTTCCTTTTGGTATCCGAGCCCTGCAGCAAACTCTTTTACATCTAGAGGCACAGATGGTTCAAAGAACACCCTGTCCTCTTCATCAGGCATTGCATCATAATTGTGTCTAACTGGTGGTGGACATTTCTTGTAGCCAATGCATGTGACATCCTTCTTTTCCTTCTGAACATCAATGATGTGATCCAACACATAGCTAGAGCTCAAATAACTGTCTAGCTTAAGCTGGATCGCATCGCTTTCTGTTTTTACACAAGCCATCTCTTTTTGCATAATCTCCAGGCGAGATATATACAAATTAATATCAGTTTGTTTTCTTGAAACCATTTTTGTCAGTTCAGTTTTATCTTTCTTTAAGGTCTCAATTACTGACTTAAATTCTTTTTCATGGTTTTCATAAAACATGTTGGCTTCTGTGCATTTTGAGAGATCCACAGTCAACTTCTGATTGTGGATGAATGTCACATCATATTTCTCTTGCAAAGCCTCATGCTTGCTTTGCAAGTCACACCACTCAGCACTCAAGGAACTATGTTTGTCTTGCAAGTCAAACAAACTAGCTTGTAAAGCATCATGTTTGGCTTGCAACTCAGACATGTTTCCTTCTAAGTCAGCACACCTAGCATGCAATCTATCACATTCATCACAGTTAATAGCAGTGGGTTTATCGACACATACCTGACTTGATGAACCGTCGACATTAGCCATAAAGGCTGAATGGAGAGAAGACGAAGTATAAGCAGCTTGATCCACCAGAATAGATCTTCTTTGAGCTTCTGCTGCAGCTTCCTCCAAAAGTTCATCAATATCTGCATCGATTGTTGCATTTGATGTCTCACCCACATGATCATCATCAGAATTGGATGATTCTTCATCAACACTCCTGCTGTACCCAGAAGAGTCTTCATCTTCAGACGATTCACCACCACTGGCAGAAGATTCTCCACCACTGGTGTGAACTAACTCCTTCACAATCTGAGCAAAACATGCTGTTCCATCGGGAGCATCACCACCCAACTGGATTGACCAGTCACAACCTTCATCCACCTGAACTGCAAGTGCCCGGTTGGTTTGGTTGTTGACAGGCACCAATGTACGCTCATTGTTTCTGTTCTGCTGGTTGCCTTGGTTTCTGAAGGGGTTTTGATTCCCGTGCTGGGCTGGCTTTGTACATTCCCTCTTAAAGTGACCCCGTTCACCACAGTTAAAGCACTTCACTGCCTGTTTATTGAACCCATACTTGGTGTCTCTCTTACTTTCCAAGCTGGTTCTGCCAGTACTTTCCATCCAATCCTTTGCTCTTCTCACAGCACTCGCAAAGGCCCACTTGATAGCCATCAAGTCCATCTCTTCTTTATCAATCTGCCTATAATCTTCTTGTGTCAGATTAATGTTGCCAATCTGACCTTCAATTAACCCACAGTACGCGCTCACTACAGTGTTAAGCAGCTCCATGTGTTCCTTAGCTACTTCTACACTGACTTTAGAGAAGCTGGAAGTGTCGAGCTGTACTGTACTCGGCTTTGATTGTTGACCAGCAGATGATGTTCCTCCATAACATGCATGTTGTTGTTGAGCAGGAGGAGGAGGAGGTGGTTGTATTGGATTTCCATACATGTCTGTGGTAGGAGGTGACTTAACAGGAACTTGCACAGGATTGCCATACATATCCGTGCTTGTGACAAACGCCGTTTGCAGAGGAGCATGTGGACCTGTTCTTACAGACGAAGTATTGGAAGTTCCAAAATACATTTCTGGAATTTGTGGCAATGGAACTCTCTTCGCCTTTAATGTTTCCTCCTGATCCTTGTTATCCAAAAGCTGCACGAAGTCGTTGATATTTGTAGTTTTCAACACTCCGTTATACTTCAGGATTTCCAAGAAACTACTCCATTGGGGAGGCAAAGCATCAGCAAACTTTTTCACCACTTCTGATTGAGTTGTTGCTACCCCAAAATTATTCAACTCAGTAAGCAAATGATAAAACCGACTTGTCATGTCTCCCAAAGACTCCTTATCTAAGCACGTGAAACTGTCAAATTCCTTCTTGAGAAGATCATGACGCAATTGGCGTGTTGCCTCATTCCCTACTCCTCTGGTTTTCAAACCGTCCCACAACTTCTTTGTAGTCTTGAAGCTGACAAACTGATGATAGATGTCTTTGCTTAACGCCTGAGTGAGAATGGCGTAGGCTTTCTTTTCCAGATCATATATTTTCTTTTGATCCTCTGGAAGGTCGGCAAAACTAGCAGTTGATGAAGCGGCGACTTCGATAGCTTGATCAAAATCTGTGGTGAAACGTATCCACAACTCTGTATTTTGACCCAGAACATATGTACGGAATCTATCAGCCCAACCCGGATACTCGTTTAAATGCATCAGCTTTGGAGGTCGATTTAAACTCCCTGTTTCGCTTTCGCTCAGTAAGATACTTTGGATACTCGGAGTTTGATTCGATACCAATGCCCATTGATTTCCCTGAGAAGATGTCGATACCGGAGACTCGGCCCATGAAGGCGATAGACTTGTAGACGTGTATTTTCCACTGTCTGGCGCCGGTGTACCCCACCATGAGGGAGTGGAACCTGAACTTGTATATTTACCGCTGTCTGGGGCCGGATTCCACCAATTCGGATTCATGATTGATAAGCAAAATAAATGCTAAGGTAATATTCCGAAAGATCACACACACCCGAAGGATCCTGTTCGAAAGATCTAAAATCACAGAAACTTGTTAACAATAAGCAGACCACAATCGAAAGATCAAATCTTGTTCGAAGGATCAACAGTGCTCGAAAGATCACTGTTGAATCTCGAACAATGATTTCGAAAGATTCACAAACTCGAAGGATTCACTATTTGAAAGATCCCTATCTTTCGAGTATTTATCCTTATCTTTCGTATAACTGTCTTTCGAATAGATTCCCTGATCGAAAGATATGTTTCGGACTTCGAAGGATGGGTCGAAAGATGATGATCTATCGAGCCTTCCTTGATCGAAAGATGGTCTTTCGATGTCGAAAGATATCTTTCGAGATCCACTGACACACTGACACAGATGTGACAGGTTGGTGAAAAGGTGATGGGTTGGTAAGTCAACTTTCGGCAGAAAGGATATGGTCAGATGTACTTTCCCACCAACTTTGAAAATTTTACCCAAAATAGACACCCCTTATCCAGAACCAGTCACCGGAATAATGACCGGAGATATGGCCGGAAATCACCAAAAGCTTAAAAACAAGTTTTTAAGTTACCCAACCCGCTTATGAACACTCCCGGTAAGTTTAGAACACGTTTTTCAGTTTAAAAGTGCAATAAAAACTCCAAAAACGGGTGCAAAACCAAATGTCCAAACACACCAAGAACTTGAACAAAACCCGGTTTTAAACAAGGTAAAGAGCCTTAGCTCTGATACCACTTGTAGGTCCCTTTCCGGAGGATGACGAACCTAAACCTTGTTATACTAACCCACTAGCAAGTGCGGAATCCAAGCTAGCAAGCAAACCGGAATGAGACAAGTATAAACACAAACACACAAGGTTCACCGATTAACACCACTTGTATTAATATGTATGAAAGGTTTCGGTTACAAGCTCAATGTTCACAAATGTGCTTTGCAAACTCTCTAGTGTGTGTGTGTGTTTTCGGACAGAATGCTCTCAAGAACTCTCTCTTTCTGTCTGTGTGCATCTATCTTCTAACATACACTGCATGGGTATATATATACCCAGCCCAGCATGTCTGGTCGAAGGATCCGATAGATGATCGAAGGATCATCTATCGATGACAAAGTGTTCGAAGGATCCACATATACTTCGAAGGATGGCATATCCTTCGAAGTCCAACATTATCCTTCGTAACATATCTTTCGAGGTCATCGAAGGATAGAATCAATCCTTCGATGGACCAACCTTCGACACAGAACAATACAACCAATTTCTAACTGTTTTGGCCAAGTCAAACTAGGAGGACAGTTGACTTGGTCAAACTTACAAGACTAAGGAACATCGTTTACATCGTGACCGAATACAGACAAAGTACAGACACAAGTGCACCAACAAACACCAATATATATGCATAGCCGATAGGATGGAAATCACCAGCTGAAGACGACCAGCAAAAGAGAGAAACCAATTCTTCCAGGTTGTTATTCTTTTATCTAATCTCTCCACTAGGACATTGCAATCAGCATATTTGAGTCTAGATGAAATCAAAGGTACTCTGAGGTATCGAACAGGTAAACTACCCTCCATGAAAGGCATTAGACTAAGAATAGTTCGTTTAATATGATCCGGCACATCGCAGAAATAAACTATACTCTTTGGAATGCTTGGAACTAAACCCGACATGTTGGTGAATTCGCTAATTGATCTCATTATACACTTTACCGAGTCAATATCCCCTCTCGCAAAAAAAATAGATCATCAGCAAAACAAAGGTTTATTATTCGCTGCTTTTTGCACTTGTTGTGAAACCGAAATGAGTTGTCCACGTTTACTGTTCTCTGCAATGTCAACGTGAGAATTTCCATGACAAGTGTAAATAAATACAGGGATAGCGGATCACCCTGTCTAAGCCACCTCTTTCCCCTAAAATACCCATGCAGGTTACCGTTCACCGAAATAGAATAAGAGGCCGTGGATACGCATGTCATAATCCATTCCACCATTTTCAAATGAAATCCAAACCCAAGCAAAACCTTTCTCAAGAAAATCCAATTCACTGTATCGTAGGCTTTCTGGATATCCACTTTAAAAGCACATCTAGGAGGACCACTCCGTCTATGATAATTGTGCATAAGTTCCTGCGTCAACAATATATTGTCTGAGATTTTCCTTCCAGGAATGAAAGCAGATTGGTTGATGCTTACAATACTACTGTCACACCCCAACCGATGGCGGAAACATCGGGATGAGACGAACAAATTGCTCAAATGCATCATAACACTATGTGACAATATAGTTTAAATTCAATTTCATAAATGCATAAAATGTCATACATTGTTTTGCAAAGCTCTCGAGTTTCAAGGGTTAGGATCCAAAATTCAAAACGGGTCGGATTTTGGAAACCCAATTTTGACGGATGTTACAACTACACAAGGAGCCCTTCATTCGATCCACCAGAATTTTGCTTATACATTTATAAAGGACGTTACAGCAAGCTATCATGTAATCTAATCTGTAACAACTAACAGCGTCTGAAACTAGGGCCACAACCGTATGAATTTTTGAAGTATACTTTTGCATTATAGTTTCATAAAATCTACCTGTGGTTGCATTCTTTTTTTAGAGTTAGGCGTTAGCCTTTGAATTTTGATGTTTGTAACAATATAGTTCTATTTATTGTAACTTCGTGATTTTAAAAGCAATGTTTCAAACATTATGTGTGAATTTTGAAACTTTGAAGTTCGATTAATGATGTTTAAACTTTTGCAAAATGAAACTTAACGGTTGAACTTTAATGTTTTATTGTGCGTTTATTTAATTGTTTGATTATTAGGAGAGCTTTGTTCCCAAAACGTTAGGAGAGCCTCACGATTTGCTAAAGTAAGTTAGTTCGATCATTTTGCTACACTACTATTGGTTTGTTTATTTTATAACAATTAATCAGTTATCGTTGTATTGTAGTTTTTGTATATATAAGTGATAAATTTATATTATAGAGAGGGGCCCAATTTTTTTGTCTCGCACGAGGCCTAATTTTTTTTATTATTCTCGGGGACGGCCCTGCTACAATATGAATATGTCATATCTCCTTTATATAAGTCTCTGCAACACCCAACCCAGCACTCACCATCACCACCAACAACCACCTTGTGCTACTGTCGCAGCACCCGCCTCTCCGCCTCCTAAGGCCACAACCACCCGCCTGTGTTTTTAAAATTATTTACTAAAATGTGGGATTACTATTCCATAAATCAATCACCAACTTTAGACCATTGGTAGAACCTGGAAACATAGAATGTGCGCTTGGTGAATCGAATTTATGTACCTCAAAAACAAATCCAATGACATAAGTAGCAGCCACGACTACATTAACCAGGTAAAAATTTGTCAAACTCAAAATCAGAAGTGAGGATCATTTGTCAAATGCATCATGCTGCCGGCACACGCGTGCAATAACTGCGAATCTAAACATCTCACAAATTCTTTCAAACCCTTTTTTATTCCATAAACGTAATCATGTTTGGTCTTTTTCCCTATCAATCAGCAACTTTATACCTCTGCAAATTAAAAAAAATATATATATTTAGTTCTTATGATTATATAACCACTGCTTCGTAGTAAATGCTATAATCAAACTGTTTCAAAATAAAAAAAAATACAAAAATAAAAAACTAATCAAACAACATTATATTTAGTTAAAATTAAATATCAATTGCATCACTTACCTTTCAAAATCTGCAAACAACCCCTAAAAATTGCAAGAACAGAGTAGACTCGCATTTTCTTGATATTACATTTTGAATCCCCAAATTCCAAAAATTTAGGGTTCAAAATCTTGAATTTACACAAAACCCAGAAATAATTGAAGCTAATTCACAAAACCCACAAAGAACCTTGATGGAATATTCACCTATCACACACTCATACATTCAAATTTATACCCATGTTTTCAGTCTGGCGAAACATGGATGAAGAGAGAGGAAAAGACACATGCGTTGAGTTATTCTACAAAAAAGTATAAAAATAAGAAGTGTAAAAAAACACTATAGAGTGACAAGTGTCCCAAAAAAAATCAAGTGAGAAAGGTAATTATGTCAAAGAAATAAAAAATTATGCATATGCAAGTCACATACTATTTCCCCATATAATTTAAACGTCCATAACTTTTTATACGTCATTTGTTTTTAAAAAAATTATATCATAAAATTTAGCGTGTTTTTATCTTTAATATAGGTACCAACTAAATGGTCCGCTTAGACCAATCATATATTTTAACTATCTTTTTCTTTAACTACTTTTTATAATGAATTATTATAATAGAGTTTGTTTTTTGGTTTTTCTATTTTTATAATTATTGTTTAATATTTTATTGTTATAATTCATTCCGAGTAGATTACGTTTCTCGCTTGTAACTAAAAATATGATATTAAATAAAAAATTTTGAGTATGCTATTAGGATGTGCTTATTTATATATATGTTTAAACATAATTTTTATTTAAAACCGAGTTGTACACAGTAATGTAAAGTTATGCTTTTTATCATTTTCGTTATTTTAGTAAGATAATATATTTTATAAGTCGTTTACCCTATTCGTTATTTGAGTAATATAATATGACGTTTAATAAAATCTTGAATATACCATTGCGACGTGTTTAATATTATCTACAATTTAATCAAGTTTTTATTCGGACAAACGTCGATACGGGTGTTGTGTTCAGTTTTATAGTTTTCTTGATTCTGTGATACAAAATTAGTTGAGTTTTTTTATATAGTTACATTGTTTACCTTTTTTATATTTGAGTAGCATAATATAAATTTTTGAATACATCATTGCGATACGCTTATTTTTATCTACGTTTTTAATTCAACAGGTAAATATAGTTGATTTTTTTTTTGTTCTTTACTGTGACAAATCTAACCAATATTGTTCGAACTATATCGATACGAATATCTTATTCGTTTTGTATGGTTTTCTCAATGATGTAACGGTATAATACTGATTGAAAATAAAGTTGCGTTGGCAATAAAGTATTTTTAGACCCGTGTGCTATAGCCAGTGTCGGTGACCGAACCAATGCCCTGCATGAACAACATCAGTACCCGTATTTGTTTTTATAGCTTTCGATCATTGTGAAACACGTGTTGATATCCTTTTGGAGGTATATCTTTTGGTTGCTATATCGAGTAAAAATATCATACGGATACTTTAATGAACTGATCCAATATCGACCGAAACCCCGCTACGAAGTAAGGGAATACCACTAGTTATGTTACATAATATATGATGATATGAAATACATGTATTACAACTTTTTAGTAGTAATTAAACATTTCAAGTTTTATTTCTAATTTACTATAACATATAACATGAATGGAAAAAAAAAAATCAAAATAACTAAGGAAATCTCTATGATTGATCTAAATAGTTAAAACATTTATAAAAATAGAGGGGCATGTGAATTGAGCTAATTTATGTGTTTTAATAAACCGTTGAAACCAATTAAAATGCATATGATATAATTTATGTTTGCTACTCGAAGATGTGCATGCGTGGTTAAGTCTTAGACCAATACAATACACTGAATATGTGTTCCGCATTGGCGGCATGAAAGAATTCTAAGGGTGTGCTCCTCTATAAGACAAAGCCACCATCCTAATGTGCACAGACCTGCCATATGAAGCAAATGGTTTTAACAGTCCACGGTTGAAACAGGTTTTCAGCGGAACATAACGCTTTGTTCTATAAGAAACGGACCGATGACCTTTCAAGATTCCGGTCGAATTGGCCGGTCCGATCCGGTTTCAAAAACATTGTTGTTGGTTAATGCTATTTGCTACGCTTTTGCCCCGTCGTAACGCGGGGCGTTTCCATCTAGTTTTCTTTATATTAATAATAGATTAGCTTAGATTAAATTAGATTATCTTTAAATTTTATGATGATAGAGGACATACAAAAATTAAGTATATATTTTAAATAAAAAGCTCTAAATATTTTTAAAGAGTATATTTTTTTCTTTATGTTCTAAATATAGAATAGTTAATTAAGAAATATCAACATGACGTTAAAGTTTGGTATTAACCATTAATCTTTAGTGATTATCTCAAAGTTAAACCTCACATTCCCAACCACTATTACGTTGATTTGACAGGAGCCTACATTCCACCCAAACCATGCAACATCTTTAATTGAATGTCATAAACATCACGTATATTAATATTCACATTTCGTCTTGCATGCTAATGTTTGAAGAACAAATCGTCCGGACACCATACCCCTTTGAGCTTTGTAGTAAATGAATCCTTTACCTCCCTCACCTACTTAGTATACCATTCTTCAAGACAGAGATCAGATCACCCTTTAAATACAACAGATTTTTTTAGAAGAGTTACATAAGGGGAAATATAAATGAAATCTACACTTTCTAACCTACCTAGCTAACTCAATCATAACAATATAATTTCTCTTTCCCAACCACTGTATCTGCATATATAATCTCCATCCGTATTCGCTCATTAGCCATCTCTCCACATCTTCTCGTTCCCATTCACTCAAACTCGATTACGTAGCACCATCATTTATATAATCCATCGCACCAATCGAAAACCAATGATTTTTATTATTTTCTACTGTTGGTAGGCTGATTTTTTTTTTATTTTTATGTTCAAGTGCATCTTTACATCCTTGTTTATCCTAATCGACAATCATAGAAAACTACATGCCTTCTGATATTTGTATATTTTGTCTCTTCAATTGTTTCCCCTTTTCATCGATCTAACATTATAGGGGTTGATGACAATAATACTTACGACGTGTTTCTAAGCTTTAATATGGAATCTACAGCGGAGGCAACTTCCTGCAACTCTATAGAAATGGTTAGTTATAAAGCACAATTAGAGTTTACGCCATAGCTAGTTCATTATATTTGCTTCATTTTTAGATTTTATTGGCATTCTTTTTATATGCCTTTTCTCAACAGATGCTTGCCAATAGTGTGAGCCGAATGTGTGTTTTTTTAGGGTATAGGTGTGTCATTTATACATCCTTTTCATTCTCATTGATCATTCAACATTTATCTTTTCTAAATCATTGATCTTCTTTTCAGGGCCATTTATCCGGAAGTAGGGACTGCAAACGGTGACTATATGTTGACATACATGGATATGGTAACTTGGAGCTATGTATGCATGGATACAGTACAAACGTGTTGAGTATAAAAACAATGAGAACAAATCTTGGCCATCTATTTTTTAAATCAAATGATGGTATCGATTACGGATATGTTTGGCAAAAGTAGCTGGTAGCTGGCAGTTGGTGACTGTAGCTTTTTAGATATATGGTGTTTGGCAAAGTAGTTGGAGCTTTTAATAAAATGTATAAAATGATTAAAATGTAACTTGCGTTGTGACGCATGATTTTTGAATTTATGTCATTGTAACTTTGGTGAATTTTATAAAAAGGAATACACCCACACTACTTTAGGAGTACTACCCACACTACTTCAAGAAACACATTTCCAACTACGAACTGGCGCAAGTGATTGCACAGGCAATAGCTCAACATGAAGCCGATCGTGCTACTGGCGGTGGTGGATCTCGAGGCACTGGTTGAGGTGGACCCGACGGCACTGATTCTCGTAATGGAGTTATTTTTGATGTTGTCAAAGGGTAAGATACCATTCACAATCGTTAGTATTGACATTTGTGATATTTGTAAAGTAGAAGTTGGGAATAACTCCCGCGGCTACTCCTACATCCCAACTTCTGCATCACCAATATCACAAGTGTCAATACTAATGATTGTGAATGGTATCTTACCCTTTGTCAACATAAAAAGTAACTCCATTACAAGTATCAATGTCATCAGTTACACTTCGACCAATGCCTCGAGATCCACCACTACCACTAGCATGGCCGGCTCCATGATGAGTTATCACCTCCACCACTACCACTAGCATGGCCGGCTCCATGATGAGTTATCACCTGCGCAATCACTTGCGCCAGTTCCTCACAGGTAGTCAGAAGTGTGTTTCCTAAAGTAGTGTTGGTAGTATTCCTTCTTGCCGCCATGCTTCCTTTCTAATACACAATACTAAATAGAGTGAGAGACACATAGTTATATATAAAACTGTCAACCATGAGAGAAAATAATAATAACAACCAAAACAACCACATCGATCCAAACAAACATATCAACGACAACCAAATCGGAATTGAAAATTCCAGAATAATGTAGATCTCAATAACTTGATACATTGTTTTCAAAAGTACAAACAAGTGAGGGTATAAAGCCTTAAAATACAAGTTACAATCTAATCAAAAGGTGAACATCCAGCCACATCCTGTACTAGTAGGCTACTGAAGAGTGGGGGAAACACAGAAGCCAAAGTCGCTACAACAGCTCTCTTCCTCTCATCAAGATCCGCAGAGCGCTGCTCTGCAACCGCAGCGCGCTTCTTAGCCTCAATAAGCCCAGGCCTCACATGATGGAGAACCCACTTTCGCAGAGTGTATGATTCATTCCCGTAAAGATTCTAACACACAGAAGACTCCTTACCTTAGGAGCGGGATGAGTGATACATCTGGCGAGCGCCGGTGAAGAACACAAGGAAAGCAGGAGCTCGGGTATTGAGATATTCCATCAAGAGAAAGGAGGCAGACTGGTAATAAGGCCGACCACATAGGGGGAGGGAACCGAAAAGCTAAGCTTTGCGGAGCGGACCAATCTTCCGTACCGCCCCCTGACTCTCTCCCTATAAAAAAAAGCCTGCGGGAAGCGCGAAGAGCTAAGCCACTAATGTCGTGCGAAGGTTATACCTCAGAAAGTCCGCGAAGTTAAGGTTTTGTATGTATTATATCCTTTCAATCGAGCGACAACTTCTAAAGAAGGTCTTCATTTTTTGAAAAACTTTAGAACAAAACCTTCGCAGAATTGCTTCTAGATCTCATGGAATAAGCAGAATTTAGAACAAAACTTTCCATCTCTTGCTTTCATAGAAAAACATTTTTTGAAAATACCGATTACATTACCGCAGGCCAAAATGCAATTTTGAAAAGCAAGCCAGAGAAAAGCATCGTTGAGATAATACCTTTCATCCTAATCTCATCTACTGAAAAAGGGGCCCTCTTGATCACCTGAAGAGATTTTTAGGCTTGGCATAATTATTACCGTGAGGATTAAGCTGCCAAAAGATATTATCCTCCCTATGAAAAGTATTCTGAAGCCAAAAAATATGGAACCCCAGGACAGAGTCGGTAAGAGCGAAATGATGCCACACGCTCATTCATGGGTGGTGCCTCTACCGTGGGAGGGACCTCCACACAAGGGTCCTCCACAGAAACCTCATAAGCAACGTGATCCCTAACAGCATTAGTAGCGTCGGCAACATGGACCTCGACCTCATGAGCAGAAACATGAGAGTCATGATCAAAAACATGATGGTTGTCAACCATAACACCATCATCCTCCTGGTGATCCACCTCCTCCGGCTCAAGGGCGTAATTCATCGCCTCCTCTGGCTTGGAATCATGATTGGCAGCTTCCTCGGGCTCCAACTCATCCACTAAATCATCCACCATCTCATCATTTGAAGTCTCGTACTCGTCAGTCGTCACCTCCTCAAAGTAAGAGATAAGTATCGGATCAAAAGGTGAGGACATCAGATAACCTAGCAAAATTTCCATACAAAAGATATATATATATATATATATAGGGTCAGGATTTAGAGAAAACGGTAGAAAGTGTGAGAACGATGAGAACGCTTATTGATCGTCCGATCAAGACAATTTATGGACTAGATTGGCGCGGTGGCATTTTAGTAAATAACACCAATTTTATTACGTGGACGCGCGTCATTAAGGGTAAAAGCGTCTTTACACCACTATACCAAAACGCCATACGGATGAATAAAACGCCATTACGGACCAAAACACATTGCTATATAAACAAAACAACCCAGACATAAAAACACACCCACCAGAGCCATCTTTTCTACTATATATCATTCATCTTACAAACGCCAAAATCCCCAAAACATCAAACACAACTACTCAAAAAACGTCATATTTTCTACTATATACCATTCATCTTATAAAACGACAAAATACTCAAACATCAAAGATTCCAAAAAAATCGACGGTTCTTTCAGATACACTATTTTCTCAGTAAAATGCCAAATATCGTTTCTTGTATATTCATATATTGTTCTACGCCAAAGTTTCGGATAATGCATTCTTCCCTGAGGTGTTGTGACTCAAATAACATTTTGTTGCATGAGATGGACAAATCATAAACAAAAAAATGCTGGGGTCAGACTTATGTCATTTTCTGTGTTTTGTTCTTGATGAATATTTTAATGGCATGAAAAGACGAATGACACTAATGAGTTGTTTGAAGATACATATTCAAACAAAAAACTCATGTCATTTTGTCTTTCCAAACGGCCACAAAAACACAAGCATGGCTAAGCCAAACCACCAACGAACATGATTCAAAAGAAGAAAGAGACTGATGACAGTGAAGATTTGGAAGATGAATTTTTTTTATTTTTATTTTTTAATTTTCTTTTTATGTAGTTTGCTATGTAATTTTCAACTTAGAAATAAAAAAATACATCATGTTAATAAAAACGCCAAAACAGTCATAATGCATATGAAACGACATAAATGGAGTAAAGACGCCAAAAACTCCCAATCTATTATGAAAGTAATTTGCAGAAGTATTAATTAATAAAAGCTAAAAATGGAAAAATGCCAAAAACTACTTAAACCCATTCAAAAACGCCAAACTTGAGAGATGAAAAGTCTATTAATATCATATATTAAAACAGTAAATATACACAGTAACTGAATAGACAGTTACTTTATTAATATCATATATTATAAAAAAATCTCACCTAAACCACGCGCCAAAAACATCCTATAAGAGAGACGTCTCTACACAATCAACTGATCACAACCCCAGAAACAAACGCCATATTTCCTAGAAAGCATTCACTTTAAAAACGCCAAAAAATAATAGTTAAAAAAGCCACAGATGCAGAACCTCGATTCTGCTATATTGAGTATTGATCTGAATTAAGTTTCACTGAATGGATTCTTCTCTGAGTTGGGTATCTCTATAATCTTTTGCTGAATGAGATGGACAAATATTTAAGGTAAAGAGACTGATGACACTGATATGACATCATGTCACTTTATTCTTGATGGATATATGGATGGCATCAAGGGATCAATACATTAGAGCAGGCGTTGATCTTCAACATATCATCAAACAAGTATATATCCACCCACAATAAAGGATGAAACAAAAAATAAGCATCTTCTAAATACGACCGTTATGTAGGAAAATAAGGATCTACATAAGGTATTCAAAAACAGGATCAAAACGCGAAAAAAGTCAAAAGTAGAAGAGACTGATGACAGTGAAGATTTGGATGAGAAATTAGATTATAATTTTTATTTTTATTTTTTTCATTTTATATTGTTTGTTATCTAAATGTTTGTTGCTTATCATCTAATTCTCTAGTATTTTAAAAAAAAATTAGCATAAAACGCCAAAAACTACAAACAACAAAACGCCTGATAGTGTGAAAAACTGTGAGAAGGAATGCTAGCAAAGCACGATGTTGCTATATAAAACGCCAAAAAACGCAAACAAAGTAAAAAAGAAAAATAAAAAAGACGGTAACATTGTTGCAAAATATTATAGTTATATTAATACCACTACATGGAAAATTGAAATTTATTTATCTTTTCAAAACGCCATAATTGTCTGTCACATTATAGGCCTGTATCCTACATGGCAAAACACTTGATATAAAATAAAAATCAAGAAAATTACTGATGGCTTTACATTAAAGGCCTGCATCCTGATCTAAAAAAACAAATAAAAACGCCAAAACAATTCTTAAAACGCCAAAATATTTACTATGATTCTGATCTAAAAACAATAAAACGTCGCGTATTTATTAAACGCCAAAAAATGGAAAGATGAAGTAACACACGTTTAAAAAAAGAAAATATGAAAGGACAAAAAAGTCTCTCCGCCCTTTTCTAAGTAGCGTGACACGTGTTGGGCCAGGAAGCGTTCTCACGGTTCTCACACTTTTGAGTGTTTTCTCCTGAACCCGTTTCTATATATATATATATATGTTAGATATAATGAATGCCATGCATGAGAATGTAATGCAATGAAAATGTGTCAAGCAGTTAAAACAGTTCATGTGAAAGTCCTAAGAGCTAAAGTCTAGACTCAGAAAGAATCCTAGTTCGCGATAACCAATGGCTCGTATTCTAATCTGTCACACCCCGCCAAGGCGGAATATCAAAGTGCGACACCAAAGGTTTTTAAGAACATGATAAAGCAAGCATCTAATTAAAATAACAAGACTCGAGATACCAAATAGTTAAGTGTTTACATCACCAAATAAATCGTTTTGAAAAAAACAAAATTTTACATCTATATCTCGAAGTGGATGAGAAATAAATGGAAAATCTTCCCAAAAGTGGTATCCACCAAAAGATGCATGCTTAAATCATTTTCTGCGACTAGTGATCAATTACCTGACAAACACGCTAAAAATCGTCAACATAAAGTTGGTGAGCTCACAGGTTTATGAGAGTCGACGTAAACCATTTGAGAAATCGTATGCATAGCTAGTTAAATTCGTGAATGATCAAATCAACGCCTAGCTACGACAATGACTTATGTGACTAACATGAGCGTATAACTAAACCTTGATGTCGCAACCCCCGTCCCCCTGTACAATTACGGGAACGGGTGGCCGCGACCAGTTTCGGTGGTATCCTGTTATTGTCTAATTTGGCAGCGGAATTTTCATCAGGACTGTAGTTAGGAAATATGTGATCAGAGTAAAATACCACACTTTTCATATTATTAAACACATGGGATAACCCAAGTTTTTCGTACACACATTTTCATAGGAATAAATCCTATTTTTATTTAATAAAAACATCTATTTTATTTTAGGTAACTTTATTGCCACTTTTCCAAGCCTTCAGTGTTGTCCAGCTGGCTTCTATTTGGCTTTCACATATTGTTACCTGAAACACGTTTAAAAACATTTTGTCAGTGGAAAATACTGGTGAATGAATCCCAGTTCAATCAAGTTTTAAATAAAACCATTGTACAGTATTGAGGGAGATCTCGCAATTACATTTGTTTCCAAGTCATATCAATTACCACCCACGGTACTGTCGTTCCGACTTATGGTCATGTTACTCCTCGCAACGCAGTAACAAATTTTGTATACAAAAGCCCAACATACCGACGATAATTGTATCCTAACAAATACTCAATAACTGTTTAATATATAATTAAGTAAGTGAGGTTTTGTAAAAACAATTTGCAAAAAGGAGATTACTCACAAAAAGGTTTACACAAAAGAGGATTACTCACATTGCTGTCTTAGGTTTTCAATAAGGGTTTCCTGAGGATTATCTATAAATTACACAAATGCACACGTGTTAGTATAATAACCCATTTTAACATTAGTAATACCCTCCCCGAGACGACATTCCAACAACCACGTCGGGCAGAACCACGACAGCCATTACGGAACCCTAGATCAATCGGGCAAAGTATCTAATACATATCCAGGGGTTATGATACTTACAATGGAGCAGAACCTCGTTATTTAGGGGGGTATTATACCCGAGTATAGCTTCTACTATTAAGAAATTTAGAGAGAGATCGAGTGAATGAACGATTTGGGACTGAAGCCCTTCGTGGCAATTTATAGGGCCTGATTTGGGCCTTCTCGCGGCCCGCGTAAAACAAGTCCAGGGCCTACGCGGCCCGCCTAGTAGGTGGACTAGGCCATAGGTAATTCAGGTCATTGCATAGGGTCGACGGGTGTTGGGCCACGTGGCGGGCCCAGGGGTTTCGCCAGCTTTCACCTTGTCGCGGCCCTCGTAAGGGTTGAGGGGTGGCTTACGCGGCCCGCCTCAAACCCAAAATTCCAATTTTTAATTAATTTTAATAATAATTAAGGTATTCAGGGCCCGTTTTCACGTATGGGGTGCATTTTAGGACATATTGGGATATTTTAAATATTTTTAGGGTGTCAGAAAATATTACGAGGGCGTCGGTTTACTTTAGGGTTGTTATATCCTCCCCACCTTGTTTTAGAGCTCGTCCTCGAGGTCTACTAGAACAGGTGTGGATATTTCCTTTGCATTTATGATTCAAGCTCCCATGTATATTCGGGTTCTCTTTTGGAATTCCATTTTACTTTGACCAGAACTAATCTCTTGTGCTTAAGATTCTTAATCTTCCTGTCTTCAATTTGTAGAGGTCTTTCAACAAATTTGAGTTGTTCATTTACCTCTATATCCTTAAGAGGTACCACAAGTGATTCATCAGCTAAGCACTTCTTGAGATTTGATACATAAAATACATCATGTATTCCTGCCATTTCCTCTGGCAGTTGTAGCTGATAGGCTACAGGTCCTATTTTTCTAATAATCTCAAAAGGTCCAACATACCTGGGTCTTAGCTTTCCCCTCTTGATGAATCTTACTACTCCTTTCCAGGGAGAGACTTTTAATAATACTTTATCTCCTACCTGAAATTCCAAAGGTTTGCGTCTGTTATCAGCGTAGCTTTTCTGTCGATCGCATGCTGCTTTCAGTCGTTCTTTAACTTAAATGATCTTGTCGGTTGTTTCTTGCACTATCTCAGGTTCAGATAGTTACTTTTCCCCAATTTCTGCCCAACAGACACTTTCGTCCATAAAGTGCTTCGAGTGGTGCAGCATTGATACTAGTGTGATAACTGTTATTATAAGAAAACTCTATTAAAGGTAAGTGATTGTCCCAATTACCTCCGAAATCAATTACACAAGCTCTAAGCATATCTTCCATTGTCTGAATTGTCCTTTCACTTTGTCCGTCTGTTTGAGGGTGATAAGTGGTGCTTAGATTCAGCTTGGTTCCCATTGCTTTTTGGAAACTTGACCAAAAATAAGAGGTAAAACGGCTATCCCTATCAGAAACAATTGATAAAGGAATTCCATGTAATGAAACGATTTCATTTACATATAATTTGGCTAATTGTTCCATACTGAAAGTTTCCTTCATTGGTAGGAAATGAGCTGATTTAGTTAGCCTGTCTACAATCACCCAGATTGTATCATTACCTTTTCTTGTTTTGGGTAATTTGGTAACAAAATCCATTGTTATCAATTCCCATTTCCAAACTGGCATTTCTAGCTGTTGCAGCAATCCTGAGGGTTTCTGATGTTCAGCTTTAACTTGTGAACAGGTTAAACATTTAGAAACGTAAGTTGCTATATCCTTTTTCATTCCTATCCACCAGAAATTCTTTCTTAAATCTTGATACATCTTATCACTTCCTGGATGCATCGTATACTTAGACTTATGGGCTTCTTCTAATATACGGTGACGTAGGTTTCCTAATTTAGGTATCCATTTTCTTTTCTTATGGAATCTCCAAATTCCATCTGTTCCTTGTTCAAATTCCTTAATCATTCCTTTTAATTTTTCAGTATCTTCCTTGATTACTGATTCTTGTGCTTTTCTAATTTGATCATTTAAATCTACTTGTAGATTTAATGTAAGAAAACGTACCCTTTTTGGCTTTTCGTGATACTTTCGGCTTAGAGCGTCAGCCACTACATTGGCTTTCCCTGCATGATACTGGATATTACAATCATAATCACTAAGAATCTTCATCCAGCGTCTTTGTCTCATATTCAGCTCTTTTTGTCCAAAAACATACCTTAAACTCTTATGATCTGTAAAAATAGTAAACTTACTACCATAAAGGTAATGTCTCCACATCTTAAGGGCAAAAATTATAGCTCCTAATTCCAAATCATGGGTTGAATAATTTTCTTCATGATTCTTAAGTTGTCTAGATGCGTAAGCTATAACCTTTTGACGTTGCATCAACACACATCCATAACCTAACTTAGAAGCGTCACAATAGAATACAAAGTCTTCAGTTCCTTCTGGTAACGCTAATATGGGTGCATGGGTTAGTCTTTGCTTAAGAATTCTAAACGCTTCTTCATGTTTTGGTCCCCATTCAAACTTAACAGATTTACAGGTTAACTTAGTTAAAGGAATGGCTATTCTAGAAAAATCTCGAATAAATCTTCTATAATAACCAGCCAATTCTAAGAAACTTCTAACCTCGGTTGGTGACTTAGGGGTTTTCCATTTGGTAATCGCCTCGATTTTTGTTGGATCCACATGAATTTCTTCATGGTTGACTAAGTGTCCGAGAAACTGTACCTGTTCTAACCAAAATTCGCACTTCGAAAACTTAGCGTAAAGCTTTTCCTTTCTTAATAAACTTAGAAGTGCGTGCAAATGCTTTGCATGATCCTCTTTACTTTTAGAATAGATGAGAATATCACCAATAAAAACAATTATGAATTTATCCAAATATGGCTTACATATTCGGTTCATCATGTGCATAAATGCAGCTGGGGCATTGGTTAAACCAAATGGCATGACAGTAAATTCATAATGGCCATACCTTGTTCTGAATGCGGTTTTAGAAATGTCATATTCCTGTACCTTTAATTGATGATATCCTGATCTTAAATCGATTTTAGAGAAAAATCGAGCTCCTTGAAGTTGATCGAACAGGTCATCGATCCTTGGTAATGGGTACCGATTCTTAATCGTGACCTTGTTCAATTCACGGTAGTCAATGCACATACGCATTGATCCGTACTTCTTTTTAACAAACAGTATCGGCGCTCCCCATGGCGATGAGCTTGGCTGTATGAATCCTTTTTCCAATAATTCGTCTAAATGTTTCTTCAGTTCCTGCATTTCGGCGGGTGCCAAACGGTAAGGTGCTTTAGCAATTGGAGCCGTTCCTGGTAGCAGATGGATTCTAAATTCAACTTCCCTGTCAGGCAGTAACCCTGGCAACTCTTCTAGAAATACATCTGAAAACTGAGAAACTACTGGAATGTCTTTTAGTTCTTTTCCTTGAGTGTTAGTGATTATGGAAATCAAATACACTATAGATCCTTTTCTTATATAACTTGTAGTTTTCATCACAGAGATGAATTTTGTGGATTTAGATGGCTTATCTCCTTTAATTGTGATCTTTTCACCCCTTGGTGAATTTACTTGAATTGACTTTTGATCACATAAAATACTGGCTTTATTAGCTATTAACCAATCCATTCCTAATACAATGTCAAATCCTGCCAGATTCATTGGGTAAAGGTTTGCAATAAATTTTTGGTTTAAAATTTCTATTCTTGCCCCCTGCAAGATTTCAAAAATCCTAACGGTTTCTCCATTTGATGTCTCTACTAGACATTCTTGTGGAAGTTTAGTTAATGATTGGTTAAGAAGTTTGGAAAACGAAGTATTAATAAAGCTTTGGTTTGCACCAGAGTCAAATAATACTTTAGCAAAAACATCATTAACTAAAAACGTACCGGCTATCACATCCGAAATCATCTTGGCTTCATCTGCAGTCAGAACAAATGCTCTAGCATTTTTAGTGTTCTTGTTGTTTTCAGCTGGAGCCAATTTCGGGCAATTTGGCTTGATATGGCCTTTTTCTCCACAATTGAAGCACAGTCCATTAGTTGGTTTCCTCTGCAGTTTTCTTCCTTGTGCCCTGGTACTTTGCAGAAATTGCAGTAAGTGGAGCATTTTCCTGAATGCTTTTTCTTACAAGCTTTGCAATATGGTGCAGAAGTAGAACCTATATTCCTACCACGGTTGGAATTTCCGTAGCGAAATTCCTGAGTAAGCTTTTGGGCTAGGTTTCTCCTCTGGTCTTCTTCTCTCATACGGATTAATTCATCTGTCAAGGTATTTGCTAGTTCTACCGCTTCTTCTATGGTTTGAGGTCTAGCTGCCTTGACTACATGCCTAATCTCCCCGATTAGTCCCCAGATTTAACGGGAGATTAATACTGGCTCAGGTGAGGCAAGGGTTGGTACTATTCTAGCATATTCAAAGAATGTTGTAGTATAACCCTTACTATCTACCCCGGTCATTCTAAGGTTCAGAAACTTGTTTGCTATCTGTTCCTTTTCATTGGGAGGGCAGAATTTCCTTTCTACCATGTTTTTGAAATCCTCCCATTCCATATTATATACCCTATCACTTCCCCTTGAATGGGGGATAGCGTTCCACCATTCTAAGGCTGAGTTCTTAAACAGATTTGAGGCAAACATTATCTTATCTTCTTCAGCACACTTGCTTATTTTTAAAATAGCCTTAGTCTTTTCTATCCAGCGTAGAGTTGCAATGAGTCCTTCATTGCCCGAGAATTCTATTGGTTTGCAGGACCAGAATTCTTTGTAAGAACAACCATAAGGCATGGTTCTTCTTTTTTTGGGAATGGGCACTTGAAGTATGGGTCCATTGTTCACGTTGTGTTCAGGTTCAGTTGGTCGCTTACTACTATGTTTACTTTTATTATCGGCTTCCTTAACAGTTTGGATAATAAACGGCATTGCATCTATTATTCCTTGTGCCACAATGTGTTGGATAGCACTATTATCCACTTGGTTTCCATTGTTATTGTTGTTAGGATTCTCATTATTTAGGTTATTGTCATTCTGGATATTATCGTTCTGGTTTTCCTGGTTCACTTCGTTGTCCATCTGAATTTTAAACATTTACCACATATTAATATCACAGAATAATATTTAATACAATCAATCACACAACACGCATGTTGATCAAAAACGTCGAGCATTGCGACTTTTACTCTTTCTTATAATATGCATCTGTTACACGCCAGTACTGAAATTAAAATTACAATACCGACTGAAATTTAAAGTTACACTACTAGTAGTAGGCATCTGTACTTCCAGACGAGTCGCTCTCCCACCTGTCGCATCCTTTCACTATTCTCTAAAATTTCCTCACCAAATGTCCTAAGTTCGTGTATGTTTTCTGCACTCATTGGGGGTGCAGGTTCTAGGACTGGGTTCAGAATCTAAGGTGCGGGTTCCTAGTATGGGGGTATAGGGGCCTGGTATGGGTAAGGATTCTCTAAAATCTCCCTAATGAATACATCGTTATCGTAATAGGGATCTAGAGGATCTAACCCTGGGCAGGCTCCTAAATTGGGCATGGGCAAATCTTCATGGATGGGGAAACATTGCACATAGTCCCTATCATCGCCCCACCACGGGTCATAATTTGGGTTTGAGGGATTGGGTGCTGGTACCCTTGGTATCTCCTCCGGGTTAAAATCATGCATTTCAACTTGATTTTCAGGGTTTTCTATCTCCATGGGTTGGTTAGGGAACAGTGGTAAGGGTTGAGGTGCTAAAATTTGTTCCAGGTTAGGGTCAGCTGCAGTGGTTGCCAAAATATGGAAATTGGCTAGGCTTCTATTAAGCATATCTTGGGTATGGGCATCGGTTTCTCTTTTAGCTGCTGCTAACACTCTCTGTTCTTGTAACTTTTTCATACGTTTCCTACGCTCGTGTGCTCCCCTACTAAACCATCCCCTCTTTTTCTGAGGAAATGGCTCTTCAGATTGAGCCTTAAATACGAATATTCCTTCTCCCGTATCAACAGAGTACCCTGAGAGGGCAGGCTGAGAAGAGGCACCTTCGCTTCTAGGCGAACCAGACAATTGACGGTACGCGTCAGATGGTCCTTGGTCGCTCATACTATAAACTAACAAATAGTCAGATAACACATAACAATAATATACAATCATGCACGTAGTTCCGTAATTTATTTCCTAAAAGATTGAATTTTGGTGTCAGCAGAACACTTCTGTGGCTGAATCAGTGGCTTAGCTCTGATACCACCTTCTGTCGCAACCCCCGTCCCCCTGTACAATTACGGGAACGGCAGCCATGGCCAATTTCGGTGGTATCCTGTTATTGTCTAATTTGGCAGCGGAATTTTTATCAGGACCGTAGTTAGGAAATATGTGATCAGAGTAAAATACCACACTTTTCATATTATTAAACACACGGGATAACCCAAGTTTTTTGTACACACATTTTCATAGGAATAAATCCTATTTTTATTTAATAAAAACATCTATTTTCTTTTAGGTAACTTTATTGCCACTTTTCCAAGTCTTCAGTCCTGTCCAGCTGGCTTCTATTTGGCTTTCACATATTGTTACCTGAAACGCGTTTAAAAATATTTTGTCAGTAGGAAATACTGGTGAATGAATCCCAGTTCAATCAAGTTTTAAATATAACTTACATTTGTTTCCAAGTCATATCAATTACCACCCACGGTACTGTCATTCCGACTTATGGTCATGTTACTCCTCGCAAGGTAGTAACAAATTTTGTATACAAAACCCCAAAATACCGATGATAATTATATCCTTACAAATACTCAATAACTGTTTAATATATAATTAATTAAGTGAGGTTTTGTAAAAACAATTTTCAAAAAGGAGATTACTCACAAAAAGGTTTACACAAAAGAGGATTACTCACATTGCTATCTTAGGTTTTCAGTAAGGGTTTCCTGAGGATTATCTATAAATTACACAAATGCACACGTGTTAGTATAATAACCCATTTTAACATTAGTAATACCCTCCCCGAGACGGCATTCCAACGACTACGTCAGGCAGAACCACGACAGCCGTTACGGAACCCTAGATCAATCGGGCAGAGTATCTAATACGTATCCAGGGGTTATGATACTTACAACAGAGCAGAACCTCGTTATTTAGGGGGGTACTATACCCGAGTATAGCTTCTACTATTAAGAAATTGAGAGACAGATCGAGTGAATGAACGATTTGGGACTGAAGCCCTTCGTGGCAATTTATAGGGCCTTATTTGGGCCTTCTCGCGGCCCGCATAAAACAAGTCCAGGGCCTACGTTGCCCACCTAGTAGGTGGACTAGGCCATAGGTGATCTGGGTCATTGCATAGGGTCGACGGGTGTTGGGCCACGTGGCGGCCCAGGGTTTCGCCAGCTTTCACCTTGTCGCGACCCGCACAAGGGTTGAGGGGTGGCTTACGCGGCCCGCCTCAAACCCAAAATTCCAATTTTTAATTAATTTTAATAATAATTAAGGTATTCAGGGCCCGTTTTCACCTATGTGGTGCATTTTAGGACATATTGGGATATTTTAAATATTTTTTGGGAGTCGGAAAATATTACGAGGGCGTCTGTTTACTTTAGGGTTGTTATACTTGACTACGATTTTGCCTCGCCCATTGTACACTCATGACAATGAGATATTGTTTTTCAAAAGTTCAAGCACTCTTTGTCTTTACCGGGTTAGCGCTACTAACCAATAGTGGGGGTGTCAATCCAATAGATCTATTCGGGAGACTTCATGGCTAAATCCATTGCTAATGGTAACAGTGGAGAAAGAGAACATGAGGACTTTTCCCTAGTAGTCTTGAGATCATCGAGAACTCATGAAACACATAAACGATCAACTAGAATATACTCATGCGATCATACTTTAAATAAATTCATGCCCCCCCCCCCCAAAGATATTAAAAAAACAGTAAACTAGGGGCCATGAAACTCACCTGGCGGATTACAAGGTTGATGAGTTGTGGATTGGCGGTTGAAATGTGCAACCCGGACCCAGCCCATATTATTATTCATGTCAAAGATTTCAACCCTAACCCACACTAACATCATTCGAGTCAACCCCAGCACGACCTGTTTAACCTTGCAAAAGAATGATAAGACTTTTATGTATAACTTGCTGCTTAAATTTGATTCACTAATCTGTTAATTACGTGTCATTACATCTTACTTGATTAGGTTTTATGCTTTAATATCCTATTTATGTTAAGTTTTAGGAAACAGACATTTTGTTTTAATTCTGTTGCTATTTTGATATGTTTTTTCTATGTTTACTAACTAATTAGTTTAATAAATTTGTTGATTTTTGTGCAACAGAAAGTCAGGGCCGGATCAATCATTTTGGTGGCCTAAGGCGAAGTAAAATCTTGTGGCCTTTTTCCTAAAAAAACGTATTTAATTGAAAGTTAAACTTGAAGGGCCCAAGTGTAATTATTGAAAGATTGTGTTAAAATTTAAAAACAAGAAAAAAAATGATGAACCAGCGATTCGAACCCGGGTCTCACCAACATCCATAAATACACAAAACCAGTACACTACCAACCATCAATCTATTGATAATCCACACCCTAAAGCTTTTGTAAATGGACTGTGGTTTAATCAAATTGTGGAGGCCATGTAGTTTTGATGGCCTAAGGCCCAAGCTTCATTTGACTTGGGCTTGGGCCAGCCCTGCAGAAAGCGAAGATAGATTGTTAAAACTTTTGTATATTGGTTTCGCCTTAGTATATTCTATTACATACTACTTAATCCAAAAGATCATAAAACCATCTAATCTTTCTGTTGTCTTAGAATATGCAAAGAGAGATAACTTTTTTGTTGATGACTTAGGTTTGTAGATTTGTAATTTTTGAGTATTAATAAGCAAAAACGAATAAAAATAAAATTTCTTTTGGGTCAAACGGGTCTCGTTTGGGTAAAAAATATGAAAAACTTTGACTTGATTATCACCAAGGCATATACCCCTTACAAAAATCATGATCCCACCGCAACGCATGGGTTACCTACTAGTTATATGTATAGATGTGTTACAATAACACAAAATTTTTATATATAAAAGTATGTGTTACAATAACACAAAAGCATGTATGCTTATAACGTTAAACGGGGGGATAATTACAAAATAAATTGGACAAGAGGATTCAGAAAAATGTAGCAATTTGAGTCATAACACCAATGACGGTTTTAGTAAAAATTTATTGAACTAATAGGGAGTAAAAGAGTATCTCTAATGAATATCGATCATTTTCCCTACATAATAACACCAATGACGGTTTTAGTAAAATTGTAGAGTTGGTAGTTTCAATGACAAAATCGTTCTATAAAACAGGAATACGAAAAAAGAAATATTATTTTAATGTAAAAGTAAACTATAGAATTATACGTGTATTTTACATACAAAACTAAAAAAAAGCAAAAAACAATGACAATATATTATAAGGCACTAATTATCAAGTTTGTTACCTCTTATTATATATGGTTACACTTGTACGTTATAATGATAGGTTACATACAAAAACCTTATCTTCAAATAAATATCAAAAACTTTTTCACAAACATGTGTTTGTCTCTAAATAAATTGACCAGCTTTTTTAAAGACCAAGGGTATTTTTTATAGATTCTCACTAATTTTTTCCATCTCATATATAGGTTTTCACTAATTTTTCCAGAATTGAAAGGATTTCCGGAACCCACAAAAACCCCTTGGATCCGTCCCCCATAAATTCTCATCTACCTAAGCATTACTTCATTGATCAGTACTACAACTTCTTCATTTGATGCCACCAGCCTCACTTTAACTCATCTCCCACAAGCATTCAATCACTACAAGAATAACAATTAATAGCGGCGACATTATTAGCGGCGACATCCAATATGTCGCCGCTATTGGTCTAATCCGCACCCGGTGTCCCATCTTCAACCCTAGGATTAGCCAGTAAATGAAGTATGTAACAGTCCGCACCTACTTAGAAAATAAATCTTTGAGATTAAATCAACATCTTCTACTTCTAAGATTAGCCATCTTTTTTTTTTTTTTTTTTTTTTTTTACTTCTAAGATTAGCCATCTCCTTTTCCCTGCCACTCACTCGAACTCTATATATTGAAGTAGTGAAAATCACTCAAACTCGATTAAGTAGCACCATCATTCATTTCTAAGTAGCACCATCATTCATTTCTATGATCCAGCATCAAAAGTCCAAAAAAAATCATTATCTTTTTCATATGTTCATTTTTTAGTTCAAGTCCATGCTCACTACTTCTTTAAATTGGAATCCACAACCTAGAAACTTCATGGCTTTTGATATTTCTACATTCATTAATCTTTCCCATCTTCCTAGTTTGATCTAACATTACGGGGACTAATGGCAATAGTTATGACGTGTTTCTGAGCTTTAACATGAATTCTACAAATAAAACCTCTGCAACTCTATGTAGCCCTCTTCTCCGCCGAAAATTTTCTTTCAGGTATGCTTATAATCTTCATAGTTGGGTTTGGATTCATGTGAAACCATTTACATGTGCAAAAGAATTTGATCAAACGGTATTTAGATAAGATCTAAACATTTTTTCTGGTTAGGTGACATTAAATACATGTGAATGAAATTTGATTAAAAGAGTTTCATTTTGTTGCATTCATCATGATAAAATCACTAGTTGTAGCTGTTAGATATTATGTCCGGTTCGATAAGTCAACGCTGCCGACCGGGTCTTGACCCGTAAGAGTTACACCTTGGGCAACGAACTAAAAATCCACTTAAGCCGTTTAACTGGTGATTACGAACAACATACGAGACAGATCATAATTATTTATGATCATAAGCGGGTATTAACGGAGAGACGGGTACGTGGACCGGGTGAGACAAGAACACTCTTGCATTGCCACTTGTCGCGCACCTAAATCTCGGCCAATGACATTGCATGCAAAGAATCTTACACCACTTTTCATGCACCACCCTTTTGCCCAATCAGAATACATGCAATTTTGCATCTCTTGACACTTGGCAATCATGCAAAAGAGGTCCATGTCTACTTAAATGCTGGGTCTTGCAATTTGAGAGATAAGAGAGTTTGATGAACACAAGGTTGCAAAACTCTCTCAAGAACACCCACCTACAACCGGCCACCAAGCCAGCCGTGGGCCGCCACCGTCGCCGCCCCGCCGCCTCCGTCGCCTATGTCGCCTCCCCGTCCCAGCCGCTGCCAGCCGCTGACCAACCGCCGCCTGCTGTCGCGGCTGCCGCTGCTGACTGCCGCCGGCAATCGCCGCTTGGCGCCGCCCCCTTTGTCGCGTCTCGTTGGTTCGTTTACTAGCACTTGTTCGTTGAACCTCGGTGTCTCGACCGGTTAGTCATTAACCGAGGTATATTTTTCTCATCGGTAGTTAAATATGTTTTTACTGTGCTTGTATTTGCATGTAACCGGATCCTATCGGGTTTCGTCTTGTTGATCATTAGTATATATTTCCGCTGCGTTTTTATTAATTAACTTGCTTAATTAATTATCTATTATTTATTGAACCGGGTTTTGATAAATAAAATTATGACCGATCACCATGGAAACCCAACAGTGGTATCAGAGCCTTGGTTACAGCATACGAGTCGGTACCGGTCCTTTTAACCGGAATTAGAACACAAACTTTATTTATTTAAAGTTTCTGATCTAAGTATTTTTTTTTTATGGGCACTTTTATTTTGGTCAATATTTTATTTGTTTTGCTTGACCAAAACATTGCCCGGTTTACTTTGTGATTGTTGTGCGATGTGTAAATCCGGCCCGACCTTTTTTTATGGTTGTATATTTTATTCGGTTTTTGTATTTATTATTTTTGGTCCACCGAGATGGTTCAAAGTTGTAATAGTTTAGTTTATGGTTTTGGTCCGTCTTGTGGTTCAAAGTTGTAATAGATAGGCCTTTATGTCTTTGTTGTATTTACTTGTTAAATGTTGTTGATACAAAGACCCGAAGCAAGCCCGAAGCAAAACCGAATGCCAAGAGGAGTCTTGGAGTTAGTGGAAGTTGCTCAAGACAACAAGATGCACTCAAGTCCATCCTTGTGGTTGTTTGTTTGTTGTGACCCCGTGACCCGTTTGATCTTGCTATTAGGCTCTAGCAAGATCGAACAATTTTGGCCATATGGATTTACATATTTATCTTGCTATTGTGGTTGCTTTTATCTTATAAATTGTTATAACGTAACCAACCTAAATACCAACATGTTTTTAAAAGGAGTTTTAAAATATCAAAAACAATCACATTAAAACAAGTTCTAAATTGTTTTTACAACTTGTTAAAGTTTTATTATAAAACAAAGGTTGTTTTTTAAACAAATAATAACCAATTAAGTTTTGCAAATTAAATTAATTTTATTTTCCAAAACGATCAACTTAATAGTTTTCTATTAACTTAAAATTGGTTATTCCAAGTCGCGACAAACTTAGTTTTATAGGTTATCTAAAACTATTTGTCCCGGGAGGTGTAAGGGTCCTTTTGGTCATGTCGCAAAATTAATATCTAAATTAAAACCGACTATAACGACCCTATTTGGTAAAAATTAAAATCAATAGTCTATGCCATCCTACTACTAGTAACACTTGGGGCATAATGCGAACCATCAGTGTTGGAGCAACAGCACGACACTTGGTGTCTAGTTTATCCTTCCAAGGTGCAAAGGCTTCGTCGACACATCCGACCCTTCCACATGTGACCGTTTTAGGACGACTATTACTTTTCTTCTCGTGTTACGTGCCCCAGCTGTCTCGAGAACAAAAGTGGCATAGATGAGGCCAAACGTATCAGTGCAAGGACAATAGGTTATCCTCGCAACCTCATAAACCTCGGGAGTTGTGTTTTTCTCACAATTGACAATCGTTGTCAGTCCGCTTGAACCTCTTGCTAATGTTGCGTGCCCCAGCCGCCTTTAGAAAGAGTTTATAACTGGATTCTCATTCTTTATCGTCTCACCTCACGATATAAGGAGATATACATCGAAAATACTAATTAATATCACCTTGCTTACATAACAGATGTCTAATGAATACAACTCCTTCATTTTCAAGTCTACTTGAAAAAGGAAAAGAAATAAAAATTTGAATAACACCAACCTTCTCGAATGGCACCGCAACCTGAGAATAGTTCTCAAGATGGAAGAAAAGCTGTATATCTTAGATGGCCCAGTCCCTACCGAGCATGAAAGTAATTCTATTACTGCTCGCAAGGCACTGGAGTAACATAACGAGGATGCCGTTGAGGTAGCCTGCCTTATGAAAACCACCATGTCTCTTGAATTTCAGAAGAACATGGAAGATAAGGATGCTTATGACATGATCCAAGCAACTGAAAGGCATGTTCCAGAAACAAGCCCGACAGGAGCGATATGACACCATGAAACAGCTCATAAGCTGTAAAATGCTGGAAGGATCATGTATCAGTACTCATGTGCTAAAGATGAAAGGATACATTGACCAAATGAAAAACTTAGTTATTCCACAAAACCAACCAAGTTCTAGTGGTGTTAAGAAGCCCAATAATAAGAAAAGGAAATATAAGAGCAAAGGCAAGAGAAAAGTTGTTGTTGCTGCCAGAAATGCCACTAACAACAAGCATGTTGCAAAACCACACCCTCCTACGAGTGGCAGTGCTTTGAATACAACCAAATGGGCACTGGAAGGGAAACTGCCCACAGTATCTAGCCAAGCTGAATATGAACAAGGCCAATAACATTGGCACTTCTTCCGATATTCTTATTTATGTTATCGAACTTTTCACTTTTCTAGCAACACATGGGTATTTGATACCAGATGTGTTACCACATCGTCAATGTCTTGCAAGAACCTGAAAAGTGGAAGAAACTAAAACAAGGCTACCTGGAACTCATAGTTGGTAATGGAAAGAGAGTTCCAGTTCTTGCAACTGGAACATTTTGTTCCCCTGGTCTTGTAGTTACTTTAAATAATTGTTTATATGCATCTGGTTTGACTAGAAACATTATTTCAGTCTCTTCACTGTTTGAACAAGGATTCAATTCAAGTATGTTTTAAATGGTTCTTCTATTATAGCCTACTTGAATGATGTCTTTTATTTTGAGGCTAAACCTCGAAATGGTATTTATGAGATTGATGTTCAAACAAGTAGTAACATATATCATCTTTCTAAGCGTAACATAGCTGGCATAAATGAAATATATTTATGGCATTGCAGACTTGGCCACATAAGTAAGGCACGCATAAAATGGCTCCAGTCCAAGGGGATTCTTGAATCCACTAGACAGGACTCCTTTGATGATTGCGAATCTTGCTTAGCTGGCAAACTCACAAAGCACCCCTTCATCGATGTTGGTGAATGGAACAATGGTTTTCTAGAACTCATTCACATGATGTATATGGCCCTTTCAGAACCATGTCTAGAGACCATGACTAAAACCAGCTTGATAGAAAGATAAAAGTACTTCGATCAGATCGAGGTGGTGAATACCTCAGCTTTGAATTTCTAAATCATCTGAAATAGTGTGGAATAGTTTCACAACCCTCTCCACCTGGCACAACCCAACTTAATGGCGTGAGTGAAAGGTGAAATTGAACTCTACTTGATATGGTTCGATCGATGATATGTAGAACTAGCTTGCCTCACTCCTTTTGGATCATGCTCTTATGACCGCTACCCGCATTGTCAATTTGACTCCGACTAAAAGGTAAACAAAACCGCCATATAAGATATGGCATGAGCGTAAACCCGATTTGGAATACCTTAGAGTATAGGGATGTGATGCATACATGACAAGTGATTCTGATGATAAGCTCGATCCTCGATGCGAAAAGGTTGTTTTCGTCAAATACCATAAAAGAAGCGGATATTATTTCTACCATCCTGGTGCAAATGTGATTTCCATCAAACGGAAAGGATACTTTCTCGAGGAAGAACTTCTTAATCGAGAAACTGGAAATAATGTGGTTGATCTTGAAGAGATTCAAGAACCACAAACAACCGCTGAGGTAGTCGGACTGTCTGATCAACAAGTAGTTGTTGCCAATGAGTCAGACATAAAACACAAGCGTTTGTAGAAGTAGTAGAACTCGCAAGAATCTGATAGATGTCTATGGCATCTAAAAGGTCCCGAAGTCTTATTAGTAGCTGAGTCTAATGACGAACCTGCTAACTACAAATCTGCAATCTTAGATTCAGAATCTGAGAAATGGCAAGAAGCCATGAACGTCGAGATGCAATCTATGCATGACAATCAAGTATGGTACTTGGTTGAGCTACCCCCCGAATCTCGGGCAGTAGGGAGAAAATGGATTTTCAAGAGAAAAACCGATATGCATGGAAATATGCACACCTATAAAGCACGACTAGTTGCGAAGGGTTTCATTCGAACTCAAAGTATTGACTATAATGAGACCTTCTCGCCCGTTGCTATGATTAATTTGATCAGGATATTGTCTGCCATAGTTGCGTAGTATGATTACAAAATATGGAAAATAGATGTAAAAACCGCCTTTCTTAATAGACACCTCTCTGAAAATGTCTATATGGTTCGGCCTGAAGGTTTCGTCGATCCTAAATATCCAACTAAGGTGTGCAAACCCAATAAGTCCATTTATGGACTCAAGCAAGCATCTCGTAGCTGGAATATTCAATTTGACCAGAAGATCAAAGAGTTTGGTTTTGTCAAGAATGAAGATGAGACTTGTGTTTACAGAAAGGTTAGTGGGAGCACCATATCATTCCTCATCTTATATGTGGATGATATACTGATCATTGGAAATAACATCCCTATGCTTAACGAAGTTAAACACTATTTGGGATCTTGCTTCGCAATGAAAGATCTTGGAGAAGCTGCTTATATTCTAGGAATGAAGATCTATAGGGATAGATCTAAGCGGCTTCTAGGGCTAACTCAAAGAACGTACATACACAAAATGATGACACGCTTCAAGATGGAAAACTCCAAGAATGGAGGTGTTCCTATGACTAAAGGAACCGTGTTGAACAAATCGCAATCTCCTTCAACGGACATTGAAATTAAGCAAATGGAAGTAGTTCCATATGCTTCAGCGATTGGTTCAATCATGTATGCTATGTACTAGACTTAACGTCTCGTATGCTTTAAGCATGACCAGTCGTTTTCAGCATAATCCTGGCATTGCCATTGGACTGCAGTAAAGAACATGTCGAGGTATTTGAAAAAAAACCAAAGATATGTTCTTGGTGTTTGGACGAGTGGAAGAGGAGCTCACTGTAAGGTGTTACACTGATGCTGACTTCCAAAGTGACCGAGATGATTCTCGCTCACGATTAGGATTCGTATTCACTCTCAATGGAGGAGCTGTCTATTGGGAAAGTACCAAACAGAGTATAGTGGCGGATTCAGCCACTGAATCCGAATGTATAGTTGCATCAGATGCTGCGGAAGAATCTGCTTGGATGAAGTAGTTCATTAACGACCTCGATGTGGTTTCAAGTATTCAGAAACCAATCAAGGTGTTCTGTGATAACACAGGAACCATTGCTCAAACCAAGGAGCCCAGATCACAGGGTTAAGCACATTCTAAGAAAGTTCCACTATATACGGGAAATACTGGAATGAGGAGACATCTTAATAAGCAAAATAGACACAGATCAAAACTTAGCAGACCCGTTCTCTAAACCGATGACTCGGGACAAGCTATCGGTCTTAGATTGGATAACCATTTGTTTTGATTTAGTATTTGGATGTACGAACATTCAAACAGTTGTACTTCTTGAATTCACTTTTGATTTACTTGCTAAATGCAAAGTTTGAATCTTACAACTGTGTTCGATTTTTGTACATTTAATCCATGAATCTTGTATTCTAAATTATCCATAGTCAGTCAGACTCGTGGGAACGACTCTGAATTAAAACTATTCTGACTTTGGACTCAAGGGGTTGACTTCCAAACTCACAAACCTCATTGTGAATGACGTTGGACGTAACTCGCATCAAATCATCTTCATGGATCTTGTTCATAAGATGTATTTGATTTTGGTATACTCATTTAGTATCCTCTGACCTGAAATACATACTAGAACTTTCGTTTACTAAAGACTATTCTTTTATCAGTGTCCAATGCTGTCGCGTAACTGCCGGTCATAAAGGCATTGGTTGGGAGTGGTTCTGAAGTTCAGTGGGAGTTGTATGTAGTCAAGATGGGATTTTGTACTCTTACATTATATGTAACAGTTAGACATTGGGTGCCCTCGTTGATTCAAACTGGTGAAGTGTAAGGCCTTACCCAAACTTACTGTGTGTTTGATTGGACCACTTCGATTCTGTGAACGAGAACGATAATGATTGAACCCCATGTGAGATTGAATATGATCCATGTCTCATTGTTCAATTAATGTCTTTTACAGAAAGGATAGATGACAAGAATTGCTATAAGTCTACTATCTTCATGTAGCAAGCCATTGCTAAAGAGAAGATACCTTGGTTAATGACTTTAAAGTGTCATGACCTGTTGGGGGCAGCTATGTGTAGCTAGAACACCGCTGGATATCTGCGTTGATATCTTATCAGAGACCGTCCAAGTGGGAGCTGTTAGATATTATGTCCGGTTCGATAAGTCAACGCTGCCGACCGGGTCTTGACCCGTAAGAGTTACACCTTGGGCAACGAACTAAAAATCCACTTAACCCGTTTAACTGGTAATTACGAACAACATACGAGACAGATCATAATTAATAATTATTTATGATCATAAGCGGGTATTAACGGAGAGACGGGTACATGGACCGGGTGAGACAAGAACACTCTTGCATTGCCACTTGTCGCGCACCTAAATCTCGGCCAATGGCATTGCATGCAAAGAATCTTACACCACTTTCCATGCACCACCCTTTTGCCCAATCAGAATACATGCAATTTTACATGTCTTGACACTTGGCAATCATGCAAAAGAGGTCCATGTCTATTTAAATGATGGGTCTTGCAATTTGAGAGATAAGAGAGTTGGATAAACACAAGGTTGCAAAACTCTCTCAAGAACACCCACATACAACCGGCCACCAAGCCAGCCACGGGCGCCACCTTCGCCGCCCCGCCGCCTCCGTCGCCTATGTCGCCTCCCCGTCCCAGCCGCTGCTAGCCGCTGACCAGCCGCCGCCTGCCACCGCCTGCTGTCGCGGCTGCCGCTGCTGACTGCTGCCGGCTATCGCCGCTTGGCGCCGCCCCCTTTGTCGCGTCTCGTTGGTTCGTTTACTAGCACTTGTTCGTTAAACCTCGGTGTCTTGATCGGTTAGTCATTAACCGAGGTATAGTTTTCTCATCGGTAGTTAAATATGTTTTTAATGTGCTCGTGTTTGCATGTAACCGGATCCTGTCGGGTTTCGTCTTGTTGATCATTAGTATATATTTCCGCTGCGTTTTTATTAATTAACTTGCTTAATTAATTATCTATTATTTATTGAACCGAGTTTTGATAAATAAAATTATGACCGATCACCACGAAAACCCAACAGTAGCACTTTAATTGGAACCCATTTTGACCCATGACCCGACCCGTTTGCCAGGTCTAATATGTAGTATAAACAGTGTGTATGCAATATATATTGTGTATGTGTATATGTAGTATATAATATGCTCGATTTATGTAATATGATACATATAATAGAACAACCCTGGTGTTAATTCTGCCATAGGATTCATGCCTCCCTTAATCTAAAACATCATATATTGGTTAAATAAACTCCAGAATCGTCGATGCCCCTTAACTTCTCTACTAAATGAGTTGTTATTCTTTATTATTAATGATGGAACAGGTTAGTTTTATCGATTTTAATGCAGTTATGTTGTCGAATTTTAGTACAAAAATCTAATGTATCTTTTAATGTAGGGTAAAATTCAAGACGAGTTAGCTAGAGCGTAGAGAGATGTGGATGATACTTCACCAGTTGATGAACTCGAGGTACTCAAAAGTGCCTTGGGTCATAGGAATGGGCACGTACACGGTGTTGGTCGTGTTGTTAAAAATGTCACCCACGAAATATCGAGCTCATACCCCCCCGCCAGGACAACAACAACAATTGGAAGAAATGCAAGATGCGACAACAACAACAAGTGCAAGTGCAACCATTCTCAAACCAAGCAATAATGGAACTACTACTACTACAACAACATGTGTTTCAAATGCAACAAATGGAAGCACAATTTCAATGCCGACTTAATGAATTGAAACGAAAAATGCGTCAAGTTGACGAAGATGATGAAGATGATGATTATTCTTAGATATTTTCAATAAACTTTTAATTTGAAGTTTGTACTCGATAACTAATGTTTATTTTGAAGCTTGGACTTGATAACTATGACGAATATTTTGTATTTTGAATCTTTAGTATAATATGTAGTTTTGAAATTTTATGTTTAAATTCAGTTTAAAAAAGCAGGTTAATAATTGTAAAAAAAACCGCATTAAAAATAATAATTTGTAGGGACGGCATATTGTCCCTATAGAAAAAAATGATTTTGAACTTGGTGGAACCACATATCGTCCCTATATATTTAATCCAATTTTTTTTATTTTAACTTTATAGGGACGACTTTTGGTCTCTAAAAGTTTAAACCAATTCTTTTTTATTTTAACTCTATAGGGACGACTTTTGGTCTCTAAATGTTTAAACCAATTTTTTTTATTTTAACTCTATAGGGACGACTTTTGGCCTCTAAAAGTTTAAACCATTTTTTTTTATTTTAACTATATAGGGACGACTTTTGGTATCTAAAAGTTTAAACCGGTTTTTTTTAACTCTATAGGGACAACTTTTGGTCACTAAAAGTTGATATATGGGGACAACACCAGTAGGGACCACCTTAATAACCTGTAGGGAGAGGTCCATTGGAACAAAAAATGTCACTACTAGAAAACAGCCAGAGACAAGCATATTTGTAGCAAATCTGTGGAAAATTGGCCTTAGCTACAAATTTGCGACAAAACTGATCCGTGTGAAAAATCCTTGTCGGAAAGTATGATTGCGACAAAACTACCACAAAATTTGCTACAACTTTCCGACAAATAACAACCATCGCAAAATTTTCCACAAAATTCTGACAATAATTTTTTTTAAAACCTTTTCTACCATTTTTCGACAAAATTGCGGAAAAGTTTTAGGGTTTTTTTTTTTCTCTTTTTTGTCGCAAAAACTGTAGGAAAGTTGTAGTAAAATTTTAGTTGTAGAAAATTTGTGGGAAACTTTTTTAGTGAAAAATGAAGATTTCTAGTAGTGTGTGGATACCATATGTCGTTTCTATCGGTTAAAAATACCTATATAGAGACGATAAGTCGTCCCTAAAAGTTAAAAAAAAATTGGTTTTCACAGGTGTTTTTCCTTATTGTGAAATAGGACGATTGATGTAATATTATCGTTTCATATTAAAAAAAAAAAAAAAAAAGTTCATATACATTTAACGTAATTTTTTTGGATATATGGGTCAGTCTGATGTTAGTTCTCACGAGTAAATTGGCTTGAAGTCAGTGGCAAAGCATTTAAGGGGCGGGGAGAGGCGTCCGCCCTCCGAACTTTTTGGTCAGTAGTGTTATATATGTACATTTCGTATAGGATTTTGTAGACATATACGTTTTTGACCCCCCCCCCCGGTTTTATAAAAAAAATTAGGTATATACGCTTTCGACCCCCCAGTTTTAACTTTTTTATTTATTTATATAGCCTAAATAAAATATTTAATTAGTCCAAATATTATAGCCCAAATCATTATATTTGGTAGAATACTAGAATGTACATTATATAACCCAAATCAAATCATTATATAGCCCAACTTAAAAGCTCACTCTATACAATCTTCATAAGATTAAAGGTATGTGTTTTTTATCTTTAGTTTTTTTGGGCTGCAATTTATGTGATTTAGGTTGAAATTAGGGATCAAAATTGGTTCGAATTTTTGCCCTAAACTTGTTGAATCTTTCTGTAACTATGTCTAATTTTATTTGTTTAATCTTATTGTGATTTGATTCAGATAGAAATTAAAGTTTGAAATTTAAGGTGATTTGTTAACTTGTTTTGTTATTAGATTATGCTATGTGGAAGAATAAAATCATAACTTCTTTTTTAATGTTTGAGAACGTTTTTTTATTTGATATTAATGTATGACCCGACCCGACCCGACCCGAATCACCGATGTCCGACCTGAACATACAACTCGAAACTACGCGATAAAAATTTTTTTTTAGGTCTGTTACTTTCCGACCCCTCAAACTTTTTTTTCAAGCTTCGCCACTGCTTGAAGTCCTACTCAACAAGCCAGCTAGCTTGTTCTTTTAAGTCACCCTAGTATGTTCTTCCATGTCATCTTAGATCACGGGATGTGGGCTCGACAAGACAGTCAAGGAGTCCGACGTGGACTCAGTGGCAAAGCATGCAATTTTTCTAAGTTATTATAATCAAATATTTTGTTTGTGTGGATTATCTATGTTGATCATCCCGTAGGTGTCAGATGTTCAAGCCATGATGACTTTAGTAGTTTTCCTTTCTGTGTGACGTAAATTGCACTAGTGCTGAAGACTTGAGTATGCATCGTATAAGCAAGAAGCACCTAAGGTGAAGCAAGACCTTGAGGATATAGCGAATGGAGAGACTATGAAGATGACGATGAGTCGATGATGAAACTTGTATCATTTGTGCAACCCAAATATGGTTCCATGTTGTGTAACGTGTTACAATGTGTTTAAGATCGAAGTAATGAAACTGTTGTCTTTCGGTGTTAGTTAACCAGTTGAATTACTAAAAACAAACTGATATAAATTTGGGGTATCCGGTGAAGAATATAATCGTATTCCCTCCAGATAAACTTATACCAATTTAGATTATCCGGTTTAGAAAATTAATATCAATATTTTTTTTAAAAAATATGCTAAACAATAATTTTCTAAATTCGTTTACCTGGTCCTCGGTTAAAGAATATAAAATAGACAGGTATGCGGACAAACAGTGGATATTATCTTGATTATTTATGTATAGATACACCATGTTTAAAAGTTATATGTATAGATAGATACTTCAGTTTTAAATATATAACCGAGCACCGAAAGGTATAGTATAACAAAGTTTCGAGTAGGTCTAAGTAACAAACATTGACCCAGTTGTTACTTGTTAGTTAACATATTTTTTAAGTGAATTTCAAGAATTGTCCTTTATTTTTATACCTATTTTCAGGCGTTGTCCTTTATGTTCAAAATTGACGAGTTTTGTCCTTTATGTTTTCAAATCATACACGTTTTGTCCTTTAGGCCTAACCCATTTATTTTTTTTCAGTTAAATTTGGTCATGTGCTTTGCACATGAGAGCATTTTTGTCAATTCAAATGCGGTCTCTTCTACTCATCACCACCTGGACTCGTCTTTTGACTTTTATATTGACAAAAATGCCTCATGTGCAAAGCACATGACCAAATTTAATTGAAAAACTAACTGGGTTAGGTCTAAAGGACAAAATGTATATAATTTGAAAACATAAGGACAAAACTCGTCAATTTTGAACATAAAGGACAGCGCCTGAAAATGGGTATAAAGATAAAGGACAATCCTTGAAATTCACTCTATTTTTAATTTGATTAAGTAAATGCGGCTGGTTTATTTTTTGGTGATTGAGAAAGGGTCTACATATTCACACACCTTACACACCTTAATGCCTATTTCCACACCTTTCTAGACGCCTCGTATTGGGCTATACGAGGCATATAGGGTTGCTTTTCCCGACCAGCTTCTGTACCTCGTACAACGTCACATCAGTCACATCAGACGGGGAGTCTAGGCCTGTACGAGGGACCAATACGAGGGCACTTAGACGCCTCACATAGGTCTATACGAGGCGTGTTGCTGACTGATTTGACTATGATGAGACTATGTGTCTGACATGACTTAAAGGCATACGGGGAGTCTAGAGCTATACGAGGCGTCTATATCTCACATAAAATGCAACATACAGTGCATTCTTGGTCCACACCCGAGCATTCAACAAACACACACATTCTGTTTCTTCTTGTATTTATTCGAAAGACACTCTTGTCGTTTGTATTTGCGTTCTTATCATCCCCGAGTGTTGAAATGTCATCATATTGGGACGGCAACTATATCTTCGGGCAGTATTCTAGCGACAAATGGGGGCACGAATGTGACAACCCTCACTAAACCAGGTATCCGTACGATTTAATTAATTATTAATTACTGCCTGATTACTGTGCTTAACTGAAATTGCTGATGAACTGCTACTTGACTTTATTACTTGAACATATCTGCATCATACTTTACATACCGTCACTACATTATTTTACATGCTGAACCTTAGTGACAAACATGATGCACAAAAGCACAGTAGCATTAGAACGGATAACCTATTGAACATGCTGATAAAGCCAGCATCAGGCAGACACTGCCTCTAAGGGCCTGTATGAGCCAGAAATATTTTGCTACACCCATAGTGAGTGTAGGGATACAAGGGTTGTAGAACTGCGTCTCTAAGAATAAGATATAATGACTGGATGTGCCTAAAACGTACTCTAAGCACAAGACACAGCACTTTTATTAACATACCAGCTTCTGGCTAACTAATAAAGTGCCAAAACATGAGGAAAATATTCCTGACACTTTGGGAAATAAGTTGTGTCACTAAAAATGTTATTTACGACCCTTAAAAGCTTACTTAAGCACTTTAACGGATTACTATCCAACCGAACAACCGGACTTTACCCGGAACATAAAAATATTGACATTAACAATATTGGTCTTTTTCTGAGCCAGTTAGGGTCCCTGAATACCCTAACACCCGCATTAGAACACATCACACCACTAACCGAGTTAACCCCTAATCTAACCTAGTTAAACTAACTAAACACCAACTAATCTAGTTGAAATTGAACTAGTACCCCCCCCCCCTTGTAACCGGCCCCAAACTAGAGGGGACACAATTGTACAAGTCTTGATTAAAATAATGTATGTTGTCTAGTATCTAGACAACACATGGACCATTGGATCGTGAACTTGATTTTGCCTATAAAATCTACACTAAACACAAGAGATCATTATCATTACACACCTCACTCAAAGCTCTCTCTCTCTCCCTCTCCCTTGACTCTCGGCCGAGCACACACACATCCATCCATCCATCATCCGACTTCCATCTTCTCATTCCAGGCATATACAAGTGTTCAAGATCGCATACGAGGAGTCTTGGAGCTAACGGAAGGCGAAGGACCTTTCTACCTTGCTTTTATCCACCACCTTGTCGCATAGATTCTTCCCTAGCCTCGAGCTAGAGGTATAACACTTAAAACACTCTCTCGAACTAATCTAAGGTGGTTAATAAGATTTGTAACGGTTAAAACTCGGAAACTTGCATTTTGAAGCTTTAAAGTCTACTAAAAACATGAATCTTGTTGGTTAAAAGCATAATAGTTGTGTAAAAGTTGTAGTATTTGAAAGTTGTGAATATTTAAGCCCGATCTACGTTGTGGTAGCTCGGATCATCATTTAACCCGGTTTGGTTAAGATCCTGGATCTTGACATAAGCTTGTTTCGGACGGTACAAGGGTTAAAAGGTGAAACTCTACCACACGAGAAACATGAACTTGTGTAAAAGTATTTTTACTTGTAAAATAGTGTTTAAAACTAGCGGATCTACGTATCTGCAAGTGGTATTTTCAAAGGACCAAGTGTCGAGAAAATCATGTTTTCTAAAAGTCGGATAACACACTAACAAGCATGATTTTTACAAACCACAAGTGTATAAACACTTGTGAAATGAAAAGTTTCGACAAAATAACGATCTTTGTAAAAGATGACGGGAAGTTGTAAAGATGGATTTATTCTAAAAACGAGGTTTTTACGAGATTAAACTATTTTATACAAAGATCCACAAAATATAACGGGATCTACACTATAGTTTTCGGAAAAACTACAAGTTCATGCGATTATGCAATTTACATACTTGTCGACTAGTTTGATGTGTCAGAAACTGTTTGATTGAATCAAGAAGTTGTTGAAATGATTTTTGTAAAAGAAAATGATACGCTTGAAAGCGTGGCCACCTCCAGTTACAGGGAAAAGTCTGGCGAAATTTTTCTAAAAACATAACACTTAGAATTATTTACAAGTGTTAGAATTATTTTTGATATGTTTTCAAAATCTATTTCGCCATGACTTTATTTATAAATATTCGGAGGTGGGATTTTCACAAAATTAAACGTGATAAATATATATTTGGTAAATATAATTTTTCACAACACTGTTTATGGTTATTTTGTGAAAATACACAAATATTATATTTAGAGTAAAAATAATATTTACAAATGTTGACGAATCCAAAATAATACGAACGCTTTCACGATAAACATATAAGTTACAACGGTCCACACGATTACTAAAACGTAACTTACGCATTATACGGAAATGATTATGAACGAATATTTTATCAACGTTTTATTTTTGGGGAAAAATTATGTGAAATGGAAATATAATATTTTTGAAAAAAATATTTATATTTGGAATTAGAAATGAAAATATATTAAGTGAGACTTAATATTATAAATTGAACGCACATGTATTAAATCCCCCATCCTTGGGAAGGAGATTAACTACCAAGTGCATGCAAAATATAAACACGAAATAGTTGTCTAACTATTTCCCAAAAACCTAAACTATAAAGCTAAGGCACGGCCATCCGTCTAATAGAATTAGTACATGTAGGTCGTCGCACAGCTGACATTCGGAGTACTTGGTAGAGGCGCACTGACTGTGAGTTCATGTCCCCCTTTTCTCTTAACTGTTTTCAGTTTTCTAAACTGCGGGGGTGAAATACATGTTACTATTTACGAGTACTTTATACATGGTATGATTAGCGTAAGGAGGGTTACTACTTAGATCATGTGAGTGGGTAGGCGCAACTTGAGGCCATTAATCCTCATTGTAGGACCGAGGGACAGTAGCGGTAGATCTATCTGGGTGTAGCGAGCCCAGCCCCAGGCCCAGCATAACGGGCCTCGGGGTGACTTTGTGCCCAACGCAAAATCCGCTAGGTTTGAGTCTTCCTACTTGCACTTCACACATATCAATGGCCTTGCAAACCATTGGTGATCTCTTTTTCCTTATTTGCTACATAGGATTTTTGATAAATACAAAGGTTTATTTACTCACTTACACATGAACTCGCTCAACATTATTGTTGATTTTTCAACTTACATGTATTTCAGGGAATTAAAAGATCTGGCACGGTATGGCACGTTTTCCCGCTGCACTAGTTTCCAAGGTCATCCGGGGTTTAGGGAATGTGGCTCTTTCCTGGACAAGTCACAGTCCTTAAACTGTGTTTATGTTATGTTTAAGTTGTAATGTTTGTTGAACAAGGTTATGGTTGTTAGGGCGTGATCCCGTTTTAAAACAATGGTACTGTATTTGGTTTTTAAAACTTAATGGATGATTCTTGCATGTTTTAATTCATATAGCTTTGTTATGATTAAGCTATGGTATTAAGAAGTCACACCAAATTAACCACGCTTCCGCAAAGCCAGGTGTGACAGCTTGGTATCAGAGCTCTGTTCATAGCGAACTAGGATTCCTTCTCGAGTCTAGATTATGATCACTAGGGCTCTCACGAAAACATTTTTACTGCATACCACTTAAGTCCAGATCTAAAACGTTTTTATAAACAAATGTTGAGCGCATTTTATTTATTATTTTTAGGCTCAGTCTGGGAGGCTGAGGCTCGGTCTGGGAGGCCGAGGCTCGATCTAATAGATCGAGGTAGTTGGCTAGTGGGACTAGGGAGTCAGTCTGGGAGGCTGGGAGAATTGGCTAGTGGGACTAGGGAGTCAGTCTGGGAGTCTGGGAGGCTGAGAGAATTGTCTAGTGGGACTAGGGAGTCAGTCTGGGAGGCTGGGAGAATTGGCTAGTGAGACTAGGGAGTCAGTCTGGGAGGCTGAGAGAATTGGCTAGTGGGACTAGGAAGAGCAGTCTGGGAGGCTGGGAGGCTAGTGGGACTAGGAGGATTATGTGATATCTTACTTGGTAACTTATGTGATTACTTGATTGTGTGACTGATTATTTGTGCATATTTATGTTTATGTTACAGACTCATGGACTCGCCCGGTACAGGCGACTCGGACACCACCGGACCCATACCTGTAGTATCTGACGACCTCCCATCCTCGGAGCACGAGGTGCACACTTCTGACTACACCAGCACTGACGATGACGATTTCCAGCCCTTCGCACTACCCGAGGGTGCTGATGAGCCTGCAGATGGCCCTCCTGCTGAGTACCTACCTCTAGTAGTGATTCCGGCTCCTATACCTTTAGCCGTTTATCCAGCATATGACTTACTTCTTGACGCCGAGGCTGACGGCGATATCGATCTGTTTGAGGATGAGCCTATCGAGGATGAGATCCCGGACGCAGCCCTACTTCCTGTTGGCGATCTTCTGATGATCGCTGATGCTCCTGTCGAGGACTCACCCGCACATTCACCGGTCCCAGACTCCTTTGAGTCTGTGGCATCCGCGCCTTCTCACGAGGTGAGCGCACAGCACTTTGCACACGATTCGGATCCTGAACAGGCATCCTCTGCCGCACCTATTCCCAGCTTTGCATTTGGCCATGATGACATAGAGGATTCTGATCCTATCTTTCCTCCGGGATTCGACCCGGATCATGATATTGAGTTTATCCCGATGGACCAGCCCATGGAGGATCCCGCTGATCCAGTTGATCCTATTGATCCCGAGTTTGATTTTGAGATGGCTTTTGATGACCCTGAGCCTGCCTTGGCTCCTGAGCAGGCAGCTGCTCTAGACCCTATGCTTGAGCATGACCCCGTACATGCTGGCATCCCTGTTGAGCCTGTTCTAGCTGACCCACCTGTTGGTGATCTCCCTGTGGATGTTCCTTTGTTAGAGGGTGATCAGGTCATTGCTGCCGATCATGTTGATCCACCTCTTGTTGCTGATATACCTGTTGACTATCCTGTTGATCACATTGCACCAGTTGATCCTGTTGTTGCTCCCCCATTTAATCCCGTTCCACTTGAGCCTGAGCACGCACTGTTTGCAGACCATATGGATCCACCGGATGAGCATGCACAGCACGGTTGGATACCTGCTGATGAGGATGTTCCACCTTTGCCCCCTCAGATCCCTGTTACACGACATGTTGATTTTTCTTTTCAGTTTCCTCAGATTGTACCTCCAGCGAGGCCTGGAGAGGGTTCTTCAGCCCATCCTTTTGGGCACATACCGATGTCTATCCCCTTCATGCCCCAGATGTCATCTGTTCGACCCTCTACTTCATCGTTTCATGTGGCACCGTTTGACCCCACCAGTGAGCCTTTGCTTTGGTCGACACCACCAGTCATGCCACCTACTGATCCTTACCATCCATTTCATGTGGGACACACTATAGAGGACGTTTTGATGTCCTTCGTTTATCAGCACGAGTCACACACGCAGCGTCTCCAGGAGCTTGAGAGAGCTCAGCTGCCACCATGTTCATGCCATGGTCAGACACACTCTCCTCTTCAGCCATGTCGATCATTACCCCCAGATTATGCTGCTCGCCTCTTTACACTAGAGCAGCAGGTTGCTTCTGTCATCCGTACTCAGCGAGCTACGGAGGAGGACTGGCTCCAGTTACGTCGCTTGCTTTACACTTACTTTCCCCCTCCTCCACCGCCATCTGTATAGAGCTCATCAGTACTGCTTGTGTAGACGATGGTGAGAGGACCGCGATTGCTTTTGGTTGCACAGCATTTTTTGGAGACTACATGATGATACTGACTTTTGTTGACACATACTTGTTGTATTTGACACTGACTTGATATAGTTTTTGGACAGAGGTGATGTAGCCCCTAGTTGATTGATGATTGTATGACACAGTGATGTACTGATACACTTATTCTGTGGTCTCGATATATAGCAATCGCAGTATTCTCATCATATTTGATTCGTTTGATTGCTTATTTACATTATTATGACATGGGATGTTGTGTGTATATTTTTATGACATGGGATGTTGTATGTATAATATTTATGACATGGGATGTTGTGTGATCCATATTTGTGATATATTGATAACATGAGATGTTATGTGTTATTACTATTATTATACGTACGTTATATCATGGCCTGGCCGGCGTAAACACATCTTTAGAAGATGCCGCCAATACGTCAACAACAGCAAATGCCTACGACTCAGGCCGAACTACAGCAAGTCATTGCTGCTGCTATTGCTCAATATGCTGCCTCTCAAGGAGGAATGAGTGGAAGCAACTCTGGCAACACTGGCAACAATAACAATCCACCTCATGGTAACCCTAAGTCATTAAGACATACCATGACCTAAATGGATTTCCTTAGCAAGAATGCTAATGCCTATCATATGTTATAATGTATGTGCAGGGTGCACTTACAAACAGTTCTTGGACTGCAAGCCCGTAAACTTTGATGGCACAGGAGGTGCTGTCGCCTTTGTCCGCTGGGCTGAGAAAACTGAATCAGTTCTTCGCATGAGCAAATGCGCACCGGATCAGCAAGTCACCTATATCTCCGGGCTATTTTTGGATGGAGCCCTATCCTGGTGGAACTTGCAAGTACAGACACTTGGCGAAGCTGCAGCCTACGCGCTGACCTGGACCGAACTGAAGGAACTCATGCGCAAAAAGTATTGTTCCCGCACTGAAATCCAGAGATTGGAGACCGAGTTCTGGCATTTGAAAATGGAAGGCCCAAAGATAGCAGAGTATGTTCAGAGATTCCACGACTTGTCGCATGTGGTACCCTACATGGTCACTCCTGAGTTCAAGAGAATTGAACGTTTCATTTGGGGACTAGCTCCTCAAATCATAAGCATGGTGACCTCCTCCAAACCTGCGACTATCACTGAAGCCATTGATTTGAGCGTGGCTCTTACAGAGGAGGCGATTCGTTTGAACAAGTTTGATGAAGTGGAGCCTAAGAAGAAAGAGACTCATGTGGAGTCGTCAGGGGGTAACAAGCGGAAGTTTTCAAACTTCAAGCAGGGCACCGGGGTGGTGGTTAAGAAAGGAGAGCAAAACGCACCAGCACAGGATACAGCTGGTAGTAGGAGGAAAGGTAAGGGATATATGGGTACACATCCCAAGTGTAACTCATGCCAAAGACATCACTCTGGTCGTTGCGGGCTGAAAGTATGTGAAGCTTGTGGAAAGACTGGCCATTCAAAGGATTCTTGTTGGGCTAGCACTGGCCGGAGAGGCCAAGGAGGATTTGGGAATAGAAATAACCGTGGTGGTACTGGGAACCGCCCACAAGGAAACAATGGAGGTGATGGGAATCGGGTCAATAAAGCAAACCAAGCGGGCGCCATGAATCGTAATCAGAGAAACAATCAAGCTGAAAACAATGGTGGAAACGGGCAGAGGCCCGGATGTTTCAATTGTGGTGATCTTGGGCATTACAAAAGAAATTGCCCGGAGTTGAACCAAGCCCGCGGAAGGGTTTTTAACATAGAAGCAAGGGAAGCGCGCCAGGATCCCAATGTTGTCACTGGTACGTTCCCTGTAAACCAACGCTATGCATCCGTTTTATTTGATACTGGCGCCGATTATAGCTTCGTGTCGTTAGAATTTAAGAATATGCTTGGTTTAGCCGCTAGTAAGTTAGATATTCCGTACTCGATTGAATTGGCGAATGGGAAGTTAGTAGAAGCTAATGAGGTGATTCGAGGTTGCGTAATCGAATTGGGAGTGCGCGAGTTCGCTCTAGATCTACTACCAGTCCAGTTGGGAAGCTTCGACGTGGTAGTAGGGATGGATTGGTTATCGAGTAACAAGGCCGAGATAGTTTGTCATGAAAAGGTCGTTCGTATACCGACTAAAGATGGCGAGACCATTGTGGTCCACGGAGAGAAGCGTGAGACGCCGTTGAGGATTATCAGCTGCTTGAAAGCACGAAAATGTTTACAGAAAGGATGTGCTGCCTTCCTGGCACACATTGTAGATAAGAAGGCTGCTGAGCCAAAGATCGAAGACATCCCTGTCGTGAGGGAATATCCAGAAGTCTTCCCAGAAGACTTGCCTGGGTTGCCGCCTCAGAGACAAGTGGAATTTCGCATTGACTTAGTTCCAGGCGCCGCGCCTGTGGCTAAGGCACCCTACAGACTTGCTCCGTCTGAGATGCAAGAACTGTCGACACAACTTCAAGAGTTGTTAGACAAGGGATTTATCCGACCAAGCTTCTCGCCCTGGGGAGCTCCAGTTTTGTTTGTCAAGAAGAAGGACGGTAGTTTCCGTATGTGCATTGACTACAGAGAGTTGAACAAGCTGACGATCAAGAATAGGTATCCCCTGCCAAGAATCGATGATCTGTTTGACCAACTACAAGGTTCAAGCTTTTACTCCAAGGTCGATCTTCGATCTGGATACCATCAGCTACGGATACAGGAGGAGTGTCTCCCAAAGACAGCCTTCAGAACTCGATATGGACACTACGAGTTCCTCGTTATGCCGTTTGGGTTGACAAACGCACCTGCAGTGTTCATGGATTTGATGAATCGAGTTTGTAAGCCGTACTTGGATAAGTTCGTGATTGTATTCATCGATGATATTTTGATTTATTCAAAGACGAAGGCTGAGCACGAGCAGCACTTAAGAACCATTCTGGAGCTGCTAAAGAAGGAACAGTTGTACGCCAAGTTCTCTAAGTGCGAGTTTTGGCTAAGAGAAGTGAAATTCCTTGGGCACGTGGTGAATGGAGATGGAATACATGTTGATCCCACAAAGATCGAGGCGATCAGGGATTGGGAAACGCCAAAGACGCCAACCGAGATTCGGCAATTCTTGGGTTTGGCTGGCTATTACCGCAGATTCATTGAGGATTTTTCAAAGATCGCTCAACCATTGACGCTCCTCACTCAGAAGGACAAGAAGTTTGATTGGGGAATCAAACAGGAAGAAGCGTTCCAGATATTGAAAAGTAAACTTTGCAACGCGCCAATCTTAGCCCTACCAGAGGGTACAGATGATTTTGTGGTATACTGCGACGCATCGCGTCAAGGATTGGGTTGTGTGTTGATGCAACGCCAAAAGGTTATTGCCTACGCGTCACGCCAACTGAAGGTACATGAAAAGAACTATACCACACATGATTTGGAGCTAGGCGCCGTAATTTTTGCATTAAAGATCTGGAGACACTACCTTTATGGTACGAAGTGCACAATCTTCACAGATCACAAGAGCCTCCAAAACATATTCAACCAGAAGGAGTTGAATATGAGGCAAAGACGATGGGTAGAACTGTTGAATGACTACGACTGCGAGATTAAGTATCATCCAGGGAAGGCGAATGTGGTCGCCGATGCCCTAAGTCGAAAGGAGAGAATCAAGCCCATAAGGGTTAGGGCTTTGGAGATGGTTATTCGAACCGACTTTCCTCTGCGCATTCGTGTCGCGCAGAAGGAAGCTCTCAAAGAAAGAAACCTTGAAGAAGAGTATCTCCGTGGGATGGAGAAGTTATTGGTACCAAACAGGGAAGGAACGTTGTGTTTTGAGAAACGGATTTGGGTTCCTCTGTTTGGTGGTTTAAGGAAGGTTATTTTCGATGAAGCTCACAAGTCGCGGTACTCTATCCATCCTGGAGCGGATAAGATGTACCAGGATCTTAAAGATTACTATTGGTGGCCTAGGATGAAAGGCGATGTTGCTATTTATGTGAGCAAATGTTTAACATGCGCCAAGGTTAAGGCGGAATACCAGAAGCCTTCGGGACTTCTGCAGCAACCAGAGATTCCCAAGTGGAAATGGGAACAAATCTCTATGGATTTTATTACGAAGTTTCCAAGAACGCCAAGAGGCCATGACACTATTTGGGTAATAGTGGACCGCTTAACGAAGTCAGCACACTTCCTACCTATCCGAGAGAAGGATAATACGAGCAAACTGGCCGAAATTTACATGAGAGAGATTGTTACACGCCATGGAGTACCTCTCTCAATCATCTCCGATAGAGACGGAAGGTTCGTATCGAGGATATGGCAATCCTTCCAGGAAGCTTTTGGCTCAAAGTTGAATCTGAGCACTGCTTTTCACCCGCAGACCGACGGCCAAAGCGAGCGGACGATACAGACGCTGGAAGACATGCTGAGAGCATGTGTGATGGATTTGGGCGGTAGTTGGGATAAACATTTGCCTCTGGTGGAGTTTTCATACAACAACAGCTATCACACCAGTATTGGTGCCGCGCCATTCGAAGCTTTATATGGGCGCAAATGCAGATCACCGCTCTGTTGGTCTGACGCAGGTGATAGACAGTTGGTTGGTCCTGACGTGGTTCAGGAAACCACAGATAAGATCGCACAGATACGAGATCGCATCAGTGCGGCTCGTGACCGGCAGAAAGCCTACGCAGATCGAAGCAGGAAACCTCTAGAGTTTGAGGTTGGTGATATGGTTTTGTTGAAGGTATCACCCTGGAAGGGTGTGGCACGCTTTGGGAAGCGTGGGAAGTTGAATCCAAGGTATATTGGACCGTTCAAGATCTTGGAAAGAATCGGGTTAGTAGCATACAAGTTGGATTTACCTGCTGAACTAAATGGTGTTCACGATACATTCCATGTATCCAATCTGAAGAAGAGTCCAACACAAGTTACCGTTGCCATTCCCACCGACGAAATTTATGTCGACGACACGCTCCATTTCGTTGAAGAACCTGTTGAGGTCACGGATTGGAAAGTAAACAAGACCCGCCGGAGCAGTGTCAAGCTCGTCAAAGTTCGTTGGAATGCTAGACATGGTCCTGAATTCACCTGGGAGTGTGAGGACCGAATGAAAGAGAAATACCCCCACCTATTTCCTGAGAACCCTGCTTCTACAAGCAGAACTTAAAATTTCGGGACGAAATTTTTCTAACGGGGGGAGAATGTGACAACCCTCACTAAACCAGGTATCCGTACGATTTAATTAATTATTAATTACTGCTTGATTACTGTGCTTAACTGAAATTGCTGATGAACTGCTACTTGACTTTATTACTTGAACATATATGCATCATACTTTACATACCGTCACTACATTATTTTACATGCTGAACCTTAGTGACAAACATGATGCACAAAAGCACAGTAGCATTAGAACGGATAACCTATTGAACATGCTGATAAAGCCAGCATCAGGCAAACACTGCCTCTAAGGGCCTGTATGAGCCAGAAATATTTTACTACACCCATAGTGAGTGTAGGGATACAAGGGTTGTAGAACTGCGTCTCTAAGAATAAGATATAATGACTGGATGTGCCTAAAACGTACTCTAAGCACAAGACACAGCACTTTTATTAACATACCAGCTTCTGGCTAACTAATAAAGTGCCAAAACATGAGGAAAATATTCCTGACACTTTGGGAAATAAGTTGTGTCACTAAAAATGTTATTTACGACACTTAAAAGCTTACTTAAGCACTTTAACGGATTACTATCCAACCGAACAATCGGACTTTACCCGGAACATAAAAATATTGACATTAACAATATTGGTCTTTTTCTGAGCCAGTTAGGGTCCCTGAATACCCTAACACCCGCATTAGAACACATCACACCACTAACGGAGTTAACCCCTAATCTAACCTAGTTAAACTAACTAAACACCAACTAATCTAGTTGAAATTGAACTAGTACCCCCCCCCCCTTGTAACCGGCCCCAAACTAGAGGGGACACAATTGTACAAGTCTTGATTAAAATAATGTATGTTGTCTAGTATCTAGACAACACATGGACCATTGGATCGTGAACTTGATTTTGCCTATAAAATCTACACTAAACACAAGAGATCATTATCATTACACACCTCACTCAAAGCTCTCTCTCTCCCTCTCCCTTGACTCTCGGCCGAGCACACACACATCCATCCATCCATCATCCGACTTCCATCTTCTCATTCCAGGCATATACAAGTGTTCAAGATCGCATACGAGGAGTCTTGGAGCTAACGGAAGGCGAAGGACCTTTCTACCTTGCTTTTATCCACCACCTTGTCGCATAGATTCTTCCCTAGCCTCGAGCTAGAGGTATAACACTTAAAACACTCTCTCGAACTAATCTAAGGTGGTTAATAAGATTTGTAACGGTTAAAACTCGGAAACTTGCATTTTGAAGCTTTAAAGTCTACTAAAAACATGAATCTTGTTGGTTAAAAGCATAATAGTTGTGTAAAAGTTGTAGTATTTGAAAGTTGTGAATATTTAAGCCCGATCTACGTTGTGGTAGCTCGGATCATCATTTAACCCGGTTTGGTTAAGATCCTGGATCTTGACATAAGCTTGTTTCGGACGGTACAAGGGTTAAAAGGTGAAACTCTACCACACGAGAAACATGAGCTTGTGTAAAAGTATTTTTACTTGTAAAATAGTGTTTAAAACTAGCGGATCTACGTATCTGCAAGTGGTATTTTCAAAGGACCAAGTGTCGAGAAAATCATGTTTTCTAAAAGTCGGATAACACACTAACAAGCATGATTTTTACAAATCACAAGTGTATAAACACTTGTGAAATGAAAAGTTTCGACAAAATAACGATCTTTGTAAAAGATGACGGGAAGTTGTAAAGATGGATTTATTCTAAAAACGAGGTTATTACGAGATTAAACTATTTTATACAAAGATCCACAAAATATAACGGGATCTACACTATAGTTTTCGGAAAAACTACAAGTTCATGCGATTATGCAATTTACATACTTGTCGACTAGTTTGATGTGTCAGAAACTGTTTGATTGAATCAAGAAGTTATTGAAATGATTTTTGTAAAAGAAAATGATACGCTTGAAAGCGTGGCCACCTCCGGTTACAGGGGAAACTCTGGCGAAATTTTTCTAAAAACATAACACTTAGAATTATTTACAAGTGTTAGAATTATTTTTGATATGTTTTCAAAATATATTTCGCCATGACTTTATTTACAAATATTCGGAGGTGGGATTTTCACAAAATTAAACGTGATAAATATATATTTGGTAAATATAATTTTTCACAACACTGTTTATGATTATTTTGTGAAAATACACAAATATTATTTTTAGAGTAAAAATAATATTTACAAACGTTGACGAATCCAAAATAATACGAACGCTTTCACGATAAACATAATAAGTTACAACGGTAATTATTATTACCACACGATTACTAAAACGTAACTTACGCATTATACGGAAATGATTATGAACGAATATTTTATCAACGTATTATTTTTGGGGAAAAATTATGTGAAATGGAAATATAATATTTTTGAGAAAAATATATATATTTGGAATTAGAAATGAAAATATATTAAGTGAGACTTAATATTATAAATTGAACGCACATGTATTAAATCCCCCATCCTTGGGAAGGAGATTAACTACCAAGTGCATGCAAAATATAAACACGAAATAGTTGTCTAACTATTTCCCAAAAACCTAAACTATAAAGCTAAGGCACGGCCATCCGTCTAATAGAATTAGTACATGTAGGTCGTCGCACAGCTGACATTCGGAGTACTTGGTAGAGACGCACTGACTGTGAGTTCATGTCCCCCTTTTCTCATAACTGTTTTCAGTTTTCTAAACTGCGGGGGTGAAATACATGTTACTATTTACGAGTACTTTATACATGGTATGATTAGCGTAAGGAGGGTTACTACTTAGATCATGTGAGTGGGTAGGCACAACTTGAGGCCATTAATCCTCATTGTAGGACCGAGGGACAGTAGCGGTAGATCTATCTGGGTATAGCGAGCCCAGCCCCAGGCCCAGCATAACGGACCTCGAGGTGACTTTGTGCCCAACGCAAAATCCGCTAGGTTTGAGTCTTCCTACTTGCACTTCACACATATCAATGGCCTTGCAAACCATTGGTGATCTCTTTTTCCTTATTTGCTACATACCAGGATTTTTGATAAATACAAAGGTTTATTTACTCACTTACACATAAACTCGCTCAACATTATTGTTGATTTTTCAACTTACATGTATTTCAGGGAATTAAAAGATCTGGCACGGTATGGCACATTTTCCCGCTGCACTAGTTTCCAAGGTCATCTGGGGTTTAGGGAATGTGGCTCTTTCCTGGACAAGTCACAGTCCTTAAACTGTGTTTATGTTATGTTTAAGTTGTAATGTTTGTTGAACAAGGTTATGGTTGTTAGGGCGTGATCCCGTTTTAAAACAATGGTACTGTATTTGGTTTTTAAAACTTAATGGATGATTCTTGCATGTTTTAATTCATATAGCTTTGTTATGATTAAGCTATGGTATTAAGAAGTCACACCAAATTAACCACGCTTCCGCAAAGCCAGGGTGTGACAACGAAAGCGTTCCGGTAACAGTTATTAGCTTAAATGTTTTAATTACTTGTTGTTTTAGTTTATTATTTACTAATGATGATACGGTTGTCTATTTTAGAGGAGTCTGGCGTTCCCGATTCTAATGAGCAAGAGGAGGTTGTGTCTAGTATACAAGGAAAACAAAACAGCCCGTTTATAGATTTGAACAAGCATCCTCCTGTTGATGAAACAGCCCCTGTAGATGACTCATACCATGCTGGTGATACGGAGGAAACAGTGGATACGGAGGAGACGGTGGATACGGAGGAGACCGTGGATACGGAGGAGACGGTGTATACGGAGGAGACGGTGGATACGGAGGAGACGGTGGATACGGAGGAGACAGTGGATATGGTGTATATGGTAGATACGGTGGATACGGAAGAGACGGTGATCATCAGCAATTCATTTCCCCAGGCACTTCTTACGTTCATCAAAACAATCCGGACGTTGGAGGATATGGTGGATATGGTGGATATGGTAGATATGGTTCCCATCCTGGACAGTCCGTACTTAAAAAAGCAGGTATAAATTACTATTTTATTATTAATATTTTATTATTATTATTATTATTATTATTAATTTATTATTATTATTTTATTATTATTATTATTATTTTATTATTATTATTATTAATATTGTCGATGTTACAGGTTTTCAACTCTTTAGATGAACTAAAGAAACGGATACAAGAAATAGCAAACGCGGATGGTTTCGTTATTGTCACCCATCGATCAAAGAAAATCGGGGGAAGAACCGGGAGGGTATGGCTTGCATGTGATCGTGGTGGTGAGCACCAGACTACAGCAACACTTAGAAAAGCTGGAAGCAAAAAAACCGGTTGCCCGTTTTACCTGCTGGCTGTCCGAAACCACCCGTATGAAACCTGGGAGATAAAAGACGGAACAATTGAACATAACCACGAACTTTGTGAGGACCTGTCGGCCCACGCGTTTGTGCGAAGGTTTACTCCAAGCGAAATGAAACTGATCGAACAGCTGACAGCTCAAAACATGGAGCCGCGCAAAATATTTCAAACGTTAAGGAAGCAGGACCCCGACAGGTTTCATGTTCAGAAAGACGTTCAAAATGTTGTGGCGAAGATTAGAGCCGAACAAAGACAAGGATTGACTCCCATGCAGTCACTAGAAAGCATGCTGATAAACAACGACTTTATTTACGAGACACGAGAGGAACCCGGAACAAAGATCGTAACAGAGATCTTCTTTCTTCATCGGTACTCGAGAGACATGTGGCGTGCATTCCCCCACGTCATGCTGATCGATGCGACATACAAAACAAACATATACAATATGCCATTTATCCAGATTCTTGGTGTGACGCATACCAACAAATCGTTTATTATCGCGCATGCCGTTGTTAGTAAAGAACGGGGTGATAACTTTGTGTGGGTGCTTGAGAGGGTCAAGTCAATGTTGGATGAATGTATGGAGCCACGTGTGATTTTAACGGATAGAGACCTAGCCCTTATGGGCGCGTGTGCTAAAGTATTTCCAGACGCCTCCAGGCTTCTTTTCAGGTGGCACATACAACAGAATGTTATGAAGCACTGCAAGGGTGCCATCACAGACGAAGACTGGGAGAAATTTTTGTCATTCTGGGGGACATTGATTGAGTCTCCATCCATACCCATCTACGAGTACCACTTGCGCAACATGCGAAAGCGACTTGTGGAGTGCAAATGTTCTAGTAAGTTTTTCTAATAACATACAACTCACCTATGCAAATTTTATTAAATTATTTTTACTTTTTAGGAGTCTTCAATTACGTGTACGATAACTGGCTAAAAGACTATAAGGAGGTGTTCGTCTTTGCGTGGACTGATAAGAGGCGCAACTTTGGTAATCGTACCACAAACCGAGTTGAGAGCCAACACGCCAACTTAAAGAGATACGTCCTAGATAGGAGCTCACTGGACCGTGTAGTTGGTTGTGTCCGGGATATAGTTGAGACACAGTTCGGTGAAATAAGGAAGACTTTTCGAGAAAGCATCGAAAAAAGAATGAACCACCACAAACACCCGATGTTTCAACACCTACTTGGAAAAGTATCCCATACAGCCTTTGACTTGTTGAGGGGAGAGGCAATTAGGAAGCTAGATGTCTTGGAGCACTTTCATTCATTATGTGGTTGCCAAATGTGGTACAGCTGTGGGTTGCCCTGTGCTTGTAGGATAGAAAAGTACATGTGTGAAGGTAATAATTGTTAAACGTACAACACTGTGTGATATATTTCCGTTAATCATGTGACTTAAACAATGTTGTTTTTAACCGTGCAGAGCGTTCGATTCAACTCGAAGACATAGACGTCTTCTGGCGGAAACTTAACTTCCAAAGTTGTAAATTGATAGACAATAACGTTGACGTGGTCGAAGAGCTAAATATTGTTAGACAACAATTAGAGTCGCACCCCCCAGCTCAGCAAAAAAGCCTGATGTCAAAGATTAAAACGGTGTTGACTCCAAAGAAATCTACCAAGAAACCACCGGTTGTCCAACAAAATACTCTTGGCCGACCAACAACAAAGCAGGTACAACAAAGGTTTGACGAGGCCTCTCGTATAGATGAAGAATTGAGAAGAAGCTCCTTCGGTGATGCAAACACGTGCTTTGAAGGTTCCCGACAAAGTAAGTACGATAAACCTCGCCACAGCTCGTACGTTCCGTCACAGGCCTCTCAACAGTCGGTTATAAGGTCCCAAAAACCCAAAGCGAGCCTAAGCCGTTCAAAGAGTTCTAAGAAGAAAGAGACACGAGATGATCACGGTTTTCCTTTAATCAATGGGGACGAGTACGTGGGAATCATCGAACGGTTTAAGTCTGCCACTCCACCAGTGTTTCATCCGCACGTCTCGTGCATACGAGATGTGATGCCGGACGGTCATTGTGGGTTTCGGTCTATGGCTGTGGGCTTAGGTATGGATCAGAGTTCATGGGGGCTCATTCGAAGGGACCTTGTCCAAGAAATGGATCAGAACGAATCGATCTGGTTCCCAATATTTGAAGCATGGGATGAAGGCTACTTTTACAGGCATCGTTAGGGCCTAATTTGGAATTCAGTGTCCGGTTGTGGGGAGGATCACTGGATGGACTTCCCCTTAGCAGGACTTCTTATTGCACAAACGTACGGTATTGGGGTGCACCTGTTAACGACAACCACGGGTGCGAGTTCCACTTACTTCCCGATACTAAGTCCTCCGGCTAATCAACAACCATTATTCGTAACGCTTACACATGTTAACGAGAACCACTTCATACATGTTAAGCTGGAAGGGGATTATCCAATGCCACCAGCACACAGGCTATGGTTGACCCACCGAAGACCCCATACGGAACAATGGGAAGATATGTACTTGCCACGTCTAGAATGGTATACATCGATAATGAATCCTCCGCCAAAATCAAACCCCAGTCTTAATTACATAGATAGTTATACGGAAGAATGATTTTTGTAATTAATAGTATTTTGAGTAAACTTCTATTTTGCTCCCTGTGGTTTGGTGGTTTTAACGCTTTTGCCCCAAACCTTTAAAAACGGACATTTTACTCCCTAATCTATGCAAACTATCTCTATTATGCTCCCCGCCTCAAACGCCATTCATTTAAACTATTAAATGTCTCTCACGTGCCCCTCATGTGAGGGGCAAATATGTCATTTCCAACCTTAATATTATAATCCCTTTTAAAACCCTTATATATTTATAATCCCTAAGTTCATTATTAATCTCTTGATTCTCCCAACCTGCTTTACACTTTACAAACCCTAGAACACTGATCTGACTCCAAACGAAGAAGGCGATTAACGATTGAAGTTCGATGTCGCTGTGGTTCATTCGTCCTAACGGACATCAGGCACCTGATCCGAGAATATATGGTGAGTTTTCTAACCCTAGCCTCTAAAATTGTGATTTTTTTCTACAATTTTCACAATGTAGTGATAATGGTTTCCTTTTTCTTATGTTTTTTAGTTAACACCACATTGTTCTCACTGAAGATTCATCATGGGGGTTCTTTCACAAAGTTTCCCAGAAGGATGTATGTCAACGGTAAGGTAGACTATGTTGACTATGTTGACAAGGATGAATTTTCAATTCATGAAGTAAGTTATATGTTGTTAGAACTAGGTTACTCAGAAAAGGAGTTGATTTTTTACCATTTCAAAGTATTTGATGAAGATTTGAACTTTGGTTTGAGGGCTTTAGGAAATGACTCTGATGTCATAAGTTTTTTGTCTTGTGTGGGTGATCATAAGCTGATGGAAATATATACCGAGCATGGCCAAACTTCAGTTGAAACATATTTCATGTCTCCTAATTGTAAAGTTAGGATAGTGGAAATAGGTGATGATGGAGACAATGATGGTAAAACAGTTAGGAATACACAAGAAATACTAGCAAAAGCTTCTAGGAGACTAGCATTAGAGTTCAATGTAGGTGATTCTGGATCAAGTCAGGTAGTAGATGTTGGAACAAGTCAGGTATTTAATGCTGGAACAAGTCAAACTGATGTGGTATTAGATCAGAGTCAAGTAGTGAATCCTGGTGAGGGAAATGGAGATGGGGATGATGATGGAGAGGGGGATGATGATGGGAATGGGGATGATGATGGAGATGGGGATGATGATGGAGATAGTGAGGAAAGTGATTATGTTGCTGAGGGGGATGGTGAGGGTAGTGAAAATGAAGATGAGAGCCTAGATAGTGAACCTGCTGATATTGTTAAAAAGAAGAGTAAAAAGAAAGATGACTCTGATGATTCAGATTACCTGGTAGATGAAGACAATATGATTTCCGATGTAGAGGTCGATATGCATGATTTCAAAAGTTATGTGGACCATGACCTTGAAGAAGAGCCTTTAGAATACAATGATTTTAGTGATGGAGACGGCATGGGATTAGATGCACACTTAGATGAGTTTGATAGCCTAACAGATGAAGAAAATGACACACCCATGAAGATAAAGTTGAGAAGGGAAAGAAGGAAACAAAAAAGGAGAAAAGATAGAGTGGATGACCCATTCTATATTGGCCAAGTTTTTGCTGATAGGAAACAAGTAAGGGATCTTGTTAAGAAATTGGCAGTGTCTAGCAAAAGGCAACTAAAGATTATTAGGAATGATCCAGTAAGGTTTCGGGTAATTTGTGAAGGGTTTAAACTAGAATTTGGTAAATGCAGGTAGGGCACTCAGTGATGTGCTTCTTAACAACTTATGTGAAGTCTTCAACAGGCTGTTGGTTAAAGGAAGGGACAAGCCAATTATAACATGCCTGGAGTATATTAGGGAATACTTGATGAAGAGGATTGTTGCTGTGCACATACTGATTTCAAAGAGTGAAGGACCTTTGACACCAAAGATTACAGAGATATTTGAGAAGATAAAGGAGAAGGCTGCTGATATGTCTGTCCAATGGAATTCTGTGAACAAGTACCAGGTTAAAGGGAGCTCACTTGAGCAGTATGTTGTAGACATGGCAGACAAAACTTGTTCTTGTAGAAGGTGGGAATTAACTGGTATTCCTTGTAAGCATGCTGTGGCTGTGATATGGGACATGGCTGCACATGGGATAACAGTGGATGCTCCAGAGGAATGGGTTTCAAAAGTGTATTAGTTAGAAACTTGGAAGGATGTTTATGCTAACACAGTGGACCCAATCAATGGAAGGAACATGTGGGCACCTTCTTCTTGTCCGACAATTCTTATACCACCAAAGCACCACAAACAAGTTGGTAGGCCAAGAAAGAAGAGGAAGAAAAGTGCAGAAGAATTGTCTGAACTGGCATCTAAGCAAGGTAAGTTGTCAAGAGTTGGTCAAACAATCAAGTGCACAAAGTGTGGTGGGAAAGGTCATAACCAAGGTCGTGCAAAGGAAATGCAGAAGGGTCGCAGGCAAATGCAGAAGCATGATGTTTTAGGGTTGGCTTTTTTATGTTTCTAAATGTCAAGAACAATGACTTCTTTTGGTGTGGTTGTTTGTTTTATGTTTGGCCATCATTTTGAAGTACTACAGTTTATGGCCTTTTGTTTAAACTTAAATGTGTTATGAATCATCTATGTTATGAATTATATGTGTTATGAATTAGATGTATTATGTAATGCATGTGTTTGGACAGTTTTAAGTTTGCATCTGCAGGTTTTTGGTCATTAGATAATGTTGTTTGTCAAGTTTGTTTGGTCTTTTGTCCGACAAGTTTGTTTGTTTTAAGTTTGCATCTGCAGGTTTTTGGTCATTAGATAATGTTGTTTGTCAAGTTTTTTTGGTCTTTTGTCCGACAAGTTCGTTATTAGATAATGTTGTTTTTCTTACATGATTTGTTATTAGCTTTTGGTCTTTTGTCCGACAAGATTCGTTAAGGTCGATTTTAACAAACAAACAAACAATTTAGGACCAATTTTTCATTCTAAGAACCAAATAACTTCCATTAAATCCGAAACACTTCATAACAGAGATACAACATACATGTCAGACCTTATCTAGGTCATTTTTTTAACAAAGAAAAAGATAAACAACATCCATGACAGCCCTAACATACATTTCAACTTCCTATTTGATTTTACAGCTTCTCTTGCAATAGCTTCATTCCGGTTACATCTCTCCAACAAACCCGGTATGATTTATGTAGATCTACGACATATTGGGAGGTCTGACCATCGAACGAACCCACATATAGCACGGCAGTAGAACCTTCTTCCTGGATTTGCTCGAGTCCAAGATGTAACAGAGGTGGTTGGAGCTCCACAAGCACAATAGATTTCGGCCATGGAGGATTTAGAAAGAAGAAGATGAAGATGATGGAAGGAAGGAGAAGAAGATGGGGGCTATCTAGGGTTTTAAATGGTATATAAATAACAAGGGTTGGAAATGACATATTTGCCCCTCACATGAGGGGCACGTGAGAGATATTTAACAGCTTAAATGAACGGCGTTTGAGGCGGGGAGCATAACAGAGATAGGTTGCGTAGATCAGGGAGTAAAATGTCCATTTTTAAAGGTTTGGGGTAAAAGCGTTAAAACCACCAAACCACAGGGAGCAAAATAGAAGTTTACTCTAGTATTTTTTTTTCGTAATTAATAGTATTTTTTTGTAATTAATAGTATTTTTTGTAATTAATAGTATTTTTTGTATTAATTCCTGTAATTTTCTACAATTTCTATAATTTTTGTTATAATTTCTATCATTATTCTATAATTAGAATTGATTAAAACAGGTTAATAACATTTTTATAAAAAAAAATTACAAATATACGACTCGTATAGAGCTAGACGTGTCGTATATGATTGACCAAAAGACCATTTTGTCCCTGATATGCCCCTAATCTAGGCTTATTTCAGGGGCTAAAAAGTCATTCTACCTTCACCAGACGCCTCGTATAGATTTATATAGGTCGTCTATTTGAGCGGGTTTTTGAAAATTTGAATTTTGAATATTTGAATATCAAAATTTGAATTTTTTTGAAAAAGGACGATTCGTATAGACCTATACGTGTAATCTATTGGGGCGGCAACAATTCTTTTTTTTTTAAATTTGAATTTTGAAAATATTGTATGTTAATTACTAATATACCCCTGACCGTCCCCAGTATAGCCCTTTAACAGGGGCTTAAAGGTAATTTAAAAAGATGGACGATGCGTATAGATCTATACGACCCATACAACTTAGGCGGCAACTTTTACACTTTTTCCTTTTTTAATTATTAAAAAAATGTTTATTAAATGACCATTTTGCCCCTGAATAATGCCTATACTGTGGGCTATACAGGGGCAAAATCGTCATTTAACAAAAAGGCTAGACGACGCGTATAGGTCTGTACGAGTCGTCTATGCCTCGTATAAGGCTGGGGGGCCTAGACGACCCTGGTTATCACCCCAAACAAAAAACAAACATATATACGGAGCACACACTACTATACGCCTCGTATTAGTATTTCGACCGTATTTTCGAAGATTTGAAGCATCACTGGTACGTATTTCGAGGGCTATACGAGGCTTTGAAAATTTTTTGTCATTAATGTTATTATTATTGTTATTAATTATCATTATTAATTAATTATTATTAATATTATTATTATCTATATCTATATAACTATATAAAACATCTTCCATGTACATAATGGTCATTTCAAGCACCTTTTTTAAGATGGCATATGAAAAGGCAGTTAAAAACTCTAATTTTTTGTCATTTTCTCCCATTTCTGCCCCTCTTTCCTCACACACCGGCCTCTCTCTTTCCCCCATAAAAAGTTAAAAACCTATCACATGCCTTCAGTTTTCAATTGCAAATGAAGCGTCTTGCCTTCCTGATTCCTGAGATAGAGTCTTTTGTTTACTTCAATTGAATGTCCAAATTGATGACATTAATTGTCATCAGTTTACTACAACTGAATAGTCATCAGTTTACTGAAATTGAATAGGAGATAGAATTTCACAATTGCTCCTTCTCTCTTTATCACTAATTCAAACCGTAGTGGATTTTGTAATAACCCTAAATCTCCTTATGTCTTTATTACTAATCTAAACCAGATTTCGAGGTAACTTTTTGAGTTTTCGCTATTTCTTTAATTTCGATTCAGTTGTTTTATCAATCTTGTTGATCCGGCCATCGATTTGTACTTTCCATTGGGGTTGGTGTCCCCCGGTGATTGACACATCTGTGATTAATGGTACATACAAAAAGGATTTATTGAAAACAATGATACTACTGTTCAAGTTACCAATTGGATGTTTATGCATTTTTATAGTCAGGTGTCTTGATAATATCATGCTGTTGTGTTGTCTGTAATATATTATGATTTTAAAAGATTAATGCGCTCAATATGGATTATCGGAGTTCAGACCAGCTAGCGAGACCGAGAACCTACTCTGTTGGAATGTCGACGAAGACTTCTCTATCGTTCAATCGCGAGATCGGAGATTTTGTTAGTAAAATCTATTTCACTATTTGCCTTGTGTTCACTCTTTTGCGATATCTCGGTACAAGTAAGCTGTTTATTGTACTGAAATTGGTTAAAGAATGGTTAAATTTTGAATGAATTTGCTTTAATAGGTTGATCTGAATGTGTAGATTTTGATTTCTGTATGCGTTACAGATCTGAGATAGCAACAGATCAAATGAAACAAGGTGAACAAATAGAGAAGATAAGATTCGAAAAATAACAAAGAGCAGTGAAGCGATGGTGGCAGGTTTACCGGAAAAACAGAGCTTAGTCACCCGAAAAGGTCACCGGAGATGATGGAGTTTTGATACCATGAAGAAACTCATGATAATCAGGTAAGAAACTCATAATCTCATCAATGGTAAACTCTGTGTATAGTGTGTGTTCTTTAGTTTCTATTAGTTTGGGGTTATGTTTTGCGCATGTGGGTGTTAACTATTTTGAACCGCTTATAAAATATGATTCACATAATTACTTACATAAAAATTGCAATTTTTTCAGGTATCATAGGAATTCTATCAATGTTTTTCTTGTCATTCCATGAAAAACTGCATATTGTACTCGCACTACTGTCTTTAACTGCTGGAAGTGTTGGCGTTGCAATAGCAGATGTAACCGTTGATGCGGGCGTAGCGCAATAAAGCGGTATTCATCCTTCACTTGCTCCAGACATGCAAAGCTTATGTGCCCTCAGTTCTTCCATTGGACGCCTGATCGGATTTGCTTCAAGTGGCGTATTTGTACACTTAATCGGCCCCAAGGTGTTTTTCCTTTTTGTTGTTTTTTTATTATTCGTGTTGTATTTACTTACTTTTCCATGATCATTATTCTCTTCTATAGTTAGATTTTAGAGTAAAATGCCATTTCCGTCCCTGAGGTTTGGCCTAAATGACTTGAATTTGCCATCATTCTTGTTAATTTTTTTTAGTTTTATGGTAACCCAGATTGACTTGTTTGCAATTTTATTATTATATTTGTGAGTAACCCAAAATGACTTGTTTGTGTTCTGTTTCGGCTGATAGCTACGCTGGGAATCTTGGATTGTGTGGGGATCCTTTGCCTCTTTATGAGGGTAGTACTAAGAAAGCACGTACGGGTGTAATTATTGGGGCGGCACTTGGCAGATCTGTTGCGATTGTTGCGTTAGTTGTAGGTGGCGGGATGATGTTCGTTATGAGAAAAGTTGTTAGAAAAATACAAAGGAAAAAGAAGAAGATCCTGATGAAAATAAATGGATCCGGAGTATCAAAGGAACCAAAAAGATCAAGGCAAGATGACTGAATGCTTATATTAGCGGTGGATAACGAGTCAAAACATATATATGTTTTTAAGTGCGGGTCGAAATGGGTCGGGCTATATACACTTTTTGAATAAGTTTTAGTCGTTAAAAATCCACTTTTGACCCAAAACTCTATTATTCAAAAAGTTTTACCTTTTTCTTTATAGCCAAAAGGATTAGGAAAAAAGACGGGGGCTTAGATGTTAAAAATCTTTTTTTGGGCTAAAAGGGTAAAAGTGATATAGCCACAGGGGCCAAAATCGTAATTTACTCTTTTATAAATAATCAGTGTGCCAAATATGATTACATACTTTTTGAAATTTCAAAACAATTTAGTTTATTAAATAAAAATGATTTGGGATGATATATGCATTAAAACACACTTTGTATGACTTTTGACCCGTTTCCTTTTAAATATAACCTTAATCGACCCGTTCATGAGTAAATGGGTCAAGGCAAGTTATTTTTGTACAGGTGGAAATAGGTCGGGCTGGATTAACCCACAACACTTTTTAAATACGTTTTGTTCATTAAAAATACACTTTTGACCCATAACTCTTTGTCCGAAAAGTTTAACTTTTATAAATAATAAGTGTGCCAAATATGATTACAAACTTTTTGTAATTTCATAATAATTTATATAATTAAATAAGAATGGTTTTGAGGTAACATTCCACTGTTGAATTTGAATTTTTATATGTAACAATTCTTGCTGACAGTATAATTTCCACTGTTGAATTTGAATTTTCCGCAAACTTAACCATACCAGTAATTTTAGGCCAGTGTCAGCTTTTAATAAAGGTGGGAAAATGGCTGGGCTGGACGGGTGGGTAACGGTTCAAAACAGTATGTTAGCGTTTTGGGTCATTAATTGTTGGGTTTCAAGCTGGCCCAAAACACTTTTGGGTAGGGTTGTAACGGGTCGGTGGGGCAGGTAACGGGTCAAAATTGGTAAGTTGGATTTTTGGTGCGGGTCAAAATGGTATGGTCTGGTGTGTGTCAGAGTCGGTTAAGGGCTTTTGGTGAATCCACGGACGTAAAGTGGACCGAACTCAAGTCATACTTTTTTTAATTTTATTTGAAGCCATCAGATTGTGTGTTTGTTGATTTGGTGAATGGGTTTTCTATGTTGTACAACTTACATGATACAAAACTGTTATTTTGAAGATCATTAACTAATCAAAGTTGGTGCATATAATGTTTTTCTTAGATGTTATTGCGATTACCAAGCTGGTAATTTTGTTGATTACATGTGGTTATAGGAGATGGTAGAAAGAAAACATAATAAATAGTCTTTCATGTGAACTAAGCGTCTATAAACGATGCAGATATGTGGGCGATACATGCATAACACTTAAACGACTTGCGTTCTTTAACGATATCGATTGTCGGTACTGTATACATAACGAAACAAACCAGACCGATACCAAGTGAACGTCTACCGGTTCGGTATTCTTTATTCTTATTTTCGATTTATATGAGTTTTTATTGTCAACCGGTATTCTTTTTTCTTATTTTCGATTTATATGCGTTTTTATTGTTATCGATCAATTGTTATTTTTTTGTTTCTCTTCCGATTGTTATAGCAAGTGCCATCATCATATAATATTTATGATATACCTTCTAATTTTAATATAACGATAATCGCAACCTTATACTTTAAATAACTTGTGTTTGTTGCCTATATCGATGTGACTACCATACTGGTAGCGAAATGAACCGGACCGATACCAACCAAACAACATCGGTACCGGTTCGGTATACTTTTTTATTGTTTTCTCTTTCGGTTGTTATAGCGAATACCAATACCGAAACAGACTGAATCGATAGCAATAAAAATGGTTAAAAAGTGGAGCCCAGCCCGCTACGAAGCGCGGGTATAACCCACTATACTATATAATGATTATCATAAGGGTCTCCCTGTTTATCATAAGGGTTTTCTATGCGTTGTAGCTGTGAAACGTGAGTGCTTTTATATATACACACACAACGTATGTACGATTTTTTAATGTCTTTAGGTCTAAATTATGTTCTCGGCCCATATTATCGACTCCGCTGCAACGCGCGGGTTCCCCACTAGTAACTATATAATACATTTTCAATGGACACAAAAGTAATTTAACCCCTAATTATTAAGATGGCAGACTAAAAGACTTAAATAAAACCTATATTTTTACATTTTTCTTCCCATTTTATCCTCCTATCCTTACAATATTTCTTCACCTGAATCGACAGCCACCATCATACCAGCAATTGAATTCCCTGAATCGTTTCTACCTTTACCAGATTCTTCAACTCAATCGTCTCAAATTTAAGGCCAATTGAATGTCCATTGAATTCCCATCAGTTGTGAATGTCGATTGAATTTCCATTGAGGCCATGCATTTATCGATTCATGAATATGCGATTAATGGTACCACTCCTTCTATGTATTAGTTAAAGAGGGAGAGAGAGTGAAGACTGGAGAATACGGAGAGAGGGGAGCAGGCCAAGGCCCTCCGGCAACGGTGATATCGATGACAACTACGATAGTAATCTCACCGCTATCTCCTCTACCTTTTGATTGATTTGATTATTTATTCAATTTTGTATGGTTCAAGATCATATCCTCTTTTTAGTTTACTGATCAATTATGTAGTTTTCAATATGGGTTTTGAATATTGTGGCTTATGTGATGTGGATTTGGTTTAATTTGAAGAGATTGATCAGAATTAGATTTGAAATTGATGGGTATGTGTGGATTTTACAGGGTTTGAACTCAAATGGAGGGTGTAGTTCAGTTGGAATTTGGATATGATGAAGATGAGTTTAGAATTTATTATGGAGATGAGGATGAGTTGGAAGAAATGTCGATTGTTGGGGATATGGATGACGGCGGTGGTTTGGGTTTCTGGTAGCAACAGCGAAGACGAAGAGCGGGGTGGTGGTGATGTCTACGGTGATGATGATGATGGTTTTGTTTGACATAGAGAATGATGGTGGTGGTTGTGATTAATGGTGATGAAGACAGTGTCAGATGGTTCCAGTCATGGTGGATGTCTGCGGCGAAGACACTCTCCGCCTAAACCGAAGAACAAGCTAAAAGACAAAAACTTCAACACCCGCAAAAACTCGGGAAAGTGGAACCGAGTAAACTTATGAGTGACACGACGGTCGACAGGTTTTTAAGGTATCATGTACAAGGATTCAAGAAGCCTTTTGTTGAGAAGTTTCCAGCATGTTCCGTTTCAGCAAGAAGGCATATTGATTCATGTAGGCATATTGATTCATGTACTACGATATAAGATGTTCAGGGGATGGTTAGCCTGTTTCTCTCTTTTTTTGTCCTTTTTTTCTCATTTCCAAATAATGTTTATTATATTAATATGAAGGTTTCTTACAATGTCGTTTATGTAGAACTGGATGAGTTTTGGAAAAGCTGCACATGATTTGGTCACGCGTATGTAGAAAATAGACGGTGATAACTATCCTGAGGTGCTAACCCTAATGTCAAATTTTTATTATACATTCATGTGTATTTTTACTGATTTGTTATATTTTGTTTCTAACCAGACATTGCATCAGATGTACATCATCAATGCTGGTACAAAAAAAGGTTAAATGTATAGTTGACCATGACTATGACCATCTTTTTAACTGATTGACTTTTAAACCTTTGTAAAAACATAATATTGGTACAAAAAATCATGTACAATGGTTCAAAAAGTCAATTAATTGAATCTTTTCCATTTCTTATAAATGTAATGGGTTTTTCAATCATGGAAAATAACAGGTTCTAGGAAACAGATATCAGAATACATTGTTAGAAGCTATTGACGCGAGGATCGTGGATTTGTTTGTATGCATTCTATTTTCCATATTGCTTTAGTTTACATTAATCCTTGTGCACTAAACGCCGCTTACATTTTGCTTCTTATAATAGCCAACTTCCAGATTTTCTTGGTGGAACGTGTTCTTGCCCGAATGAAGGTGGATGTCTTAGATCAGATAAGGAATGATTTGGAATTGATGAAGGTATGTTTCATGTGTTGTTTTGTGAAAGTGGCCAAAAGTATATTTTCGTACAACCCCCTAAATCATTTGAAACATTTAGATTAGAGTAAAACGCCATTTTTGTCCTTGAGGTTTGGCCACTTTTGCAACTTTCGTCCACTTTAAAAGCGGACATTCGAGTAGCTTCGTCACTGTCATCTACACGTTTAGTTTTGTGGCAGTCGTTAGAGAATCAAATTCCACATAACGTCCCTCCGTTTTGGAGAAGCTTCTTTTTCTTTCATATTTTAAGAACCAATATGGTTCATCTGAGATCTGTACAAATGGTTTTTGTGTTTGACATGTTATACAGATAGAACTTGCCCGGAAGTATAATGAACTAGACCTCTTTATGAATGAAGAACATCCTCAGTTTCATTTGGTCAAGGTAAATTGTCATAGTCAAAACTTTTAACAGTCCATCATGATCAAACAAGATATGTCACCGACTCACCGTTACTTTTTTACTTTCAGATGGAGGTTGCAAAGTCCCGAAACAAACAACTTGTTCAGCTATTTGGATCAGGAGTTGGCATTCACCATGCAGGGATGTTGCGTGCTGACAGAGGGTTAACTGAACGCCTTTTTCTGATGGATTGTTGAAGGTACACGGATCTTTATTTGACTTGCTTCTGTATCTTTATTGCTATTCCACCTAATGTGCCACCATTCTTTTTCAGGTCTTAGTTTGTACAACAACTTTGGCATGGGGAGTCAATCTACCTGCACGCACTGTTGTGATTAAGGTTGTTAAGAAGGCTACTATTTATCACAAACATTCAAATTTGAATTCAAGTTCATTCGGTTTAATGAACCCTTTATATCTTTTATTTGTTTATTAATCACAATAAACACTTTGGTATAGGGGACTCAGCTGTACGATCTAAAGGCTGGTGGATGGCGAGATCTGGGCATGCTGGATGTCATGCAGGTGTCGTTAATGTTCGCACTGATCTGTTATCAACTTTTACTGTTTTTTGAGTTCTAATGTTGTTTTCTCCTGTCTATTATGTTGTGTGCTATAGATTTTTAGACGTACTGGTAGACCTCGGTTTGATAAAAGTGGCGAAGGCATTATAATTACATCTCATGATAAGTTAGCTTACTATCTGCGACTGTTGACAAGTCAACTTCCCATTGAAAGTCAGGTAACTGCTTGTTCAGTCAGAAATTTATCTCAAATCGAATGTGGAAGCTCAAGTTTTTCTACAATTAGATTTCACACTGGAGCATTAAAATAATTTGACGTATAACTTATATTGGTTTTGTTGGCAGTTCATTAGCTCCTTGAAAGATAACCTAAATGCCGAGGTAACACCCCATAATGTGAAAGAAGCTTGTGCATGGCTCGGATACACGTACCTTTTCATAAGGATGAAAATGAATCCTTTGGCATATGGTATTGGATGGGATGAGGTATATTCATCTTAATGGCACCTACATATTGTTGTTTGATCTGCATTATCTGTATTGTTGTATTGCTTACCAAACATTATTCTTTTGACTTCTATTTCCTTGTGTGCTGATATCTTTAATAATCTTTTTTATGACTATATCTATTAGAATTTAGAAGGTATGCATGGTAACTGTTTTCAATTTGATAGGTTATCGCAGATCCTCATTCCTCATTCCTCAATCCATTTACATTTTAGTTTTTCTTTTTCCCCATGATAAACGGGTCGACGGGCTAGCAGGTTGACATGATTAATTCACGGGTTAAACAAGTTGATACAAACACAATCGGTTTAATTAAATGGGTTATACCTGGTTGGTGTGAAATTTTTTTCTGGTTATTTTTATATTTTTTTTTAGATTTTTTTAAATTTTTTTGAATTTTTTGATCTTTTTTAATTTTTTTAATTTTTTTATTTTTAATTTTAATTTTTATTTATTTATTTATTTATTTATTTATATTTTTAGCCAAATCAATCTTGACAAAAACCCATCTTGATCTAAACGCATTCTAACCAATTTCTTAATAAACACATCCTAACCCAAATCCATCCTAACCTATACCCATCCTAACCCATTATCCAAACATGCCCAACCCACCTATTTTGCCACCCCTAAATATATGTATCTTTCTTGTGCCTATATGTTTGTTTACCTACCAGATGTATAAGAATGGCTGAAAAACAGCATAATGTTCGTCTTGAATCCCGATTTTGGATTATAAAATGATAACTATATAAATCGAATCCGTACATCGGTTTTGACAATTTGTTGATTGAACCCTCTACAATATTTTTAGATATACAATATGAAAGCAAGATGAAAATTGTTACAAACTACTAGGTACTAGGTAGCTGGCTGGCTAGACATGCGGCTTTTGAAGAAGATAAGATTAAACCTTTCCTCAGGTGGATCACCAATGCAATAAAAAACATTTGTATTCTCAAAGTCTTCATCCGCAGTGTAATTGTACTCCCAATTAAATAGTTACTTATAAACATTTGTAAAGTGGACTCATTCATACCCAAAATAGTGATATTTACATGTGTTAAAAGGATTGTTGATTCAATCTCATACGAGAAACATGTTTTGGAGTCGCAAGCAGCTGATGTGAGTGCATGTGAAAAGTTGTCCTAAGAAGCTGGCTCGATCTTGAAACGGCTTAAGGTGGTTGGAACGTATGTCGAAATCAAGAAGCGAGTTTTAGTGACGCTATAATTTTTTGTGATATTAGTCGGGATACTCGCCGCAACGCGCGGGCATTCCAACTATTATTTATACACACACGTATATATGATTTTTTAATGTTTTAGGTTTAAGTTATGTTCTCGGCCCATATTGTCGACTCCGCTGCAACGCGCGGGTTTCCCACTAGTTATTAATATTATGTATTATTATTATTATTATCATTAATGTTATTATTATTATCATTTATTATTGTTATTAATGTTATTATTATTATTAATATTGTTTATTAATTATTATTATTAATTAATTATTATTATTATTATTATGCATTATTATTATTATTATTATTGTTATTGTTATTATTATTATTGTTATTATTATTATTGTTATTATTATTATTATTTATTAATTATTATTATTATAAATATTATTATTATTTATTAATTATTATTATTATTAATATTATTATTATTAATGTTATTATTATTATTATTGTTATTATTATTATTTATTTATTTATTATTGTTTTTATACGTATACGGTATTTATTTGCAGATTGATTATGGAGGACGATCTGATTCAGGTCGATGACTTTCACGTAGAGCTTCATAGGGCACCGCCGGGGGGTCAGTCGGTTCAGCAGGGTCCACGACGGAGACGGCGGCCGCCTCTGGATACGCTGCAGGGGCATCCGTATCTAGAGTTTCCCGACGGCACCGATGCCGCCCGTCATTGCCTGAAGCTTAGGAGGATGCACATTGGATCGCATGCAGCGATCAACTTGATGCGATAGATGGGATTGCTGAGACGGCTAGAGTGCGTCGATTTATACCTGTCGATTCGCCGTGGCATCGTCTTTTTGATTTGGCGCACACGCCGACCTACAGGGAGCTGCTGGTCGAGTTCCTTTCGTCATTCACATTTCACGCTCCTGGGGTCCAGTGCCGCTTCCGCACCCAGGTGCTCCCCCTCCGCCTGAGGTTTCTTTCAGGCTCGCTGGCGTTATGCGTTCGATGACGCTAGCAAAGTTTGCGGTGCATTGTGGTTTATACATGCAGGGGGAGATCGAGACTGAGGTTTACACAGCGGGGCTAGTGGTGGTTGACAAACCCACTCGTGTAGGGTTTTGGCAGGTGATTGCGGGGGAAAATCATTGGGAGCACGACAAGTCGAAGGGGAGGGTGTCGTTTGTTAGGGACCCACTGTACAGGTACGTACGTTTATTACGGTAATTATTGTGATTATGTGCATTGTTTATTAATCTCTGTTTCTGTATTTCGTTAACACTATCTGCAGGTATCTGCACCATTTGCTCGCTACGTCTATTTCAGCGCGCAACTACAGCCGTGAGTGGTGTACGACCACAGATCTTTTTTTTCCTTTATTGTTTGTTGTATATGAGGTCGTGCGCGCTAGCACACGGTCTAGCCCAGTACTACGCCTCCGCCCATCACCGGCAGGAGCGCGGATTTTTGTATGGTGGGGCGTACGTGACCGTCATTGCCCGTTCATTGGGCCTCGTACTGCACCAGGACCCACATCTACGGACGCCGGCAATCATGCCGACGCAGATGGGTTTTCAGTCGCTGTGGGGGATGAAGGTAATCAAGAGGTTCCCCGTTGGCCCGCGGTTTGGGCATATGGACAGAGGAGCCCCTACCAGAGCATTTCGAGGCCGTTTATCCTCCTGCAGATCCTGCTGACGCAGTGCCCGTGGAGGACCCTCCGGAGGATGTAGACGGTGCAGCGGTGCCACAGCCACAGCCACCGCCACCTCCCGGGGCGCCTCAGTTTCCAGGTCATGCCCCAGGAGTTGCGCTACATCCGGATGTACGAGCCGAGCTTGACAGGCTCAACGATTTGGTAGATTGGTTGGTACGGGCCGAGCAGGATAGACGAGAGAGAGAGGGATTACCCCGATATCGCTTCCACCGGCTCGAGTACCACATCAGCAACAGCAGCATCAGGATTCGGATTCGGATTTGGATTTGGATGCATAGACCTGTTGTTGTTTTTATTTTTATTATGGATGTACAAACTTATCTTATATATTTTTGTTATGGATGTACAAAGTTATCTTATATATGTCATATTTATGTTTGTTAATACGGAAACAAAATATGTTTTGAATATAATACGGAAACAATATATCCCCTGAATATAATACGGAAACAATATTTGAAAGAGATATGATTTTAATCGGAAGAATAATATTTTAAAAAGGTAAAATGTTAAAGACATTATAATATTTAATCGATATAATATATTTAAAGAGCCGATTTTTAAAATAGTTGATTTTTAAAAAACAAAAACTTTTTTATAGTGTAAAAAACAAAAAAAAAAAACAAAACTTTTTTGAAAACCAAAAAAAATTCAACCAAAAAACACATCTTCAAAAACTATCCAAAAAAACATACCAAAACACCCCTCATTTCAGCCCAAAAAAAACCCAAGATTAGACGCCTCGTATAGGGTTGTACCCTTCGTATAGGGTTCCTTAAACGTTGTGCCTGACACCCTCTGAGACTCCCTGGAATTCAGTGCATAGACGCCAAAAATTGAAACCTTAATGAGTTTTACACTACCAAAAATTGAAACCTTAATGAGTTTTACACAAGGAGATGGTTTTCTCAAGGCAAGGACTATCCGAACACCCTCTACGCCTATTTTCACACTTTTTGTGCCCTAGACGCCTCGTATAGGGCTATACGAGGCGTCTAGGGCACAAAAAGTGTGAAAATAGGCGTAGAGGGTGTTCGGATAGTCCTTGCCTTGAGAAAACCATCTCCTTGTGTAAAACTCATTAAGGTTTCAATTTTTGGTACAATTTCATCGGCTTTTTAAGTTCTATCCGTTCCACTAACCGCATCATCATCAATCGGTAAAACCCCACAACACATGTACGTCTTGTAGATCAGGGGCGAACCCAAGCCTAGTCCAAGGCGGGCGGGCGCACCCCGGGGGAAAAAAAGTGCTAAGTTCCGTCAAAAATCCCGTCCGCACCCCTTGGAATTTTTCGTCCGCACCCCTTGGAATTTTTCGACCGCACCCTTGAAATTTTTCGTCCGCACCCCTTAGGTAAAAAGTGTTATCAATTTATATTTTAATTTTTTTTAGTAAACTTCTATTTAAAAAAAAAAAAAATACTACCTAAATCATATAACTTTTAATACCTAACTAACTAAACCCAAATACCCATACATTTACCCACTTATAATTCCTAACTAGCTAGACCACTAAGTCTTAGCTCATTAACCAAACCAGCAATATTTCAAACTATAATAAAATAATTAAAAGCCCAAAACCTTTAGAAATTCTCTCCCGCTCTCTCTCTCTCTCTCTCTCTCTCTTGCGTCCCTGCACTGCCAACGAACAACATCACCCAGCGACAACAGTCCAGCAGCCGACGACCACCGTAATCAGCCACCATACCACCGTCGTTTGACACCAAATCTAACCGGAATCCGAACACGGGTAAGTTTCTTTGTTATTTTGATGATTTTGGTTGATATTATAGGAGAAAAAAAGGGTAATAAAGTTGTTAAATAGGTTTGAAATTTTGTGTGTTTTGACGTTGTTTAGATGATTTTTTGGGTGATTATGTTGTTTATATATTTTTAGGGTGATTACAACTTACGTTATGATTTCTAGGGCTTGAATAGTTGAAAATTAAAATTGAAACATTATATTATGTAGAGATGAACTTATGTTATATAGAGAAAGAATTGTTTAACAAATTAGTTTTAGATGATGTTTTGGATAGATTTCAAAAAATGAAAACCCGTAGGGCGTCGACGTTTTAATTATGTTTGTAACAAGGTTTGACATGTTCTTGATGATTATATAAATTTAATTTGATGTTCGTCTGTTTTACATGACCCGACCCGATACGATTTTTAGAAATGTTCCGCACGCCCAGGGAAAAATTCCTGGGTCCGCCACTGTTGTAGATCGTGTTATGGTGGCTTCTCCAGTATGGAAATGAAAAGTGTGGGTTATAGGACACCACCTTTCCACAAGTGCAGAAAATAGAAATCAAATGATGGCCAAGCCTGTAACTTCCACATTTGATGACACCCTCAAAACACGCCTCGCGTTTGAAATCCATTACATTTTGGTCACCTCGCCTTACTCTTATAACATGTTATACGGTTCTTGAAGTTAATGGTCTGCTCTAAGATCGCCACTTAAAAAATAAGGTAGTTAATCAAGGGCCCTGTGGTAAAACTAGAAGCCATATTATAGGTGTCTAACTTGTAGTTTCATTTAATCATGAAAAACTTACACATTTGCACTTTATATTCAGAACCTGAATTTAAAGTAAAAAACCAAACCTATGAATGAATATATAATATTATTATCTAAGTATAAATTTTGTTGATAAAACTTTGGTTACACTTTTACTTTATGATGATAGTTTACATACAAAAACCCTATCTTTAAATAAAAATCTAAAACTTTTTCATAAACAATATGAATCTTTTGTGATTGTCTCCAAATAAATTCTCACCTACCCAAACATTACTGCATTCATAAGTAATGCAACCTCTTCATTTGATGCCACCAGCCTCACTTAAACTCATATCCCACAAGCATGGTTGCAAAAATCGCGACTAGCCGGCGATTAATCGCTGACTAGTCGCTAGTCGCCCATCAACTGAGTAATTTTCAGCTAATCGGTAAAAAAATCGCTAGTCGGCCTAGTCAGCCCTAATCGGCCCTAATCGCGACTAGTCGGTTGGAAAAAATCGGGAAAAAACAAAAAAAATCGGAAAAAATCGGAAAAAAACACATATTCCGGCCAAAACCTCCCAGATTCCGGTCAAAACTTGTCCACTTAAAAAAATTACGTATAAAAATATATGTATATATGTATAAAAACTTAAAATTATACATAAAAAGACTGATCCGATTAATCTCGATTAATCCCGAGTAATCCCGAGTAGTCGCTAGTCCCTACCTCACCGACCCGCTAGCGACTAGCGAGTTCTCCAACCTTGCCCACAAGCATCAATCACATTTCCACTTTCATGCTTCTGCTTTGTACCAAAAAAAAAAAAAAAAAAAAAAAGTCAAAACTCATTCGGACAATGATCTGCAACATCTTCAATGGTAGTAAATGAAGTTTGTACCGTCCTCACCTACTTAACTAATTAGTAACAAATCTTCAAGATTAAATCCCCATATTCTGCTTCTAAGGTTAGCCATCTCTTCACACCTTCTCACTCCCTTTCACTCAAACTTCATTCAAGTAGCACCATCATTAATTTATGCATCCATCAATGAAAAGCCAAAAAAACTTCACGCCCTTAAATACTTTTACATTCACTAATCGTAAATTGCTTTCCCTTCTTCCATGATCTAACATTACGGGGACGAATGGCAATAGTTACGAATTACAACGTGTTTCTAAGCTTTAACAAGATTTCTACAAATATGAATTTTGCCCGGCCTTCGAAAAATTTCTTTTAAGGTATGCTTATAATCTTCATAGTTGAGTTTGAATTCATGTGAAACCATTTACATGTGCAAAAGAATTTGATCAACAAACATTACAATAAGATGTACACATTTTTTATTTAGGTGACACTAAATAAATCTGAGTGAAATATTGAAATTATATATGTAGTTGCATTCATCATGAATAATAATCATTAGTTATTAACTAATAAAACATTTGATTATCATTCATAGAGATGTAAAAAAAACAGAGAAAATGTCTTTTTTATGCCAAGAGTTTGTATCTAACCCTTTCTGTCAGGTTCCATGCAAAAAAAAATAGAACAGGGAGATTAAGATGGAGAAATAGGTCTAAATTTCTTTTTAGATAAAAGAAAAAAGGGTAAATTACTTTTTAAGTCTCTGTGTTTTATGGGTTTTAACTAGTTGAGTACAAAAGCAAAAAGTTTAACGATCTGAGTCCCCATAAGCATTTTCTTTAACCATTTGAGTCCAAATTTCTAACCTAGTTAGAATTTTGTTGTTAAGTTTTGTTAAATGACCAAATTACCCTATAATTAAAAAATAAAATTAAAAAAACCACATGTTCTTCACAAGATGAGGCACACGCACTTTATTTCTTCAAACACCTATCAACAACAAACACAAAAAGATCATACATTTAGACCCACATCTAACTTTCTTGAACAAAATCAAACAAAATCTGTAAAAAAGGTTCAAACTTTACCACGAAGAACAACACCACATCTACCACATTGATAAACAACATAATCAGTAACCGCAGGGAGCAGATTCTCACACTTGGGGCAACGAACTAATCGAACTTTTGTTGGACTTTCAGACATTTTTCCTCAAATTTAAACAGATTGTTGGTTCTTTTTGCAGAAATTATTGTTGACCGTTGGGTATACAACAAGAAGAAAGAGGTAGAAAGTCTGCGATGACAGAAACATAAAGAGAAGTAATGAACAAAAACAAAGAGAGATTTGAATCAATAAAAGTTGCTTCCATCTCCGCCATAGTCGGCACTTTGGCTGGCTTACCTATTTCCTTAGCTCAGGCAGCCAATACCTCCCAATACTTCCCGGAACTTCCTGAAACTTCTGGTGCTTTTGTGTTTATCAAAGGTATACATAGATTCTGCTTCTGATTATCTTATAACCGCTCCACCGGTTCCCCTCAATCGGTGGTTGAAGACTCAAGAACCAGTTGATACGAGCTGGTCAGAGTATAGCTTCAGATGACCCAGCAAGAAACCTGCAAGATCACAAGAGACAAGCACACCGTTAGCCTCGTCACAGGGAGGGGGGCCTCTCTGTGACCAAGCTCGGGCGTGAGAATAAGTATTTGTGAGGATGAAATAAGTCAGGGAGAGAGAGAGGAGAGATTAGGGGAAGAGAATAGAGATTACCCATTGCTGGAAGCCTTGGCGGGGTATTTATAGCTTTTGGGTGTGCTGATGTGGCAAGTTAGTTAGAGTCGGACCAGTCGCTATCATGGCGGTTATGGAAGTGGGACCCAGTTAGTTATATCGCACCATCATAATGTCCGGCCCGTTTTATGATGCAAGGTCCGGTCCGATCTTAGTATGCCGTGGTTCGGCTTTGTTTATGGTGATGATTCGGTCCGGTCAGGGACGTATCCTCATCAAGTCCCCCTAGTTCGTGGTGTTTCTTAGATAACAGCTTCGAACTATGACGGCGTAATTTTGGCGGTTCAAAGTCTCTGATTTGCTGTTTTGTAGAAATATTTTGAATTTTAAATTTCTGGGCGGTGACCCTAGTTGGGTAACCGACAGTCGTTTTTACGTTTTTCGCCTGATGTGACGGTTGGTGGGCGTCAGCTGTCATGACGTGTCACCGTCTGATTGGTGGTTCGAAGTCGGTTCCCTTATCCCTATATAAAGGGGAAAAATAATCCGATTTTACTTTTCATTTTTCATTTTTCACTCTTCATCTTCTTCACCCTTCTCATTCCTTCTTCTCTGAGAACAAGCGGTCTGCAAAACAGGTTAGCTTCTTCCTTACATGGCGTCGAAAAACAACCTGTCCGGTTGCTTTAACACTCTGACTAAAAACGGTTTAACTTGGTATATTGAAAGATATGCAATCCCTGCATCTCTACACCCTGTTCTCCCCGAAAAGGACAAGCCTATTTTTCCGTTTCCTCCGGGGAAAATAGGGGTTTACACACGTTTGTTCGATTACTGTAACTATCGTCTCCCTCTGACGAAGTTCTTGATCGGGGTCCTTACGTTCCACGAGGTTCATATTTCTCAGATGAACCTCTTTGGCCTTGCCAAGGTGTGTCATTTTGAGCTGGCTTGTCGTGGTTTGGGATCCGACCCGAACTTGGATGTGTTCCGGGCTTTCTATAAATTGAATCAGTCCGGTAACTGGTACACCTTTGAGGTCAGAGACAAGGACTCCTGCTGCTATACATGGATTACCACTAGCATAAAGGACTGGAAAGAACGATTTTTCTACGTTGATGACCAGTGCGTTCCGGAGTTCATGGTCTGGAGAACCAAGAAAATGAAACTCCCGTCTTCTCTTCCTAAGGACTTTGAATTTAATAAAGTCTTATACGCAACCTTGATTAAGGAAGCGGGTCGCATACAAAGTTATCCGGAACACATTCTTGTTATGGGGCGGATCAGCACGATTTGGTCCGAGCTGGCGTGGTATCCTACCCTTAGGTGGAACGGAGAGGGTTAGTCATGCTTCTTATTTTTGTCATGATGCTCGCCGCGTCACTTGCATATTTATTTTACTTTCTACTTTTATATATATTTTTTTTATTATACCGGACTTCGGATGCTACTTGCTTATTTTTGCAGTTATGGGTTTGAGGGAAGCGTTAAGATTGAAGTCCTTCGACTCCAAGGAGCTTGAGATCCGAGCCACGAGGATGCCGAAAGGTGACCCTCCGTATTTAAACGTGGTGAACGAGAATCTTTATCAGATCCGAGAACCGGAGGTTCCGAATGATCAAGGAGGTTTATGTCACACCCCAACCAATGGCGGAAACATCGGGATGAGACGAAGTGTGAAGATTGCTAGAGACATCATAACGCTATTTGTGACAATATTTAATAAACCGATTTCATTTCATAATTCATTTGTCAACGTTACAAAGAAATCAAATAACGTCAAGTTCAAAGGAATTAGAATACAACATAATCAAAATTGATACAACGATTAAACCTAAACGTCTATATGTGTATCTAGGCATCAACGCTACTTCATTTCATAGCATCATCATCCTCAACATGTAACATGTTTAAAATAAAGTTCAATGCAAAAGCAAAGGCGAGTATACAAGTTTAAGCATAAGTATAAGTATAAGTATAAAAGTTTAAAACGAATCCACATGGCAACTTAGTTTATACGAGATCAACCTATCGTGGCATGCAATATTTCTAGCCAACCTCTGTTTACGCAAGTAAGTTTAATTAATTCAACATGACCCAAGTTTAAGGGGGGCGGTGCGTTACTCCTATAGCGCTATACATGTCGAAGGGAGGCTCGTGAGAGCTAATGACTAAAACATATCACATAAGTATGGTCCACGTAAGCATCAAGTATCATAACATAGTATTCATGTATAAGGATTGTTTTGTGCATTGCATAAAGAATAAGTTTAAGTGTAGTTTAATAGTAAAACATGTTACACCCCAAAAAGTGGTAAACATAAAAAAGGGGGTTGCGAGTATACTCACAAATTTGCATATGCTTTCCGATTATCCAATGTGACGAAGTTGATGGGGTTAGAAAGTTGAATGTGTAGGGTTAAAGTTCTAGTATGCTTAGAGTCGAGATTCGGTATTTAAAACAACATAAAAGTAAGATATGAGAATAGCATGTGAAAATAATCATCTTCAACACTTAACCCTTGTATGACACTTGGTAACCACAAGGGTTATGATAATGTTTTCATGAGTTGAACACCCATAAGAATCACAACAAGGTTTAGGTCTTAGGTGATGTTCTACTACTTTAACATATAAACACAAGTTCAACATCAAAGGTTCGAATGAGTGTATATATATACTTAAGTTAGGTACTACATATTATTTAGTCCAATAATTCAAGTAGGAGGTAGAAGATTAGGATCTTCATTTAGGCACCTCGTATTATCATAGATGTCATGTATGGGGTAGGAAGGACATGCTTCCATTTAGGAACCCCTTGAATGTTCACCACTTCACTTGGTGTAACAACAACCAAGGAGGGTCACGAACTAGGATTTGCACAATAACATAAACAACCTAACTATAGAGAAATCATCAAATCATGTGAGGATTGTATGTAGGACAACCCAAGTCGTTCCATAATCACTCATGTATCAAAGGCTATGTTTGACATGATTTGTGGGTTGAAACCCTAAACAAAACACCAAGTTTATGAGGTTTAATCCTCTGATTTTAAATGTCTCAACCTTGTTTTTAAGCTTAACCAACCATGGGATAAGTTGTAAGCATTAGGACATAGGTATGAGATGTGTTGAACACAAGTTACATAGGTTTAAACAAGTTTTTGATGAACATAAAAACAAACAGAAAGTTTATGGACGATTTCGGGGCATTTCCAGGTCTGATTTCTCCAAGGAGAAGTCTAGGAATCGAACCCCATGATTATCCAAGTAAGTAGGAAAAAGAATCAAGTGATTTCGTTAAGAAATGAGTGAGTTATGCTCATTTTCGTGAAGGGGTGTCAATCTGCTCGAACCCTTGCTTTCAGCTACGGTTTGGAGGATGTTTTGAGAGTTTTTAGTGTTGCAAAAGTGGTAGGGAGGCTGGTTATAAGTGGTATTTATAGGGGGAAGGATTAGGGTTTCAATGGGTTGGGCTTTGGAAGTGTTTAGAAGGGGTTACACCTTGAAACTAGCCCACAAAGCCCAACTATATGGGGCTGAATTTTGCTGAATTGGGGCTGCCATATTTCTTTATTTTTTTATTCTTTTAAAACATTATAATGAGTAATTTTGTTAATTAAGTTGTGTAATAATATGCAACAATTTTTCCCCTAACTTGTAACAAGGTGAAATATGAAATAAAACATGATTTAACTAGGTAAAAAGTGTAATGTACAAGTATGTAACATGTTTGTAAGTGACAAGTATATGTCACATATTAGATGATTAACCGTTGTATAAATAAACATATTATTAGGGGTTTTTAGGTAACAATTTGAGGACAAGCATGGACATGCATCGTGAATAAGTATCGTATAAGTATGAATTACAAATAAGGATTCGATGTACAATGAATTCCAACGTATGAACATGTATGAATATGTAGATGGCGAATTTAAAGAAATACGAATTTTATTTATGATCCAAGTCTCGGATTTTACAACGAAAAGACGACTACAATAATACAAGATTTCCAAAAATAGCATTACAAGGCGAGCTTTCTAATTATGGAAAGTATGAAAAAGCAGGGCGTTACAGTTTAGCCGGTCAAGGGGGTTCAGGCCCAAATCCTTCGGCACAAACAGCGAACGTTGCTCCGGCTCAGATTCTGATGGCGACCGGCAGTGGTGAGGGTAAAGGTAAAGGGACTGGTTCGATCGGGTCGAAGGGATCGGGTTCCAGGTTTGTGATTGAAGATGAGGGCGTTCACCTATCTGTGGGAGATGAAGAAGAACGTGCTGAGAATTTGGAGGAGGGTGATGATGGTGATGAGGAAGAGGAGAACGAAGATGGGGAGCCTCAGATTTCCTTGTAATGGAAAAGGGCTTCGTCTAAGTCTGGTCCGAAACCTAGACAGAAGAAAACGAAGATGGATTTTAAGACTATTACTCTGGATGACGATGATGACCAAGTTACTGGATTCTCTGCTGTTGGAGGTGTGTTAGAAAACTTAGATGCTCATCTTCATGGGGGTCGTACCCCCAGGGACCATCCGAAAAACATTCCGTCGAGCCCATCGTCCTTCGGGGGAGGGGGCATCAAGGTTGTTGCTGATGTTCGTACCTCCGATCCTAAGAAGATCGAACCTTCTCCTTCGGGTAAGTTCACCACGGGGGTTGCTTCTAATGTGTCAAGGCCGAGTCCCAAGCCTGTTGATGGTGGGGACAGTGCCTCTTCATCCCCTTTATGGTTTAACACTGAAGCTGTTTTCTTATCACGGGAGTTAGGTTTGGGCGGTATTGAGGACATGGATTCAGCTCGGGCATTGGAGAAGTATGTTCCGGAGTGGTCGTTGACGAATAAGGACCGGATAGTGGATGCTTTGTCAGCGAAAATGGCGTTATTCCATTTTGGGACTCCGGCTGAGCACTCTCATTATCGGAAGATGAGTGGCCCGGAGCTTGGAAATGCCCTTATGATGAACCAGGCCCAATCTAATTCGTTGGTGGTGGAGGTGTATAAGCGTTGGATCGAATCGGAATCAACTTGTAATAAACTTCGACGCGAGATTGCCAATTTGGAAAAGGAGGATAATGTTCGTTCGAAAACAAAACAAGAGCTGAGCTCTCTTCGGGCTCAAGTTGATCGTTTAAAAGAGCAAAACTTAGAAGCCAAGGAAGTTAACAAATCGTCCCAAGCCTCGGCTGCGGCCGCTTATGAGGCTCGAGATAAAGCTCTTCAAGATTTGGAAATTTTTAAGTCAAAATTTTCCGACTTGGAGAAGAAGTTATCTGGTGTAGAGAAAAAACATGTGGCCGAGCTGAAGGAAATGCAGACATCTCATGATCAACTTCTGGCTGATTATTACCGCCTAGTTGATGGTATGTTCACAACCATTTTATATATATATATATATATATATTTTTTTTTGCTCCCCTTTTTCGACCCATTGAATCGTGTTTCTTTGCAGCTAAGGATGAAGTAGAGAGAGCTCGTGACAGGGAGATCGAGTCACATAAAACAACGATCGATGAGGCAAAGGGGATGTTGATTCGGTGTGAGCGTGACATGATTGAATCGTATGCCCAATTGTCAGAGCTTAAACTCACCAAGCAATGGTTCTTAACAGACGGGGTCGCATGGGTTGTCAAACTGGTGCATCAAAGCCCGGAACTGGAGAAAGTTGTTGCGGATTTGGTGAACAGTGTCAACGCAGTCGGGGCGAACGAAGGTATTAAGCATGGCTTTGAAGCCGCAAAGGGGCCTGCTCGATCTTTCGAGGAAGTTCCAGGGTATGATGGGGATGCCCAGGACAAGTTAGATGCTGCGGTGAAGGCTTTTGAGAATTTCAACATCTCTGTTCTTGGGAAGATTGCTGATCTGATGGACGAACCCTTGTCCGTCATCAAGCAGCAAAGCGAACTTCCCATAGTGAAAGAAGACTTGGAAGTTTGAAATTTCGATCTTTCTCATCATATAGCTTTTGACTTTTGTTTGCTATTGTAACCGTACATTTTAAAACATCTATTTTTCTTTGTCATATACTACAACTTTTGCTTGAACTACTCGACTGTCATGTTTTGTACGGGATCGGATCTTGCCATTAGTTTATTCATTGCTGGCTACTTGGTTTTTAGTTTGCGTCCAAACTTAAACTGTTCGACCAGGTTTTTAGTTGATTGATTGTAGTCGGACCGTTTTAGGTACGGACCGCTTTTGCTCAATAGATTTTATTATTTCTTGAACTATTTGAGCCTTCTCGATCGACGCAAGGCATGGGTCGAGGCCCGTTTGTGCACGTTTCTAGAATTTGTTCGAACTTATAAATATGCTATTTCATACTCATAAAAGTACAGATCGCTTTATTCATTAATTTGCGAATTGCTGGTCCGGGGCAAAACCCTCCCGGTTACAAAGAGAACGGAGAAAATACCGGGGCATTACCCTCCCGGATTACATACGGAAATTGGAAAATAAAAAAATCAAAAGACAGCGATCTTTTTTAAGCCGTAGCGGGCCGCTTACATGAAACATTTCTTTAAATGCACCCCGTTCCACGTCCGGGGTACTGGAGTTCCGTCGAGCCTCCTTGACTCGGTATGGTCCCTCCCATTTTGGGGCTAGCTTGCCGGGAGCCTCGATGCGGCTCGCATCGTTGTTTCAGAGCACATAATCTCCGACCTTGAACTTGTAGAACTTAGCCCGAGCGTTGTAGTATTTTTCAATCTTCTTTTCGTACCGGGCCTCTTTGATTGCCGCGATGTTTCGGCGCTCTTCTAACAGGTCATGGTTGGACCGGAGTTCACGTTCATTTTCTTCCCAATTCTTGCACCTCTGATTTGGGAGTCCGATCTCGGCGGGAATCACTGCTTCAGTACCGTAGGTAAGACTAAACGGTGTTTCTCCGTTGCTGGTCTTGTGCAGTGTTCGGTGCGCCCATAGGACGTTTGGTAACTCGTCCGCCCAGCCTTTTCCCTCGTAACCTAGCCTTCTTTTTATACCATCGACGATGCGTCGATTTATCTGTTCGACCTGTCCGTTGCCCTGAGGGTGAGCAACCGAGGAAAAGACTTGGTTGATTTTTAGATTTTCACACCATCGCTTGAAGGGGTTCTCTGCAAACTGCTTTGCATTGTCACTTATGATGTAGAGTGGAAGACCGAATCGGCATACTATTTGTTCCCAGAAGAATCGTGTCACATTGTAGCCGGAGATGATTGTAAACGGTCGAGCTTCTACCCACTTGGTGAAATAATCCACCGCGACTAACAGATACTGAGCGCTTCCGCTTGATCTTGGAAAAGGTCCGACGATATCAACGCCCCATTTTTGGAAAGGCCATGCAGCGGTTACTGGTATCATTTCGTTTTTAGCTCGGAGGCTGATTGGTGCGTGCCTTTGGCATTCGTCACACTGTTGGAGCTCTTTCACGGCGCTTTCATGCATCCCGGGCCAGTAATACCCCGCGTTTTTTACTTTTGTCACGATCATCTTGGGTCCGGCATGGATACCACAGATGCCGTAGTGTATTTCCCGGATGATATAACTAGCTTGCTCGGGGTCCAGACACTTTAGCAATGGTCCGAGAAAGGTCTTTCGGTATAAGCCTCCTTCCTGCATCTGATACTAGAGGGAGTTGACTTGGATCTTTCTTGCTTCCGCTTTATCGGTCGGCAGAACGTCATGCACCAAATATTAATTATTGGCGTCATCCATGTTTGTGGTGGTGCCTCGACCTGCATTACTTGCGGAGCTGCGATTGAAGGTGCAGCTAGAACTTCCACTCTCACTTCTTTGGCGAGGTGACTGAATGATACCGATGCCAACTTGCTCAATGCATCCGCCTTCTTGTTCTTGCTACGGGGGATGTGCTCGACCCTACATGCTTCGAATGATGCCATCGCCTGCTTTACCTGTTCAAGATATTCGATCATGTTTGCTTCCCTCGCCTCGTATTCTCCGTTTACCTGATTTGCTACAAGTAACGTATCTACATGGGCTATGACTTTTTTTGCTCCGACTCTCAGCGCTAGACGTAGGCCAGCTAAGAGGGCCTCGTACTCGGCTTCGTTATTCGAACTCTTGAACTCTAGCCGGAGTGCATACGTCATATCCGTTTCGTCCGGATCGGTGAGAATTAGGCCCGCCCCTGCTCCTTCGGTACTAGAAGCTCCGTCAGTATACAGAGACCACGGCTTTTCTGGAGCCTTTTCAACGTCTTCCGGTATTTCGACCAAGAAATCAGCTATTACCTGCCCTTTCAACGGACCTTTAGTTCGGAAGGTGATGTTGAATGCGCCTAATTCAATCGCCCATTTCCCCATTCGACCCGAGACTTCAGGTCGTCGGAGAACGTGTTGGATTCTTTGGTCTGTTCGTACCTCAATTGGATGGGCCTGAAAGTATCGGCGAAGCCTTCTTGAAGCATGGACCAGGGCCAAGGCTAATTTTTCCAAATTTGAATATCTTGTTTCGTAATCTTTTAACGTTCGGCTTACATAATAAATGGGGATTTGTTTTCCGGTTCGGTGGGCGACTAATACTGCGCTGATGGCTCCAAACGATGCGGCTAAATATACCGTTAACACCTCATCTTCTTCTGGTACGGTGAGAGTTGGCAAGGTGCCCAAACACGTTTTAAGCTCTTCGAAAGCTTGTGGGGCCTCTTCCGTCCATCTAAACTCTGATCTAAAGCTTTTTCTGAGAACATCCATGAACGGGAGCGATCGGTCTGCGGCTTTTGACAAGAACCGATGGAGAGCAGCCAATCGTCCGTTTAAGGACTGAATTTCTTTAACCGACGTCGAGGCTTCATTATAAGAACAACATCAATCTTATCGGGGTTGGCTCGTAAGCCTTTCGACCCGACCATGACTCCGAGAAACTTGCCTTCTTCTACCCCGAATGTACATTTTTTCGGATTTAGCTTCATGTTGATGCTTCGGAGTCGAGTAAATGTTTCGAGTATGTCTTTTAGCATGGCGACCTCGTCGTGACTTTTGATCACGATGTCATCAACGTACACCTCCACGTTTCGTTCGATCTGGTCCTTAAAAGCTTTGTTCATCAGACGCTGGTACGTAGCACCGGCGTTTTTCAAACCGAACGGCATCCTGGTAAAACAATACACTCCTTCATTGGTGACGAAGGCCGTCTTATCCTCATCTTCGACCGCCATTTGTATTTGATGATAGCCTTTGTAAGCATCCAAAAAACACTTTAGCCTAAACGTTGCAACGGAGTCAATCTTCTCATCAATCTCCGGTAGGGGGAAACAATCTTTTGGGCACGCATTGTTTAGATCGGTGAAATCGATGCACATTCTCCATGAGTTATCTTTTTTTCGTACCATAACGGGGTTTGATACCCATGTTTGATACCGAACCTCCCGAATGATTCCTGCATCTAGGAGGCTTTTAACATCTTTTGCAATGGCTTTGGCTCGATTCGGCGCCATGTGCCTTTTTCTTTGTGCTATTGGTTTGATTGATTCTTTTACGTTTAGGTGATGTTGTGCCATAGATCTGGGGACTCCCTGCATATCGGAGTGCTTCCACGTGAAGACGTCTATCAAGTTGCTTAACAATTCCCATAAAAGCTTCTTCGTTCGTTTTGGGAGCTGAGCGCCAATAGCTACTTGTTGTTCGGGGAAATCCGGGTTGATTGCCCACAGTTCCGTAGGTACTTCGGACTTTTTGGAGCTTGTTTCTGCCGCATGTCTTACTTCGGCGACAAATGAATTCGATTCTGAACAGATGGTTGCAACACCGGCTTCGGTAGGGAACTTAATAGCTCCGTGTATTGTCGAACTGAATGCTCCAAGAGCTCGTAATCCGGGCCGCCCGAGTATTATGTTGTGTGAAGAATGAGTTCGAACAACCAGGAAAGTTAGTGGTACCGTCCTGCTTTTGTTACCGTCTTTGAATGTGGTTGGGAGAGTAATCTGTCCTATCGGACGGACTACCTCTCCTGAGAAGCTTATCAGTGGGGTAGATACTTCGATCAACTTCCTTTTTGTTTGGGGATTCAGTTGTTGGAAACACTGGATATACATGATCTCAAAGGCGCTTCCTCCATCCACGTAAATGCGTCGGACCAAGTGCCCGGCGACAACAGCTGAAATCGTGATCGGTCCATCCCGAGCATCTTCGGGATCGACCGGAGGAAAATACGTCGGCTGGTGCATCCATGCTGCCATATGCTGGTTCGGCCGTTTTACTCCTCTTGGTTCGGCTGACCGGATCATATTGATTCCAGGCTCGGTGTTTGGATTATCAACTGTTGTTGCTGGCTTCTTTCCATCTTTTACTTCTTTTACAAGATGCGAGAGTTTACCGGATCGAACGGCCTTTTCGATTTCTTGCTTTAGAGCCCAACATTCATCAGTTGTATGGCCTTTGTCTCGGTGATACTCACAATATTTCTTGGAGTGCTTATCCGAGGTGGGTCGTTGCTTCGATGGCGTAGGGAAACGAGTAGTTTCCGTGCTGAGGATTTCACTCGGCGACTTTGTTAACTCGGAGAAACTGTTGAATCGTACGTTTCCTGTCCGAAAACTGCTTCGATCGGACTTTTGATACGGGCCACGGTTTCTGTTCCAGTTATTGTTCCTATCTTTTGGCGGTGATGCGTTCCGTCTCCATGATGTGGTTCGTGCTTTGGAATTCCTGGCAGTTGTTTCATTCGGTTGGCCGCAAGCACTCTTCCCTCGAACAAAAGCTCGGGCCCTTTCCATGAGTGTCTCCATGGTTTTTGGGAGATCTTCGTGAAGTTTTTCCACCAATTGATTGTTCCGTACCCCGTGACAGAATCCCGATACTCGGAGCTGATCAACCGTGCCGCTTATCTGCATGCTTTCTCGGTTGAAACGGTCTATGAAATCTTCCACAGATTCTCCATCGCGGCGCTTTATATGGTGTACCTCAGTAATATCTTTTTTGCAGCGACGCTGCTGACAAAAGTTTTGCAAGAATATACGTCGGAAATCCTCAAAGTGGTCGATCGACCCCTCTAGCAACCCATCGAACCAAACTCTAGCCGATCCGGTGAGAGTTTGGGCGAACATAAGACACCAAGCCGGCATTGGCCACTGCTCGACCTTAGCCGCTCCGGCAAACGCGAACATGTGGTCGTCCGGGTCAGACGTACCATCGTAAAATTTCAACGTGGGAGGCATCTTTAGCTTAGCTGGGAGTGGGGCATTGACAATTCGTAACGTAAACTTTGATTGCGAAGTCATAGACGTGGGATGGTATGGCATGAGTAGCTCTTGGTCTTGGGGGTTTAAACCCAGAGATCCCTGGAGAAACAGGTCGTTTAGACCGTTATTCATCGGAGCACTTGTTACCGAGGAAAATTGTGTAACGTGTGGTATAGGAGTAGAGATCATAGAACTTACCAGAGATCCGGAAACGAAAGGGCCGACGGAGACAGGGTTTCCCCCTGAGTGGGCATTGGTAAACAAGTTTGTTCGGAGACTTTGCAGCATCTCATCTCGCTGTTGTTGCTGCTGTAACTGTCGCAACAGATCAGCGTTCCTCAAAAGGAAAGCGTTGTCGAAGCTCGGTAATGGCGTGACAACTGGAGCAGTAACAGACAGCGTGGTGACAGAACTTCCTCCCACAGGATTTGTAGCTGGAGGAACCGACGCAGAGCCTATCGAGGCTGCTGAGGCGACAACTGCTGCTGGAGCAATTGTGGAGTTAGCGTTTCCTTCCCATATATCATTGTAAGATGGGAAAGGACTGGTGGAGACTGCTGTTGGTAATTCTGCCATGACTTCGAAAAAATGAGAACGAAGAAGTGAATTATGTGAATTCGAGGGGATGGCGCCACTGAAGACTCAAGAACCAGTTGATACGAGCTGGTCAGAGTATAGCTTCAGATGACCCAGCAAGAAACCTGCAAGATCACAAGAGACAAGCACACCGTTAGCCTCGTCACAGGGAGGGGGGCCTCTCTGTGACCAAGCTCGGGCGTGAGAATAAGTATTTGTGAGGAGGAAATAAGTCAGGGAGAGAGAGAGGAGAGATTAGGGGAAGAGAATAGTGATTACCCATTGCTGGAAGCCTTGGCGGGGTATTTATAGCTTTTGGGTGTGCTGATGTGGCAAGTTAGTTAGAGTCGGACCAGTCGCTATCATGGCGGTTATGGAAGTGGGTCCCAGTTAGTTATATCGCACCATCATAATGTCCGGCCCGTTTTATGATGCAAGGTCCGGTCCGATCTTAGTATGCCGTGGTTCGGCTTTGTTTATGGTGATGATTCGGTCCGGTCAGGGACGTATCCTCATCAGTGGTGATGAAGACGAACACGATGACGAACCGTTATCTTTCTCATCCTCCGATGACGAATCAACATCGCTTCCTCTCCGATCTACGAACTCGTCAGTCGGAGGCGACCGACGGTGATCGTTTTCCGGCAACGTAGGTTGAGGTATAGCTAACATTTTGAATTTGTGTAGTGTGGCCATCGAGAAAGATAGAGATAAGGTTGAGGTGTAGATCTGTGGGTTTAGGAAAGATAGAGAAAAAAATAAATAAATTAGTTTTTTTATTTTTTAATTATAGGGGTAATTTGGTCATTTAATAAAACTTAACAACAGAAGTCTAACTTTGTTAGAGATTTGGATTCAAATGGTTAAAGAAAATGTTTATGGGGACTCAGGTCGTTAAACTTTTTGCTTTTGGACTCAACTAGTTAAAACTTATAAAACACAGGAACTCAAAAAGTAATTTACCCAAGAAAAAAAAACATAGTAGAAATTAAAGTTTTTTTTTTCTAAACGAGTTCCTACGGTATTTGGTATGCCGCTTGATGAGTTATCGTTCTCGTGGATGCATGTTAGGCACGCGAATTGGATGATCGAACACAAGGAGACTTGTAGGCCAATGTTGAGGTTTGCAACTCAGATGGCATGGTATACGAAACAAGTCGATCAAACCCAAAAACAAGTTCAAGCAAAAGCAGTTAGTGAATCCGGCAAGTCAACTTACATTTATGGTCGGTTTAGCAATAGATTTCTCTATGTTTAAGTTTTAAGTTTTATGTTAAATGGTAGCAACTTTGTATAAAAGCTGTAGAATACCCCTACGCATTGCGAGGGGTATTCTGTCATATCGGTTCCATTCATTACAGTAGCAATACATCACCAGCACTCGGTATCACTATCAAAAGTCATGGGTCCAAAAAATTATATTTAATAGCATAAATGTCATCACTACGTTGCTCTTGTTACAAATGGAAAGGATCACTAGTAATTTCTCACTTTTAAGGGAGTGATCATCTTTCTACAGCGATTATAATACAGAAGTGTGGATGAGGAACTTTCTATAGTTTTTCTTGTTTTGAATCGGGTATGGCAAAAAATCCCAAGCTTAACATCTTGGACAAGTATTCGAGTATGGAATTTAAAATAAATAAACATTTCGCAAAGATAAAACAGGTATAGGGTTAGGTGATATCTATCCAATTATCCAAAACCATAAACCCGTTTACCCAAATTATAAACCCCGAAAATTTTTTTATTTTTAATTTTATTTTTCATTAACCTTTGTCTACTAATGCTTCATTCGAGAAGTTTAGTACATGGAAAATGAACTTTTATTTTATGTATGTACTTTGATGGTGTTATTTATACCTGTATGCTATAAAATACGAAATTATATTTTTAGATTTATATAATCATGAAATTTACATATTTTATATCCTCTAAACATTTTATGTGATTGTACACTGATATGTATGTGATTTTTCATATTTTTTATTTGCTGCAAATCTAATATATATATATATATATATATATATATATATATATATATATATATATATATATATATATATATATATATATATGTAGGGGAAGGTTCATTTGAGAAGAAAAATTAATTGAGAAGAAAAAGAACAAAGGGTAATTTTGTAAAACATTAAATAGTTTTTTCACTTATCTCATTATTATCATTTTTTACTAATTAATTAGTAATAAAGACTATTATCCTCCACACTAATTTTTTTTGCCTACACACATCAAAAGTTATCCTACATATTTTGAAATTCATCATACACGTTGAAATTTATCCTACACAACTCGTAATTTATCCTACACTTTAAATTATTTTATTTTATTTTTTTGAAAAAATACATATTTTGAAGATAAGTTACAAAAAATTTAATGTATTAGCTATTAAAGAGGAAGACTACAAATTAATGACATATGTAGTTTTACCAATGTACCCTTATAGTAACATTAAATACTTATATTAAATGAAATAAAATAAAGCATTCTTATTGGTTGAAATTTGTTCTTTTTTCTTCTTACAAAAAAATTCTTCTCATTTGAACTCTCAACTATGTATGTATACTAAAATTAGATTGCAAAGCAAAAAAAGAATGGACTTCCAAATCTCAACCGGTGCTATTTAACAAACTAATTTATATACTTCATACCAGATGGGTAATACATACCTGACAAACACCTAGCAGTTATCGTTCATTTATGGGATATAGTTTTACAATCGGGTACGAGACTATGATTACTAACACTCGTCTGATTGTCATCCTTACCTTGAATCTTCGGTCAAATGAATAAATTCTGGGTGCTTTGGATTTTAAAATGACTTGGGATGGAGTTTTGCGCAATCAGTTTATATAATTGAAACAAAGAAGTAATTTGCACCGGATTTCAATGCAACAATCAAATAGAAGGGAAACATAGATACAAGCTCTGTCTATATGACTATATCACTAGAATTACAATGAAGAATGACTACTCAAATCTCCCCCTTGATACAAGCTCTGTCTATATCACTAGAATCTCTCTTAGACCATCCGTAGTGGGGCGTGATTTTTAAAAAAAAAAATTGAAAAATAACGCCCCAAAACGCCCCCAATACCATTACATAGGGCGTTACTTTTTAAAATTTTTGAAAAAAAATGATTCCAGCGTTTTATTAAAAACGCCCAAGTGGTCTGATACATGGAAAGGAGCAAGTGGGCTGACCAATGAGAATTATACAAGTGGGCTGACACATCACATAGGACAATAGCTTTTTAAATAAAATTTCTTTTCTTTTTTTTTTAATCCTTTTTAATGATTGGAAGGGCATTAATCGGGCATTATTCCCACTACGCCATTTTTGCAATAACGCCCCATGCTGACTGGGATGCCACGTGTCGGATAATGCCCCATGGTGGGGGCATTATAACAACTTACCACTACACATGGTCTTATACATATGCTCTCTAAGCAATCATCTAGAATAAATACAAAAAAAAATGTGAGAGGGTGAAATGAAATGATGTCACAAATATAGTGACAGAAAACATTGCTCACTAACTTGAAAACATCTTTAGTTGATAGCAAGACAACTAATATATAAGATAAACAAATGATAAGTTGAGCTATCAGTTGATTAGGATTATCAGTTGTTGCTTCAGTTGTAGCGCGATCGTTTTCAGTTCTTTGTATCGTTAGTTTAATTCCCATTAGTTGATCTTTATCAGTACTTGTGAATCGTCAGTTGTTATAGAGCTTCGGTAGTTCTGATCCTCAGTTCTTTTGATCAGTCTTTTTAGATTATAAATACTTTAGATCAGTTGTTCACATTTAACAATTCTTCAGTTGTTCCAAGAGACTGTTTTACCAATTGTGAGTTTTACCAATGGTATCACCGGCTCTTTTATTTCTGAACAAGTATCTTCCATATACTATTATACTAACAAGTTTAGCCTTACGTGAGATAAAGCAAAATTACATATAAATGCAACATATTTATGTCATTCTTTTGAGGTAACTATATTTTCAAAACCAACATATAACGGGGTAGGGGCGCTCCACTAGTGATGGAATTCCATCACTCACAACATCCAATCAAGTTCCGCCATGTCATTGAGCTTTATTCCATCACTAGTGATGGATTTTAGTGTAAATGCCCATCACTAGTGATGGGTTTCTTTTAAATATAAATTAATATCACAAAAGTTAATAATATTCTGTCGTTTTAAATCCACCACAAGAGATGATGATCACACCCATCTTACACACACCAACACCAGAAAATAGCGCTCACTACTTCTTCAACTCCACCTCTGCTGAACGACTTGAAGCTCTCTTCACATTCACAGCACCGAGTTCTTCGATCTCACAATACCCACTTATCTAACCCTATCCATCTCCTCAGTTTCCCCCAAATCAACACTCAATTCAGACGCCCTTTGTTCAATAACATGCCCTTGATTTCATCCAGAAAGTTCAATACGAAGGTGATTCAACTCTAACCCACATTCCCTTTTCAATTTTGTTAATTTGGATAACTAATTATGGGTGGTTGTTGTTTGTTTGATGTTAAAATAGGTTAGGGCATCTTCAGCAGCCTTATTCTGTCAACGCGTGATGGTGAGGACGCGTTATGTATTCCACGCGTGAAGATTTAGGGTGGCGGCGCTATTTCACTATTTTCCACGCATGAAGATGAGCTGACCACGGGGCGCCCCGGGTCCTCTAAGGGTCTAGCTAGGTTTCAAATGATACATTTTGTGGTCTTAACAAAATATAAAATAAAGTACAGTTTCAGTCCCTAGGGTTTACACTTAATCACACTTTCAGCCCTCATTTGGAAAAACCGAACAATCCAGTCCCTATGGTTGTCAATTGCACACAATCAAGTCCCTCCATCAAACTTCTGTTAGTCTAGCGTTTGGATTATGGTTGAAAGACCATAACACCCTTAAGGAACCGAAACTACAATACGAATAAGTCATATCTCCTTTATATAAGTCTCTGCAACACCCAACCCAGCACTCACCATCACCACCAACAACCACCTTGTGCTACTGTCGCACCACCCGCCTCTCCACCTCTAAAGGCCACAACCACCCGCCGTGTTTTTAAAATTATTTACTAAAATGTGGGATTACTATTCCATAAATCAATCACCATTGTTAGAACCTGGTAACCTAGAATGTGCACTTGGTGAATCGAATTTATGTACCTCAAAAACAAATCCAATGACATAAGTAGCAGTCGCAACTACATTAACCAGGTAAAAAATTGTCAAACCCAAAATCAGAAGTGAGGATCATTTATCAAATGCATCATGCTGCCGGTACACACGTGCCATAACTGCGAATCTAAACATCTCACAGATTCTTTCAAACCCTTTTTTGATTCCATAAACGTAATCATGTTTGGTCTTTTTCCCTATCAATCAGCAACTTTATACCTCTGCAAATTTCAAAAAAAAAAAAAAAACATATTCAGTTCTTATGATTATATAACCACTGACTTCGTAGTAAATGCTATAATCAAACAGTTTCAAAATTAAAAAAAAAATATATGCAAAAATAAAAAACTAATCAAACAACATTATATTCAGTTAAAATTAAATATCAATTGCATCACTTACCTTTCAAAATCTGCAAACAACCCCTAAAAATTGCAAGAATATAGTAGACTCCCATTTTCTTGATATTATGTTTTGCATCCCCAAATTCCCAAAATTTAGGGCTCAAAATCTTGAATTTACACAAAACCCAGAAATAATTGAAGCTAATTCACAAAACCCACAAAGAATCTTGATGGAATATTTACCTGTCAAGAACAGAACACAAGTGCATCGTCAACACCTACTACACCCACACACACACTCATACATTCAAATCCATCTTTTTACCCATGTTTTCAGTCTCGCGAAACAAGGATGAAGAGAGAGGAAAACACACATGCGTTGAGTTCGGTGGCGAAATTAGAAGAAATATTTAGGGGTGTCCCAATTTTTTACTGTACATTTATAGAGCGGAATTTTTTTTACCTACATTACGGGGCATGGCCGATCCTGAAAATTTAAGTGCCCTAGGTGAGCCAAAAAAAGGCCCTCAGGCCTTACCGAATTAAATTTTATAAACTAGTTTTTTTTAAGTTATTAGTATTTAGGTTAACGAATCAATATTGAGCATATCACATTTGGCTAGGGTTTATGAATTAATATTGTCAATAAGTTTTTCGGTTTAGATTGGGCTAGGTTTATTTTTAATTTTTAGATCGAAATTAAACAATTCAAAAACTTAAGAAGAAAAGAAATAAAGAATACTCACAACTCACAATCAGCACAACAGCAGCGACTTCAGCCAATTAGCCTGTTCGATGATTATTGTTCTGAACTATTTCAGCAATCAGCAGTGATCAATTAAAGCTTGTTTTTTGGATTTTGGTTTCGTCATCACTTCAAAGAATTCAAACAATCAATTAACAAGCAAATTAACAACCAATAATCAGCCAATAACAAGTAACAAGAATAAAACTAATAAAACTAATCAAACTAACCAATAATCAGCCAATCTTCTATTCGATATGATCGTCTATTCGTCTGTGACTCTGTTCGATGACTCGATGTGCTGCTGCCAGTTCCGTTCGAACTTCGAAGATGATCTTCTGTGCGATACGATTGCCTAATCAAACAATTATCAAACAAATAACAATCAAACTAACAACCTATTCGAACAATTATCAATCAAACAATTTCGAACATTGCCTATTCTGACTATTCATATCTTATTTTCGAACAATCAAAGTATCAAACTAACAACCGGTTCAAACAATTATCAATCAAATAACAATCAAACAATTATCAAACAAATAACAATCAAACCTGTATTTCTGCTGCTGCCGCTGCCAATCAAAATAATAAAACAATCAGCGACCAAGGCTGATCTGTTGATACTTGAATCTGTTCTGTCTCTGCCTCTGTGTTCGAAGATGATCATCAGCGATGTCTGACTCTATCGACGTTTGATATCCCTGATTAAATTGCCGCCCATTTGATTCAATCTTGGGCTATTATTTAGTTATTTGGGCTTATCTAATGTGCTATTATTTAGTTATTTATTGTTATTATTTAGTTTCTTATTGGGCTTATTATTGGTTTGTATTCATCATCACCAAGTGGGTTTATTATTGCTTTGTAAAAAAAATTTGAGGGGTGTCCTATGTAAAAAAATCGAAAAAAAAATTTACACTACCGGAAAAAAGTTGAGCCGTAGCCCGGGCTACGCCTGGACCTACATTAGGTCCGCCCCTGGTTGAATTATTCTACAAAAGAGTATAAATATAAGAAGTGTAAGAAAACACTATAAAGTGACAAGTGTCCCAAAAGAAATCAAAGGGAAAAGGTAATTATGTCAAAAAGAATAAATAGTTTATGCACATGCAAGTCACATACTATTTCCCTCTATTTTTTAAACGTCCATAACGTTTTTATACGTCATTTGTTTTTAAAGAAATATATACCATAAAATCTAGCGTGTTTTTATCTTTAATATGGGTACCATATTGTTATATTTAGAAAAAAAATTGAAAACTCAGTTGCGTATTACACAATGAACATAACATATAACACAATGGTATCAAACTAAAAACACAATGGAAAGTGGACCAACAACACAATCGATGACATCAGATAAAAGACACAATGGACATAACGTAAAACACAATGAGCATCAAATGAAAACACAATGGAGAGTAGACCAAAAACACAATCGATGGCAACAGATAAAAGACACAATGTAAAACACAATGAGTATCAAACTAAAAACACAATGGAAAGTAGATTAAAAACACAATTGATGACGATAGATAAAAGACACACTTAGTGAGAGCAAATAAAAGACACAATGGACAACATACTAAAACACAATGGACAACAGACTAATACACAATGAACAACAGATTAAAACACAATGGATAGCAGAATAAACACAATGAACAGAACCTATAACAAAATGTATAGAGTACCAATATATAACATGATCTTCATTGTGTCATACATTGTGCTATAGGTTCTGATAAAAATGCAATGAACAAAGCCCAAATTAACACTGTGTTATAAGTTTTGATAATAACACAGTGTACAGAAACTGAAGAAACACTGGTTTAATTGATCGGAATCAACTTAACCAGGGGGTTTGAATCTGCATAAAAGGGTTTATCTCTTCTCGTTCGGTTTGTGGGTGACAGATCTTCTTCTTCTCACAATAACTGCAAAACAGCCACCGTTAGACTCGCCACGGGGAGAATGGGGGTTCTCTCCGTGACCACCCTCCGGCGTGAGAATAAGTACAGGGTTTATGAAGAAGAAGAAGAAGAAGTGAAAGTGAAGTGAATGTAACTTGAAGATTATACCTGAATTATCCTTCTATTTATAGCCGAAGTTTGGGCAGGAAAACCTGTTGGTTAAATATTGACGGAAAGTGCTATTTCCGTAAGCGGTTATTTTTCCCTCCATTAATCACTTAACGAGTGTGAGAGCACATGGATCACGATCTTTGATCAACGATTGGGGTATTGCCACGTGGAAAGTGGGCAAGTGAAGATCTCTCATCAATTCCGTGCCATCATCGTGACTTCAAGGGAGCCTGGGATGATGACACGTGGCCATTCCGTTATTATCTGCTATGGGGATTGGCGCAAGGATTTGCTAGTTTCCTTTTGGCGCGCAGGTGTAGGATATTGTTTTCTTTCTAAGCTCTCTTTATAGGACCAGTGTGCGGCCGCGCAAGGTCTAAAGAGGGTTAGAAGGACGAGGTTGTGGTATGGTCCCAAGTACTTGGAGCAAGGTTTTTGGGACCTTACCCCTTCAAGTCCCCCCAGTCTAGTGTTACTCTTATGCAAATAAGTGGAGCACTAGACTATGAGAGAGGGTTGCTTTTGCTGTAGAGTTTTTGGCGCGAAAGTGGAGAATATTTTGGGAGAAGATACTCTTGCTTATTATTCTGATTTTGAAAATATTAATTTTGGAAGAATGGAAATCTTGTGGAGAAAGATATTTTGTATCTTTCTTTGAACTGTTCTCTTGAGTGAGGAGCTTTTTTAATTATGAGCTGACTGCTGCTTACATCATTGTAAAAATGTAATTTGTATTGCCTCTTCGTCTTTTAACTGAACTGTAGCCTTGGGAATATGTGCGGGCCTCTCAGAGATCATTTATTGTGATATGACGATTGCAGTGGCAGCGCCGTTTCTAAGGGGAGTGATTTGACACTTAATCATCACAAGTCCCTTTTTTTCAAAGCTGACGTTAGTCATTCCGGCCTATATATTCCTCTTGAGTGTGCAGATATTTTCCAAATTTGGGGAAAATGAAGACTAAGCGACGGTTTCGATGCTGGAGAATCTCTGAAATTCTAAAGGTCTTTGACGCTGCCGATGCTCTGCTACTTTTCTTCGGTTTGTCCATCGCAGCAGGTGCCGGGAATGGAGGTGTTCGTGAAGTATTTCTTCCTGAGTCCTCAAAGGATCTTACCCTCTCTTGCTCTACAGATGATAATAATGAGGGGGTAACCAAGCTGTCGGCCAATGTCGTAACCCGATCCTTTCCGGCTGACTGGAGGGGCGGTTGCTCGATCGTTTACCGGCGGCGCCGTCGTGGCTCTTCTTCAGCTTTTCCGACGGAGATTCCGACCGGTGTGAATATGGTTACTCTTGCTATGGATGATGGGGGAGGTGTAAAACCCCTGGATTGCTGAACCCCATCCTCTTTCTTAGTATGGTGAAGTTTTGTACACTTCGTTGGGTGTGTTGGGCATGTTTTGGTGTGTAGTTTGTTTGATTTGTAACTAATGTTTTGGTATATTGCCGTGTTTTGTAAATTTTGTTATAGTGCTTTGCTGCACTAGTAACTTTTTCCTTTTGATGTATTGCATACATGTTTTGTATTTGTTGCGCGTGGCGTATAAGTTGTGTTTGAATTACAATATGTTGCATGTGTATAATTACTTTGTTTAGGTAAAGCGAATAAGAATGGTATTGAGCTCACGTGCGAACGTAGGTCTGGGCTGTGCACAGGGACTTGTGCCCGTTAGACCGTTCATGAGGCTTTCAATGTTTCACCATATTGTTTTCGCGTGTACCAAAAGGAATTACATGTAATTTGTAATAAACAGTAAAATATGTAGGGATAATCTTTGTATTAATAAGGCGCGGGGCTGATGGATACAAAGTGAAATAATTAGAATAAATACATTGCCTGTATATGTCTGTCCTTCTGTGGCGAATAGCTTGGCTTGGTCATATGTAGCACCTGCGCAGCTACTGCGCGTTCCATGTGCGGGGAACGTTTGTTCCGTCGAGTCTCTTTAAGGTGTACACCCCTTTGCCCAGGACTTCATCAATAATGTACGGTCCTTCCCATTTAGGTGCTAATTTGCCTGGCTTTTCCGCGTTGGACGCTTCGTTGTCGCGCAGAACGAAATCCCCTGGGACGAAGGTGCACATGCGTACGCGCGCGTTGTAGTATTTTTCTAATTTGGATTTATACCTTGCTTCTATGATGGCTGCGTTCTCGCGCCATTCCTCGAGAAGGTCTAGATCCATTCTTCGTTCTTTTTCATTATCTTGTTTTTCCATGGCAAGCATGCGCAGTGACGGAAGGCCGATTTCTGCTGGGATTACTGCCTCCGAACCATATACGAGGCTAAATGGGGTTTCCCCTGTACTGGTTTTTAGCATGGTGCGATGAGCCCATAAGATGCTAGGGAGCTCATCCACCCATTGACGGTGGTCCGTAGGACAACCCTTAAAAGGTCTAAATATATGCACATTCCATGCTTTATTCGGTTAATTGCTTGAACTTGGTAACCCCTCTATGATTGATGATGCAGGTGCTAAAGTACTCAAAATGTGGGTTTTAGAAGGCAGGACCGGTTGCTAGAAGCTGGTGGAGTTAAAGAGTGAAAGACGTGAAGAGTTGGTGAACAAAATAAAAGGAAACAAGACTCAGCGCCATAGCCTACGGCACTTGGCCGTAGGTTACGGCTCCAAACCTTTCCAACATCTCCCCGCCGTAAAACAGGAGCCCCCAGCCGTAAGGCTTAACTGCTCGCCGTAACCTACGGCAGGTGGCCGTAGGTTACGGCTCCGTGTTGACCTGTTGACTAGCTTACTGCCGTAACCTACAGCAGGCAGCCGTAGGTTACGGCGCCGACTGGGCTCAAGTTGTAACCTTCGCATTAAATGGCCTTTTTGATGGAGAATTATGATTTTTAATCAGGTATTTTCGGTTACTACTTAGGGGGAACGAGTTTGGGAGTATATGAGAGGCACTTGGGAGTTAAGAACAATATCTTATCACTTATCTTTCATCTAGACTTTGTTGCTTGTAATTGTGTTGAACAATTTTCTCTTTTATTTGCATTATGATGTCGCTTCAAGCCATGCGTGGCTAAACACTCTATGGTCATCCTAGATTGAAGGTTTGTTTGAGACAATTGTGTTTTGATTCCATATTTCTAGAATGGTAAACTTTATCTATGTCTTGTTTATTATGGTGTGTGATTGCTTACTTGTAAATTGTTGATTCTTATGATATTCTAGTTTGAAACCATACGTTCTTGGTGCCGTTGGCAATCGAGATATCATGGGTAGAATTAGGATTGGGTAAGGGGTGATTGGTCATCGGGTAACAACCTCACGTTCTAGGAATCTGAGTACTTCGTTCCCTTTTATCACAACAAGTAATTACATATGAACTATGTCTATGTAGTTCTTTCTAGTGGAAGATAGCACAAACGTTGAAGCAAACCGGAAACTTAGGATGGTCATTTGTCTCTAAATTGTTTACAAACTCAATTCTCATTTCGCAAATTAATTAGTAATCTTAGTTTTAAAAACCAATCCAATTAAACCAACTCGTGAATTTTATTTTATTTGCAACTAGATTAATTTAGTTAAATAGATAAACTTTAAAATAGCACATTTTCCACAAACTCCCTGTGTTCGATACCCACTTACCGCTATGTATTTAGTTGTATTTGAATTAAATTTGGTTGTGACCACGACATCACGTCAAATTTTGGCGCCGTTGCCGGGGAGTAGTGCGCAACGTGTGTTATTTTTGTTCTTTTCTTAAGTTTGTTATTTTTCTAGTTTACGCGGGGTGTGTTAGTGTGCAGGTATTTACAAGTGCATGCGTACTAGAAGCTCTCACAAGCTTTCACCACTAGTATTTGATCCGGAAATTGAACGAACTTTGCAAGCAAATAGGATTTTACTAAGAGAAAATACAATCAGCGGTTCACCAACAACACCGATTACACCACTTCGATACATGGATAGGGATCCACCACCACCACCCACTACGGCTGAACCTGCTCAACCATTTATACCAACAACCACTCAACCTTCACCAAATACCACCCTTCAAACAAATACCACTGAACCCACCATAGTTTAAAATGTCACACCAACCAACACCACACAACCCATTACTACTCAAGAAGAACCAACCATTACCTTCAACCCTTCCATACTATACCACCATTATCCCATTTCTTCCCGGGTGCGGGTCCATCATATTCAAGCTATACCATAGCACCAAACTCGAACATTGTCCATGCTTCATTGTTTAGACCAGCAAACCAGTCGGGTTTTCAATACTCTACTTTTCCATTTGGGCAATCTTCGGGAATTCAATGAGATGGGTATGATGAAGGATATGAGGAGTTTGAGGGTTTTGATGAAGACGGGTATGCCTATGGGGGTGATGGAGATCAAGGAGATTTCAGTTATATGCAAAGCCAAATGCAAGTAATGCCAAATGTTGGTGGAGTGCAACAACAACAACTCATACCTCAACACATTAGGCCAAGGCCACAAGGGCCACAATTGCAACGTCCGGTACCATTGCACCAAGTTCGTCCACCGAATGTTCAACAACAATTCCAAAGGCCAATTCAAAACCCACCGATGCCACAACAACAATTTCAACAACCAAATGCACCACAAGGGCATATACCAAGACCAATGGGTCCAGTTCGTCCAAGAGGTAGGTTTGGTGTACCAAGGAGGCATCTTAGAGAGCATGCGAGGGGTATTGAAGCGCATTTTAGGCCGGTGATTACTCACAATCCTTCACCGGCTGTTATTCCTCACAATAACCAAGGAAGAACTTTTGAAGTAAGGACTAATTCCTTACAAAGTTTGCCGAAATATAAGGGTCTAGCAACGGAAGAGCCTTATTTCCATTTGGAGGCCTACGACTCAATTTGCAACACTCTTGGGAGTCAAGTTTTTTCGGCCGATGATGTAAAGTTGGTTTTGTTTCAATTTTCTTTGGAGGATAAGGCAAAGAAGTGGTTCTACACTTTGCCTTCGGCATCTATTTATACTTGGGCGGAGATGCAACAAATTTTCTTAGACGAATTTTATACCGCCCAAAAGACCAATGATGCTAGGAAAGGGTTGAGGAGTTTCCAATAACAACAAGGCGAAATGTTCCATGAAGCCTTCGAGCGCTTTAATATGATGATCAAGAATTGCCCGCATCATGGAATTGAGCTTTGGGAGTTAATGAATGCCTTCCACGAGGGGTTGTGTGCCGAAGATGCACGTGATTTAATGTCCATCACAAATGTGACTTTTGGCACCAATTATGAGAATGATGATTGGGAGTTCTTGGAACAAATGGCCATTACTTCAAAGAGAAAAGCTCAAGCATCAAGGAGAGCACGACCGGCCGTTACTCGAACACAAGTGCATGCAGCCGATGAAGGTAATGTACAAACTTCTAACCAAATTTATGATGTTTGTGCTATTTGCAATGAAATACGTCATGCGGCTGAAAATTGCCAAGGGATGGTGGAAGGGCAATATGAGGAGGTGAATGCCTTGCAAGGTCAAGGAGGGGGTGGTAGAAACTTCAACATGAACTCTAACACTTACCACCCCGGGTTGAGGAACCACCCAAATTTCCGATATGGGAATCCTTCAAATCAAGCAAACCCGGATTTTCAAGGTAGCCAAGGAAACTATGGTTCGCGCCAACCTTACAATAACCAAAGTGGATATCGAGGTGGGAACAACCAAGGATACCAAAGGCAATATCAAACGGGTCAAGAACAAGGGGGGTCCTCGGGTGGAAATGAAATGATGGAAATGTTGAAGAGCATGCAAGCGGAAATGCAAAAGAGGAACCAAATGGATGACGCTTGCATACAAAAAGATGAGGCCCGAGATAAAGCGATTCAAACCTTGACCACCCAAATGGGTCAACTTGCAACCGAAGTGTCTGAATTGAAGAAAAGCAAAGGTCAATTACCAAGCGACACTAAGGTAAACCCGTCTCATAGTACTTCAAGAGGTAATAATGTTAATATTCACCATGTAAGTGTTTTGAGAAGTGGGAAAGAGTACAAAACCAATCCTTCACCGGATTTGGTTGATGGGGTGGTTGAGGATATAACGGGTCAAGATAGTGAGGAAGAAAATGAATCACCCATTGTTTCTTCTAAAAAACCCAATTTTGAAAAAACCGAAGTTAATAAAGAAAAAGAAAAGGTGAATGAGGGTGAGGGAGCTAGTGAAGTACCATTTCCGTCGGCTTTATTAGATCCGGGTAGAAAAAATTTTATTTCAAAACGGGGACCTCAAAAAGAGGAAATGTGGGAGGTTTTTAAACAGGTTAAAATCAATCTTTCTTTACTTGAAGCTATCAAACAGGTACCCGCTTACGCCAAGTTTCTAGAAGAATTGTGTGCCCAAAAGAGGCAACAAAAAGTGCCTAAATTGGTAGACTTGACGGAGCGGGTAAGTGCGGTATTGAAAGGAGACCTTCCTCCTAAGCTACAAGATCCGGGAACGCCTCTAATAAACATCCAAGTTGGAAATTTTCAAACCGCCAGGGCGTTATTGGATCTTGGAGCCGGAGTAAGTATCCTACCGGGGGGGTTATATGACCAATACGATTTTGGTCCATTGAAGCGGGTTGAGACAACGGTTGTATTAGCTGACTTGTCTCACAAACTTCCTCGGGGTATCGTATGGGATGTGATAGTTAAGGTTGATGAGTTTTATTATCCCGTGGATTTTCTTGTGCTATATTACTCATCCGCGGACCCAATTCAACAACAAAATGTTATTTTGGGTCGGCCATTTTTAAACACCGCACATGTCGTTATTGATTGTTGATATGGTACAGTCGACATGACATTCGGTAATAGAAAAATGAGATTAAATGTTTTTACTAACGGTACTAACGTTTATGGTGATGAGTGTTTCTTAGCAGATTTCATAGATGGATACGACCCGAAGGAGTTCGAAGAGGAAATTTTGGGTTCTTGTGTTTGTGATGTGTCTTTGCAGGTTCATGCATGTGAGTTGGAGATGGAAGAGAAAGAGCAAGAGGCTCTTGCGCTGAAAGAAGGAAGACCGCCATGGACCCACCAAACGGATGCTTTACCGGTGGAAATCGATTCGGGTACAAAGCCTTCTTTGGAATGTCCACCAAGTGTAGAGTTGAAAGAGCTACCAAAGCACCTAAAGTATGCGTTTTTGGGGGAGAATGACACTTTACCGGTGATCATTGCTTCCAATTTGGCGGTAGCTCAAGAGGAGGAGTTGATACGGGTGTTGAAGGCTCACAAGGCGGCAATTGGGTGGACGATAGCCGATTTAAAAGGTATTAGTCCATCCATTGTGATGCACAAAATCATTACAAGTGAGGATGCAAAGCCGACCCGTGAAACACAAAGAAGATTGAACCCAAATTTGAGAGATGTGGTAAAGAAAGAAGTGATCAAGTGGTTGGATGCGGGGATCATTTATCCCATCTCGGATAGTGCGTGGGTAAGTCCGACTCAGGTAGTGCCTAAAAAATCCGGCATCCAGGTAGTAAAAGATGAGCAAGGTGAGCAAATCGCCACCCGCCCGGTAACCGGGTGGCGAGTTTGCATTGATTATCGAAAATTAAACGCCGCTACCTCCAAAGACCATTTCCCGTTACCCTTCATTGGCCAAATAATTGAAAAACTTTCCGGTCAAAAATATTATTGTTTTTTGGATGGGTACTCGGGATATAACCAAATTGCTATTCACCCAGACGACCAACACAAAACCACGTTTACATGTCCATATGGTACATTCGCTTTTCGGCGAATGCCATTTGGACTATGTAACGCCCCGGCCACATTCCAAAGATGTATGATGAGTATATTTTCGGATATGGTTGGGGAATCTCTTGAAGTGTTTATGGATGATTTTTCCATCTTTGGCCCAAGTTTCAATTCTTGTCTTGACGAATTGGAAAAAGTTTTAAAAAGATGTGTTGAGACGAACTTGGTCCTAAGTTGGGAAAAGAGCTATTTTATGGTTCAAGAGGGTATTGTGTTGGGGCATGTAATATCGGACCGGGGAATGGAGGTAGACAAAGCAAAGATTCGGGTAATTTCATCTCTACCCCCACCAAAGAATGTTAAGGGGGTGAGATCATTTTTCGGACACGTGGGGTTCTGTAGAAGGTTTATTAAGGGTTTTAGTGTAATTACAAAACCTTTATGCAACTTATTATTGAAAGATGTTCCATTTGATTTTACTGACGAATGTTTGCAAGCGTTTCATGTGTTGAAGGAACAGTTGGTGAAGGCACCTATCTTGCAACCACCGGATTGGTCAAAGCCGTTTGAAATTATGTGTGATGCTAGCGACACGACTATTGGCGCGATTTTGGGTCAAAGGGTGGATAAGAAACCGGTGGTGATATATTATGCAAGCAAAACTTTGTCCGAGGCGCAACTGAATTACACCATGACCGAGAAAGAATTATTAGCGGTGGTGTATGCCTTAGACAAGTTTAGATCTTACATTTGGGGGAGCAAGGTGATAGTGTATTCGGATCATAGTGCGGTCCGATATTTGATGGAAAAGAAGGATGCAAAGCCCCGGTTGATTCGTTGGGTGCTTTTGTTGCAAGAATTTGATCTTGAGATTCGGGACAAAAAGGGATGTGAAAATGTTGTTGCGGATCATTTGTCCCGAAATCCATTGGAAGGTGTTGATGACCCGATTGAGATTAATGAACGGTTTCCCGACGAGCAATTGTTAGCCGTATCTACTTTTGTTGAACCTTGGTATGCCCACTACATGAACTATTTGGCCAAGGGTGCAATTCCGAACCATTGGACGAAGAAGAGACGACAACAATTTCTTAGTCAAGTGAAGCAATATATATGGGATGAACCGGACTTGTTCAAAATCAGACCCGATCAAGTGATACGAAGATGTGTTCCCGAAACTGAAATTTTAGAGATTTTGACTCATGCTCATTCATCGGCATGTGGAGGGCATTTTAGTGGGAACAAGACGGGTTATCGGGTGTTATCTAGTGGGTTCTATTGGCCCACGATTTTTAAGGATTCTTGCGAGTATGCCCGAAATTGCATCAATTGTCAAAGAGTGGGAAGCATTTCGAAACGGGATGAAATGCCGTTACAACCGATTTTGGTAGTGGAGGTATTTGATATTTGGGTAATAGACTTCATGGGTCCTTTCCCAAACTCAAATGGGTTTTTGTACATATTGGTTGCGGTTGACTACGTTTTGAAATGGATTGAAGCTATCACTACAAGGACCAACGATCACTCCGTTGTATGTAAGTTTGTGCAATCCAACATTTTTGCTCGATTCGGTGTGCCTAGGGTGATAATAAGTGATGGCGGATCACACTTCAAGAACTTCAATTTTGGGAAATTGTTAAAAAGGTACAATGTGAATCACCGCGTTGCTACACCGTACCATTCGCAAACTAGTGGTCAAGTGGAAGTGTCTAACCGGCAAATTAAAGAAATTTTAATGAAGACGGTAAGAACGGATCGGAAAGATTGGTCAAGCAAGCTTGATGACGCGTTGTGGGCTTATCGAACGGCCTACAAAACTCCACTTGATACAACTCCTTATCGAATGGTGTATGGAAAAGGATGTCATTTACCTATGGAATTGGCACATCGGGCATATTGGGAAATTAAAACGGTGAACGCAAACTATGATGAAGCGGGTCGGGCGAGAAAGCAACAATTGAACGAAATTGAGGAAATAAGGGATCAAGCTTATGAGTGTGCATCCGCATATAAAGACAAACCGAAGAAAGTTCATGATGCGAAGTTAAGGAAAAAGAACTTTGAAGTGGTTCAAAAAGTGTGGTTGTACAATTCAAGATTGAAGACGTTTGCGGGGAAACTCAAAAGCAAGTGGATGGGTCCTTACGTTTTCTGAAGAGTGGGAAGATTTGGTGATGTTGACATTCAAGACGAACAAACAAATAAGCAACAAACGGTGAACGGGCATCGGCTCAAACCGTACTTGGAAGGTAACGATATCAATAATCTCGAGCTCGACAAAGTGGGTTACATTTTACGCCCAGTGGATGACGAAGAAACGTAAAAGAGTCCCAGGTTTGGTGGTTGTAAATATTTAGTTTAGTTTATTTTGGTTTGAATAAGTTCCGTTTAAACCGGTGTTCGAAACAAGTGTGGGGAATTTTTCACGGATTTCCCGAACATTGTGTTGAGTACAACACGGGTTTTTAACGGGGGGTAGGGTAATAATTTTCATGTTTTCAAAAATTTAGAAAAACACTAAAAATTAAAAAATTCTATAAACTAAAAAAAACAACAATAAAAAAAATTTTACAAGTAAAATTTTTTTTGGCCCCCATATGTGCCCAGTGATAGCCGTAACTTACGGCTGGGGGGCGTAGGTTACGGCAAGCATCAATCAAAAAGAGCCTTACGGCTCATGCCTACTGTTTTACGGCAGTTCCAAGTTTCCCAGGTCTCACCGTAACCTACGGCAGGGAGCCGTAGGTTACGGCTCGCAGCTGAAATCCTGGGCTCTCCCTTCTGTCGGTTACGAATAAAAAAAACCGAAAATATTTATTAATAATAATAATACTTTAATAATAATAATAATAATAACTATCAATTTCACCCATCCCCAACCACACATCGTTCACTTTCCCCCATCCACACACTTTTTCTTCTTCTTCCCCATTAAGAACCCTAAAACTCCATAACCACCTACAAACTTCCATAACTCCTTCAATTTTTGCCCAAATCTAGTGATTTTTGAGTCCATCTTGGGTGAAATATCACAAGGATTATAGATTTGTACTCATATTTCGAAGATTCCTTTGTTTTGGGGTCGGATTTGAGCCTAGGGGGTGCCGAAAATTTGGGGCTTTTTGTGGGTTTTTGTGTGAACTTTAAGTTTTTGTGACTCTCATCTTCTACAACACCAAGGTATGCAATTTCACTTCATTTTCTTATGTACTTTGAGTTTTGTAAGTTTCCATTATAGTTTTTGCTTACACACTTGCTTGTATGTAATAGATGTTAGGATTTAGCGAACCTTTGAGGTATTATGGGTATGAATGTATTAGATGTTCGGTTAAAAATCTTTGGAAAAATTCTGATTTATAGGACATCATGCCGAAATTTTGTTTGAAAGAATGAAATTTTGGTTTTTGCACATCTATACCCATAACATGAAGCAAGTGTGGGGAAGAGTGGGTAGAAATACTAACTTGATTTGTTTGTGTGGTGTTTGAATGTGGTAGGCATGGTGACGAAAAAAGGGAAAGGAATTGCAAGTTCGTCTAATGAGCCTGAAGGGGATGATGCGCAACAAAAGAGGAGGAGATTGACCCGGGTTGGTGACCCGGACTCGGAGGAGGATGCACCTCCAAGGTGTTCGAAGCCGGATTGGACATCCGGTTCATTGCTAGACCAACCCGCGGAATGGAGAGAGGATCTATTTCATGAACAAATGAACAAGCTAAAACAACGGGGTGAAGCATTTATTTGTGAGAAGGAGATCAAGGAGGTTGATTTCGGGCCATTCGGGGTCACGGCTAAGTTTAACGCATTGGGTTGGGGGGCGGCTATGAAGTGTTATGATGGTGAGGTAAAGAAGATGTATGACAAGCAGATTCAAGAGTGGGTGGCATCACTCGAATGTCCCCCGTTTAAGGCCCCAAGCAAGATGAGGCTTGTTGGACGATGTAACGGGGTAAAAGTGGAAATGTCTTATGATTCTTTGCGACGAATAGCAAAGTTTGACGACGGACCGGCCAATGAGTACATCTACCCGAGCCTCAAAGATCTCTACCACGAGCCCAATAAGCATCCGCAATGGCAAAATATGCTTGATTACCTCTTCCTTCCGGGTACAACACATGGGAAGTTATATAGAAGCAATTTGAGAATGGAAGCAAAATTGTTGTTGACATTGTGCATGTATAATGTTGTTCCGAGGTGGGGTGACAAGATGGAAGTGCGGCACCAAAAGGTACCAATCTTATATATGATGATGCATGGATCTCCCAAGGTCCCTTTCCGATTTCTTGTGTTGAATAATATCTGGTTGGGCAAAAATAGTGGAGAAAGAAGGATTATACCACATTGCCGGTTGATCACAGCGTTGTTGAAAAAATATGGGGCAATTAAAGGCGATGAAAAAGGTTCTTACAAGAGGTTTAGACCATTTGACCTTAAGAATCTTGGGCCGGGATGGATTTACACAGAGTCGGAGAGGTTTCACAAGTTGAAAACAAATGGGAGAAGGTGGAGAGCATTGAAGGTGGATTTACGACCGGGAGAGGCCGAGGAGCCCGAAACATCGGATGACGAAGTGAGTGGAGATGATGACTACCGTGAAGACACATTCTTGGTGGATGCTCAGATAGAGGGTGCCAGTCAGGCGGGAGTTCAGGGAGCTGGTGTACAATCTGGTTACGTGGGGAGTGCATTTGATTATGCACAACAGGCTTATGATCCTTATTGGGCCCATTCGGGAAATATGGGCCAGATTATTGAACAGAGGCGGCCTCCCACTTTCGGTGAATGGAGTGAACCAAACCAGATGCTATTTAATCAACAAACTTTTATGGGTGCTAGTGTGGAAAGAGCTATCAAACGGAGCTACGATAGGAATGAGCAATGGAACCATGCTCATATGTATGCCCATGAAGAAGAAGTGAACAACCGTTACTTAGATGATCGCCAGAGACGCATGCATGATCAATGGCATGCGGGCCAACCAATTGAAGGAGATCCACCCGTTGTGGACTACACCACATTGCCACCAAATGATGGTAGTGTGTCATACCCCACCCCACCATTGCATCACTCTCAGTGGGTGGATCCACATGCTATGAGTTACAGCAGGCGAATCCAAGTGGTGATCAAGGAAGCAGCAGTAGCGGTGGAGCATTTGGCTTTAGTGAGTGGACTGATATGATGACATCCATTTTCGGACCTCCACAGCCGAAATACTACTAGCCAGGTTGTATCTTGTTCCTTTGTACATGTTTGTTTTTTTTTTTTTTTTTGTATGTTTTATGTTATGGTTGGGAGGTTGGGTGGTGTTTGATGTTGATATGTTTGTTGGGTTGTGAAAGTAGGTGGTGTCTATAAAAAGAATATACAAAAAGAAACTTGGGGTTTGAGAATATAAGCAATTGTTGATGTTTTTGGTTAAGCGATCTTTCCCTCAAATCCATACATTGGGACAATGTATCCCAAGTGTGGGGATGGGGGAAAATTTTGAGAAATTTAAAATTTTTGTAAACCCAAGCGGAAATTGTCAAAAATTTGAAAACTTGATATGGTTCCACTTGACACACCGACACCCATTCCTAGTCTTTTCTTGGTGAGGATTTGAGCCACACATGATTGTTATTGATATTTCATTGTTTGAGTGGCGGTGTGTGTTGCGTGTTAATAGAACTTGTGTGTGAATTCTTGTTAAATCCTAGAGTTAGTATGCTTTTGAAAATGATAAGGGGCTTTTAGGAAGCCTCGTCTAGATGTGTGAGAGTGCGGGATTGGTTGGTTGGACCTCATACTTTACATATATGAGCTTGGTATTGTGAGGGGTGGGGGTTTGGTCCTTAGAAAGACACGTTTGAGCCTTAAACCATTCAGTTGTGACCCAAGCCTACTTTCTACATAAATTTTACCTATTGAGATGACCCGGTCTAAGAGATTTAGTATGTAGTGTTGATGTTTTTGCATATTTTGTTGACAATAAAAGAAAAATACAAAAAGAAGGATGTAGTTGCGTTAGTAGATGGGAAAGTTGAAGAAGTTGTGTATATAGTGGAAATAAAAACCGGGTCAAATCAATTAGCTCTTGTATATATATACCACCATTTTCCTACCTTTGCACCTAGCCCCGTTACAACCCGTAAGTTCCTTTGATTCAAAAGCATGCTAGATAATTGTTAGGAGGAAACTTGATTCTTATACAAGCTTATTGTCGCACACACACACACACACGCATTGAGTGGTTTAGCATTATGTGCTATTCTTTCTTGTCACCGAGAGTTTTTGTAAGGGGTGTGTTTTGTGGTATGATTGAAAGTTAGTAGAAGGACAACACATTTTAGTTTGGGTTGCATGTTTGATCGCTTGTGTTTGTGAATAGTTTTTGAATTAGTTGCTTGGGACAAGCAACGGATAAGTGTGGGGATGTGACGGGTGGTCCGTAGGACAACCCTTAAAAGGTCTAAATATATGCACATTCCATGCTTTATTCGGTTAATTGCTTGAACTTGGTAACCACTCTATGATTGATGATGCAGGTGCTAAAGTACTCAAAATGTGGGTTTTAGAAGGCAGGACCGGTTGCTAGAAGCTGGTGGAGTTAAAGAGTGAAAGACGTGAAGAGTTGGTGAAAAAAATAAAAGGAAACAAGACTGCATTCATGATCTTTGCCACTACCATGCGTGGTCCGGCATGAATCCCACATAATCCTTTATGAATTTCTCTGACCATGTACTGCGCATCTGTTTTGTCGACACAGCGTAGGAGCGGACCCATAAATGATTTCTGGTATAAGATACCGTCTGCCATTTCGTAGTTCAGCGCTTTGTTCTGGATCTTCCTAGCTTCTGCTTTTTCTTCTGGAAGTTTGCCATGCTGCAAGTACATGATGATCGGGGACATCTCGACGATGTTTACTTGCTTTAGAGGGACGGATGGATTGGATAATACCTCGATGCGTACTTCTTTTGCTAGATGTTTGAAACTGGTGGCGGCCAGTTTGCTCAGTGCGTCCGCATGTTTATTTTCACTTCTGTTTATATGAACTCTCTTGAAAGTTTGGAACTGGCTGATAGGCATTCGTGCTTGCTCCAGATATAAAGCCATGGCTTCGCCCTTAGCATCGTAATGACCATTAACTTGTTCAGCCACTAGCTTTGAATCGATGTGAGCTTCGAGGTTTTTTGCTCCCATTTTAAGTGCCAAACGGAGGCCCGCAAGAAATGCTTCGTATTCTGCCTCGTTGTTTGTACTCTTGAAATCTAGGCGTATTGCGTATGTGAGCTCGTGATCATCTGGGCTAACCAATCGAAGACTTGCGCCTGCACCGTCGTCATTGGAAGCTCCGTCTGTGTGCAACGTCAAAACCCTATCCTCGAAGACTGGAATAGGGTTTTGGATTGCCTCACATTCTTGTATTTTGTCTACGGGAACTTTGGTGGCGAAGTCCGCTAATACTTGCCCTTTGATTGCCGGTCGAGGTTTGTATAGGATATTGTATCCTCCTAGCTCGATGGCCCATTTGGCCAATCGCCCCGCGACGTCGAGTTTAGACAGGATTTGACCTAGGTGATAATTAGTGAGTACTGTAATAACATGGCCAGAGAAATACCAGCGTAGCCTTCGTGATGCATGTACCAGTGCGAGGACGAGCTTTTCTATCATAGAGTAGCGTGTCTCTGGGCCAGTTAACATCTTGCTAATGTAGTATATCGGAGTTTGGACGCCATCTCTTTCTACCATTAACACCGTGCCAACCGCTACTTCTGCTGCTAACAGATATAAGATTAGTGGTTCTTCCTCTCGTGGCGCTGTTAAAGTTGGTAACTGGATCAGACATTCCTTCATTTGTTTGAAGGATTTCTCCGCTTCTGGCGTCCATTGAAAATGGCTCTTCTTGGCACAATTGCGCATGCTAATGAACGGATAGGATTTCTCGTCATGATTTGCCAAGAATCTGTTCAAGGCTGCTAATCAACCCGCGAGTCGTTGCATTTCTTTTAACTGTTGCTTGTACCTTCTCCGGGTTGACCTTAAAACCGTCTCTGGTTACTATGAACTCTAGAAATTTGCCCTCCTCCATTCCGAAGGAGCATTTCGTTGGGTTTGGTTTTAAATTGACGATGCGCAAAGAATCAAACGTGCGCTGAATGTTCGCGAGCATGGTCTCTTCTTCTTGGCTCATGATTACAAGGTCATCCATATAAACTTCCACTGTTTTACCAATGTCTTCCCCGAAGACTCTATCCATCAAGCGCTGGTAAGTAGCCCCTGCGTTGCGAAGACCAAAAGGCATTTTCGTATAGCAAAAGATACCTTTATCTGCACGGAAGGCTGTTTTTTCTTCATCTTCCTCTTTCATCTGTACTTGATGGTAGCCTTTGTAACAGTCTAGAAAACACTTCCAGCGGAAGGATGCTAGAGAGCCAACTTTCTTGTCTATTTCCGGGAGCGCATAGCAGTCTTTCGGGCAGGCTTTGTTGAGGTCTTTGAAGTCGACACACATGCGCCACCCGCCATTGTGTTTTTGTACCATTACCGGGTTGGCTACCCAGGTTTGGTATTGTACCTCGTGCAGGATCCCCGCATTAAGCAATTCTGTTACTTGCTCGTTCATTGCTTCTTCCTTTTCTGCGCTGAGACTGCGCCTTCCTTACGCGACAGGTTCTGCTGAAGGTCCGACATTTAAACAGTGTTGCGCTATGTCACGTGGTACTCCAGTCATGTCCACTGGGGACCAGGCAAAAATGTCCATGTTGTTGGAGAGTAGTTCCTTCAACTGTATCCGTATTTCTGGCGAAATAGTGTGCCCTAACAAGATGGTTTGTTCTGGATACTCCTCATTGAGAACCCATTTTTCTGGTTCGGTTGATGTTGAAGGTTTTGCAACTTTTGCTGGTGGTTCATCGTCCACGTACATAACTTCCTTGCTGGAATACAAGATTGCTACCCCCGTTTCCGTCGGAAAGCCGCAAGCAGCATGCGATATGGAAGTAATCATGCTGAATTCTCTCTGAGATCGTCTTCCCAGCAGTACATCATGGCGCGATGTTGCTGGCATAACCATGAAATTCACTGTGACAATGCGCGAGTGTTCGCCATCTGAGAGAGTCACAGGAAAAGCGATTTAACCCAGCGGAAAAACAGCTTCGTTGCAAAAACCAGTGAGAGGGAAATCGACTGGTTTTAAATGAGCTTTATCTTCTGGGTCAAGTTGTTTGAAACATTGTTCATAGATTATATCCATCGAACTTCCTGGATCTATGAACATATAATCAGTTCTGTAATGGCCGAAGATACCGGTGATAATTACTGGACGTTCTTCCTGAGGACCTCCGGGAACGACAGGGAATACCACTTGCTGCTCTCGCCAATGCTGATTATGGCTTCGTTTGTTCGACCTTCGTGAGGGACCTCCTTGTACCATATTTATCTGCTTTGGTTTGGCTTCCTGGTGATTGGTATCTTCTAATTTTCGTACCATCTCTTCTAGGCTACTGAATTGGATGTCCCACTGACAAGCTAACTGTGGGTCCAACACTGTAGTGCCAAAGTTTCCCTTACTTCCTTCCTGAATATCAGATCTGCTATTTAATAACTCGGATCTGACGTTTTGTACAAAAATTTGGTTTATGGCAATCTGGAACCTGTTGAACCAGTGCTCTGGAGTTTTCTCCAGGAGTAGATCTGGATGGTTACGAACTCCCATTTGTAAGAGCGGGTCGTTTCCTTCCAAATGACTTTTGTTGTTTTCTTCGTTGCCCATGATTCCGTCGATCTGAATATCTCAGGCTATGGTACCCTCGACTTCAGATCGAGGACTTGATGGGTGAATTGACAAGTTTCTGCCATATTGAAACAGAGAATGAAGGAAAAAAATGAATCGAAACGAGAAGAAATGAATGAAACTGAGAAACCGGTGAGCGCCAATGAAAAAACACTGGTTTAGTTGACCGGAATCAACTGAACCAGGGGGTTTGAATCTGCATAAAGGGGTTTATCTCTTCTCGTTCGGTTCGTGGGTGACAGATCTTCTTCTTCTCACAATAACTGCAAAACAACCACCGTTAGACTCGCCACGGGGAGAATGGGGGTTCTCTCCGTGACCACCCTCCGGCGTGAGATTAAGTACAGGGTTTATGAAGAAGAAGAAGAAGAAGAAGAAATGAAAGTGAAGTGAATGTAACTTGAAGATTATACCTGAATTATCATTCTATTTATAGCCGAAGTTTAGGCGGGAAAACCTGTTGGTGAAATATTGACGGAAAGTGCTATTTCCGTAAGCGGTTATTTTTCCCTTCGTTAATCACTTAGCGAGTGTGAGAGCACACGGATCGCGATCTTTGATCAACGGTTGGGGTATTGCCACATGGAAAGTGGGCAAGTGAAGATCTCTCTTCAATTCCGTGCCATCATCATGACTTCAAGGGAGCCTGGGATGATGACACGTGGCCATTCGGTTATAACCGTCTGGTGGTGCATGATGGAGCCTTCTAGAAGAATACAGTTGTAATCCTGTGTGGCTTCTTATCGTATGGTATCAGTGAAGTAAATAATATCCAAGTCTGAATATTATTTATGCGGAAGTGTGCGTTAGGATTTTTATCCTTATCTGCTATGGGGATTGGCGCAAGGATTTGCTAGTTTCCTTTTGGCACGCAGGTGTAGGATATTGTTTTCTTTCTAAGCTCTCTTTGTAGACCAGTGCGCGGCCGCGCAAGGTCTAAAGAGGGTTAGAAGGACGAGGTTGTGATATGGTCCCAAGTACTTGGAGCAAGGTTTTTGAGACTTTACCCCTTCAGAAACCTTAGTAAAAAGGTAAGGACCAAAACCCAGTTGATAGACACAATGGTCTCATGGTTGGGTAGACGACGAATATATGTTTATGCTTATATGGATCCTTTACCGATAATCTTTTGGACTAGTGACACTATGTGTTTATTCCAAGATTGTGCGGCCACAACTCTCACAAGGTGCGCATTAGGTGGAATTTAGGGGGTGTGTTCATTGTAGTGGTCTCATGGTTGGGTAGACCATGAACCACCACGGGATCACCACCACCGCTCGTTAAGAGCCTTTTTCGGCCGGTCCTCGTGGTTCTGGTCACGAGTTAATTAAGAGAGAGAGAGAAAAAGAGAGTGTGGTTGGTTTTGATGAGAGAGAGAAGGTAAGTGTGTATGAAAAGTGGGTATTAGTTGATATAGTAATTAATGAAGGAGATTACCTAGTGAATTGGCTTTGATGACGTGGACAACACATGATGAAAAATAGTATTTCACATATCTCACCACTACTCATGGTCTCACCACTACTCATGGTCTAAGTAACAAATACATTCAAGATGATAACTTGTAAATTAAGTTTAGACTCATAATGATAACATGTGTCGGTACTAAAAAATCATGTATCAAGTATTAACAAAACCTGAGTTGGGTATTAAAAGAACTCGAGCCGGAAAAAAAAAGCGGTTGCGGGTATAGATCGGAACGGGTTTCATGTGAACGGGTATAAAATGGGTACTGTTTCGGATCTAGGTATTGAGATCAAAATCCATACCCTATCTATATTCTATGGCTAAGGTCGGTTAAGGTTTCGGATACAGAATACTCGGGTATAAAAAACAGGCTCTGATTTTTTTTACTAGGTATTGTTCCATGGTTTTTTTTTTTTTTTTTTTTTTTTTTTTTTTTTTTTTTTGCACCTAAAAGAAATTAACATGGCCTTGCTTTTTGGTATTATGGGCCTATGCATCTAAAAGAAAGATGCACTGGATATAATATAAAACACATCAGAACAAAGGGTAAATGGGCCTAAGCAGGTAAAAGAAAGAATGAAAGATGCATTGGATATAAAACACATCAAAAATTCCGAAAATAAAATTATATTAAACAACAACAATATATATTAAAAACAAGATCATGATCCAATATAAATATAAATAACTAAAGTTAACATATGATAGTTATAGTTTAATTTTTTCTAAGCATTCCTTGTAAATAATTGTGAATATGCTATGTTTTATCCCTGTTTGTAATCTTAATTTCACTGTCCAAGAAGATATTGCTCTCTTCAAACACTAAAAAGGAAAAATACGTAGAAAAATATTATGAAAATAAATACTTAGATAAAATAGTATAAATATTTTGCCCAAAATAATATAAAATAAACAGTCTAAATAGCATACATTAAGATAACTCATATACTTTTAACTAATATTATTTTAAGGAAAACTAATATAAAATAACATGTCTAAAAAGTGTACTTTAAGATAACTTGTATACTTTTAACTAATATTATTTTAAGGAAAACAGGAAAATGTGAAGAAGATGGTTACCAATTACAAGCCACCGATGATTTTATCTTATGGATTTTGTTTGAAAGTAGATAAGTAGGTGGACCAAATTGGCAAAAGACATAGTGAAGTGTTATCTATTGCACACGTCTCTATGCACCCAATGGCTTTTTTTTTTCTTTTTTTTTACGTCCAACATCATAAATGCCGGGTACTTTGTACGCGGCATCCAATGGCTGAAAGGTTACCCGTGACGGCCTCTATTTCGCACGCACGAAGCCCCTAGCCCACCAAGCCATCAGTTGCGGGGAAAACCTGACTCTACACTCGTCCGAAGGCACGACAGTGCAGGACCGATAAAACCCGATCAGGATCAGGAATCAAACCAGTGACCTTTCGGCTAGCGATCTTCTATCACTTCCCATGACCGCTGAGCTATAGCCCAGGTCCACCCTATGGCTTTATTTGGACCCACCAACCCCTAAGTCAATCTAGTAACAGTAGTAGTAGTGTTTGGGTTGAACACACTAGTTCGTCGGTTTGATTGGGTTTTGGTTTGAATGTTAGATAAGATAACTCATACTTTGATTGGGTTTTGGTTTGAAGGTCGATTTAGTATATCCTAAATTCATACTTTGATAACTTAATTTTGGACATGTTTTGACTTGTATTATAAACTACTAAATTTCCCCCGCGTTGAGGCGGTTTCAAAACGTAAAGGAACTCAAATTTATACCGTCTAACGAAAGTGTAATATATTTGGCCTGACTAGTTTTCAAGCAAAATTTATGTCAAAGCGTATACCAAGTTAAACGCACATAAAAATTAGCACGAAAACGTATTATATTTGACCTTATTTGCGAAAGAAATTTACATCGAAACGTTAACCGACTTGAATTTATATGACCCACTATTTTACAAAAGAAATTTACATCAAAACGTTAACCCACTTGAATTTATACCGACACGTATAAGCACGTATGAAAAAAAAATAAGTTAAAGAATGGTACAGTGCGTTGCGGCGGTGTCGAAACTTAAAGTAACTCGAAGTTATACCGTCTAATGAAAACATACTATATTTGACCTGACTCGTTATAGAATAAAATGTATGTCAAAACATTTGACCTGACTCGTTATAGAATAAAATGTATGTCAAAACGTAGAATAACTAAAAACGTCCATAAAAATAGGTAAAAAAATGTATAATATTTGAGCCTACTCATTTACAAGAAAAGAAAAGAAAGAAATTACGTAAATCAACATTATCACACTTAGATTACAAAGTTAAGAGAGTGTAATTCAATATTGAATAACAGTTTTAAAAAAGACAAAAAAAAACGTGTTGAACACTTGAACGACGTAAATGCTTTCAAAACAACAAAATACCAATCACAAAACATAAGAAATGAAACCCAGGGTCGTAAAATTTCAGTTTAAAACATGATGATAAAAAGATTTTGTAATAAAAATAAAATCAACCCGATTACACATACACTTTCTTTATTTTGATTAGAGTTAACTGTGATTTTCATCCCTGTGGTTTGGTGGAAAATGGTAGTTCAGTCAAAAAAAAATTGCGTCATATTCGTCCTCAACATTTTTTAAACGTGTAATTTCAGTCCAAAAAGATAACGCGCAGTTAAAACGTTGAGGACGAAACTGGCGCAAATCATTATCTTTTTGGACTGAAGTGACACGTTTCAAAAATGTTGAGTACGGAACTGACGCAATTTTTTTTTTTATTGAAGTGGCATTTTCCACCAAACCAGAGGGACGAAAATGACAGTTAACTCTTTTGATTAATCATTTTGTTCTTCGATATTTTTTCATAGAACATGTCATGACGAAAGGGAAACAACCCACGCATGTTCCTATTCCTAATCCATAACCCTAGTTCCTATAAAGAGAGAGAGCGCGCGACTCTTCAATCTTACGACCCAAACAATGTTTTTTTTAAAAGGAAAGAGTCGCCCATGATCCAACCACCGTCATTAGAACACTAACAACCCTCTCTTCGTCACTATCAATCCTTAAGCACCACACAACCTTCACTATCATTTCAAAAGAAAAACCCTAAAGCGAAGTGAAGGTCAAGTATGCATCGGTCTTCCTCATCCTGTCCAACACTTCCATCTCTTCAATTGTTTGACTAGCTTGTTTTATCCACACATAGTGTGACCAATATACGATGCAACAATCTATCGATAATGCTTGTTATGTGTAACGTTCTTGCTTCTCTTCAAGACGTAATCTTTTGTTATTTGTCCTGGTTTATTCACATAACTTGTTTGAAATTATACTATAAACATATAATTACCACTTATACAACATGATCTTGGTTTTAATTTAATTAAAAGTGGTGCATTTATGAGGGTATTACGTATTTCATGTACGCGTTACCAACTTATACCATTTAATAATCATACACAATTGTAAGTAAATACAAGTGCAATATAAGAAACAAGTAACTATGTATGTCCAAAGCCTTTCAAATCACTAATCTTACTAGCACCACATTAAAGGGCATTGGTGGTGTCAATAAAGTTTAAAACTAGGCCTTTATGGAGGTCGCAAGTTCGAAACCGAACCAAACCGGGTTTTACCGCAGTGGGTCTTCGGGCGGGCAGGTTTTCCCCAGAACTGGTGGCTTGGTGGCTCGGGTATGCATCCAAATCTGACCGTTATGAAGGAGGGGATGCATTTGCTCGATTGATGGCATTTCAGAATGCTTATCCTGTGATTTAGTTGAACATTAAAAAAAATCACTAATCAACCAAAAGTTTTTAAAACCATCTCGTATCTCTTAAATGATAGAGAAAACTAGTCGCAAAGTATCTTTAACATAGTAATGATCACTATCTCCCGTTTCTCTAGATTGCAAACCAATAAACTATAGCAAAAACAAAAATTACAAAACTCTAAATCATTCAAATTATTTTTATTAGTGGTTTATAGTTTTAAATTTTGTTAATTTATTTTTATCAGCTGTTCATAGTTTTAAATTTTGTTAATTTTTTTTTACCAGTGGTTCATAGTTTTAAATTTCTTATAACAGAATGCATATATTATGTACATAAAAATTATCAAACGAATTTGTTTGTATATGTTTTGGTTTTGTATTATTTATCTATATAAACCATTTTTTTTTTAGCTTTAGGAGAGATGAGTGAAAAAATAACCATTACATTTATACCATTTATTTTAATTTTTCTTTTTAAATTGAAAAATAAATGATCTAGTTTTGTTTGTTCTCATAATAATTTGCGCCATGCTTAGATCTCCACCCCACACACAATAAGGGCGGACAATGTGGAGCTAGGGGAAGGCACGGTAAAGCCCAGCTCCGTTCGGGAACACCAACCCCCAGATCCAGGGTCGTTCTTACGTTTTTGGAGACCTTAAGCGAACTACGAAATGAAGACCTTTTGGCAAAATTTAAAGCTTCTTGTTTACTTTTTTTTTTTTTTTTTTTTTTGCCTTTTTGCATCAGATTCAAAAGTTCAGATTCGATTTGACATTGCTAAAATAAAAATCAATTAATAGATTAACAATGAGCCCGAATTCCTAAACAACAAACTAAAATAACCAAACAAATAAGCTCTAACGGCCTAAACAGTAAACAACAAAACGAAATCAGGCAATCAGCAATTCACGAATCGCAACAAATAAAACAAGCAATTCACAAATCGCAAGTTCACAACAAATGAGGATAATAATATCTAACCTGAGTACCACTGTCAAACCGCAAAATTGAGCCAACAACAATACCAAATCTCGAATCGCAAAACTGAGCCAGCAACAATATCAAATCTCAAATCGCAAAACTAAGCCAGCAACAATACCATATCTCAAATCGCATGAAGGAAAACAGTAAGCATACCTGTTATGGCCGACAGGGCAGTGGAGAATCCAGTGAGAGAAGATGACATGGAGTTCGACATCTTTGTCAGGGTGATCTGGTTCCTCCTTAGGGTGCTAACTGATGATGGGAACTTAGAAACCGAAAAGGGTATCGGTTAGGAGAGGAGGTCAACGTGATGATGTTATGGCTAATGGGGTGGTGTAATTGTGTAACTGAGTAACCCCTAAACCTCCACATAATTCTCCTTATATAAGCACCCAGGAGGAAACCTAATTAGTTAATAAGGGTAATATGGTCCATCAACAATTACCAACTAATTATTTAATAGGTTATTATATATTTTGATCTCTATAATGTAAATGATTATGATGGCTATAGATTAAATATTAATACGTAATATATTTAATCTTACATTCTCTCACTTAGCCGAGTAATCATTTACTATGAGTATTAGATAAGCCTGATCAAGAGTTAACACTCATTTTAGCCTTAAACAAGTACTATAGCAGAAAAATACAGCCGTTGAATCATTATGCGACTCAGGACCCCCATTAATCATACTATAGCCTTAATTTAAAACCTAATCGTCATGATCAAAATACGCGTAAGCCCTTCGTAAGCCCTTTGTTTGATTTGTAACTTTTATTTGTCTATATGCCATTATACCGGTTGAACATATTCTAACAGACATACAAAATCAAACTTGAGGAAATTTCATTAATCATAAAACATAAGCTAGTACAATATGCTCAAATAAGGTCTTTACTAAATCCCATATTCCGAACATGTTCTTCGTAAACCTTAGGAGGGAGATCTTTAGTCATCGGATCCGCAAGCATATCCTTAGTACTAATATACTCGATACAAAGATTATTTTCCTCAACTCGTTCACGTACAAATAGATATTTCGTATCGAGATATAAACCAGCTCCAGTCGAACTGTTACTGTTCGAGAAACTAACGGCAGCTGAATTATCACAGTAAAGCTTCAATGGTCTAGAAATGGAATTAACAATTTTGAGTCCAGTGACCAGGTTTCTAAGCAACATTCCATGACAGGTTGCGTTATAAACAGCAATGTACTCTGCCATCATTGTGGAAGTTGTGGTCAACTGTTGTTTATGACTCTTCCAAGAGATAGGGCCGCCTGCTAACATAAAGATATAGCCCGAAGTGGATTTCTTGTCATCTTTGCATTTGGCAAAGTCAGAATCAGAATAGCCCACCACTTCTAAATGATCACTTCTTCTATAAGTCAGTTTATAGTCTTTCGTCCCTTGCAGATATCGAAGTACCTTCTTAGCTGCTTTCCAGTGATCTAAGCCAGGATTAGTCTGATAACGGCCTAGCATTCCAGCAATATAAGCGATATCTGGACGAGTACAGACCTGAGCATACATCAAGCTCCCAACTACTGACGCGTAAGGTATCTGGCTCATTTGCTCCTTCTCAACCTCTGTTGTCGGACACTGGAATGAACCGAAAACATCTCCCTTAACTACTGGAGCGACGGAGGGTTTGCACTGTTGCATGTTGTAACGTGTGAGGACATGATCTATGTAGGCCCTTTGGGACAATCCTAAGATCCCTTTGTTTCTATCTCGGTGAATTTCGATGCCAATGACGTAAGAAGCATCTCCAAGATCCTTCATGTCGAAGTTATGCGAGAGTAAACGCTTCGACTCATGCAACATGTCTAAACTATTACTTGCCAATAGAATATCATCTACGTAAAGGACAAGTATAGTAAAGTTACTCCCACTCATCTTGAGGTAGGTGCATTGATCCACTTGATTCTTCATAAAACCTTGCCGCTTCATGACTTCATCAAACTTGAGGTACCACTGACGTGATGCTTGTTTCAACCCGTAAATGGATTTCTTCAACTTACAGACTAGATACTCCTGACCCTCAGGTTTAAACCCTTCAGGTTGTTTCATGTAAACATCTTCGTCCAAATCTCCGTTAAGGAAAGCGGTCTTAACGTCCATCTGATGCAGCTCCAAATCAAAATGAGCTACTAGGGCCATGACGATCCTTAATGAATCTTTACGAGAGACAGGTGAAAACGTCTCTTGATAATCAATTCCCTCTTTCTGAGTGTAGCCCTTTGCAACCAATCTCGCGTTGTAGCGTTCAACGTTCCCATTCGGATCCAGTTTTGTTTTGAACACCCATTTGCATCCTACGGGTTTGACTCCGTTGGGTAATTCTACGAAATCCCAAACGTCATTTTTCTTCATGGATTCAAGCTCATCAATCATTGCTTTATTCCATTCAGAAGACTGATCACTGCTAATGGCTTCATTGTAAGAGATAGGATCATTGAGCTTTCCGGGATCCATTTCAGTCGGGTAGGTAACATAATCATCCCAATTAGGAGGCCTTCTTTGCCTGGATGACCTCCTGAGTGGATTATCGGGTTCAGCGTTGTCTTGGTTTTGAGCTTTTGATGTGCCTTCGTCATGAGGTATAATGGGTTCTGATTGTAGAGGTGAATTTGGAGTTGGTGCAGTAGCTTCAGGTGTAGTATTTGCATTGGGTACAAGAGGAGTAATCGGAGTAATGGTAAGCGACGAGTCTCCCCCCCCCCACGTCTTGTACTTCTTGCAATTCTTCGTAAGGGTTGGTACTGCTCCCACTGACCTTGAAATCCTCCAGGAACGCGGCACGCTTGGTTTCAACAATACGGGTGACATGGGAAGGACAATAGAAACGATAACCCTTAGAGTTCTCAGGATACCCGATAAAGAAACAGGTAACTGTTTTAGGGTCAAGTTTCCTTAAGAAAGGATTGTAAAGTTTTGCTTCAGCAATGCAGCCCCATACTTTCATATATTTAAGACTCGGTTTCCTTCCTGTCCAAAGTTCATAAGGAGTTTTAGGGACAGACTTAGAAGGAATTCTATTGAGTATATGAACAGCTGCTTTTAACGCTTCAGTCCAGAGCAATAACGGTAAATTAGTGTTGGCTAACATACTGCGCACCATGTTCATAAGGGTACGGTTTCTTCTTTCAGCGACACCGTTCTGCTGAGGTGTACCAGGCATGGTGTATTGGTTCACAATCCCCTGGCCCTTACAAAACTCATAAAATGGACCAGGAGCTTGACCCACATCAGTATGTCTTCCATAATACTCACCGACTCTATCTGATCTCACAACTTTAATCTGACGATCTAATTGCTTTTCAACTTCAGCCTTATAATCTTTAAAAGTTGTAAGAGATTCAGATTTCTCCTTAATAAGATACAAGTACATGTAACGAGAATAATCATCAATAAAAGTGATAAATGAAGTATGTCCTGTTATGCCAGCGATTTGGTAGGGACCACTAATGTCAGTGTGAATGAGTTCTAATAAATTAGAGCTCCTAGTGGCACCTTTCTTATTCGCTAATGTCATTTTACCTTTAAGACATTTGACACATGTTCCAAAATCAGAGAAATCGAGAGGAGGTAAGACTTCATCCTTTACGAGACGATTTAATCGCTCTTTTGAAATGTGGCCTAAACGCTGATGCCACAACATGGATGAAGTCTCTAAGTCTCGTTTCTCTTCCATCTTTGTGAGTGATTCATTGATGTTATATGACAACAAAGATTTGGAAAAGTTATCTTCTAGTTCTAATCTATAGAGACCACCATCCAGAATACCAGTACCATAAAGAACAGAATCATAGAGGATAGAAAGTTTGCGATGACCATGGGAAACAATAAAACCGTCCATGTCTAACTTTGGTCCTGATACAAGGTTCCGAGTTACCTCAGGAACATATAAGGTAATGTTCCAATGGCCTTCACTTCTAATTCTCGATCATCCCCAACCTTAAGCGTTCTTTGGTTTCTTTCCAGCTTCCGGATTGAAAGGAATCCCTTTCTTAGCCAGCCACTCCTTAAAGTCAGGGCATTCCTTCTGCATGTGTCCTGTCTTTTTACAGAACTTGCAGCGGATACTGCCTAAGGAGTTCTTAGAGCTGGAAGGTGCACTTGTATTATGATTAGGATTAGGCCTTTGGACTTTTGAAGCATCCTTCCTCTGATAATTGTTCTTCCTTTTCTTAGAGTTGGAGGTGGTGAAGTTGGCAACATCAGTAGTGCGATCCATCCTCATGCACTCTTCCTCCTGTACGCACATGGCGACCAGCTCACTCATCGTCCATTTTTCCTTCTGAGTGTTGTAGTTGATCTTAAATGCTTCAAAAGACGAAGGAAGCGAAGTGATGATAAAATGAACAAGGAAACCATCACTGATTTCCATTTCCAGCCCCTTCAGCTTATTGGCCATGTCATTCATCATCATGATATGCTCGCGAATGCCGTTCCTCCCATCATACTTAGTAGTCACCAGCTTGAGAATAAGGGTACTAGCGTGTGCTTTAGACGTTCCCTTGAACTGCGCCTCCACAGAAGCCAAATAGGTTTTAGCATCTTCAGAATCAGGAATAGCTCCCCTGATAGCATTGCTTATGGACTGCTTCATAAACATGAGACACATGCGGTTACACCTAGTCCACTTTTCATGAAGTATCTGCTCAGCAGCAGTGCTCTGAGTGGTAAGGTCCGCTGGCTTATTCTCCCTTAAAGCATAATCAAAATCCAGCAGCCCAAGCGTAAGCATGAGAGCATCCTTCCATGCAGCAAAGTTATCACCAGTCAAAGATGGAATCCCTTGATTGGGCGCTGATAGTGGAAATAAGATGAGCAAGTTATGATACTAAGGAAGAAGTCCTAATGTGATCTATGGGCACGTTAAACTAAGGCAGGCAAAATAATGACCATTTTACATAATGAAGCTGTGATAATGTCTATTACTAACATCAAAATAATAGACTTAGTTAAAAATTCTACTTAAATGAAGACAAAACAGCTTTGGCCAGAAGTGTAATCATTTAAGCATATGTGCAAAGTGGTTGTAACAAATCAGCTTTGGCCAGAAATTGAAACAATCACTTTAGTTATGCACTTGTTAAGTATGCCATCCATGAAAGAATTAAATCAGCTTTGGCCAGATATTAAAACATTCATGCTTATGATGCACACTTAACATAGCTTTCGTAATACTTGAACGATAAGTAGATGTATCAAGTCAGCTTTGGGCAGAAATGATACATCAGAAGCTCATTCAAGTTAAGCTATTTTGGTTTTGCAAAACATTACATTATCTGATTCTGATTATTTAACTAAAAAATTACAAAACCAATTATTTAATAGCAAACTACCCGTTAGCGCGGATCGACAGCGTGCCCCCGCCCGGGGTTCGGGGCGGAGCCCCGAAAATTTTTTTCTTTAGATCACCTTTAAACAGCCTAAAATAATGAGGTTTCGAGTCGCAACCACTGTCTCGAGTTATGACGTTATAGTCTCGAGTCGAGACCCTTGTCTCGAGTTATCACGTTATGGTCTCGAGTCGAGACCTTTGTCTCGAGTTATCACGTTATGGTCTCGAGTCGAGACCTTTGTCTCGAGTTATCACGTTATGGTCTCGAGTCGAGACCTTTTGAGCCCTTATGATTTCGAGTCGAGACCTTATGGTCTCGAGTCGAGACTGATGGTCTCTAGTCGCAATCTGATGATCTCGAAACTTCCTGTTACAGCTATTTATTGTGATAACATAACTGAAAATTCGAAATCTAAGGGATTATGAGATATTATTTCCTGTTTTAAAATGATCTAATTTTATCAACATGTTTCGAAAAATATGGTAACTGTTTATCTAATAACAGTTTCGTATAAAATTAAAAGATAAATTTAGATCAAACATGGAAAAACACCCATTAATCCTAAATCATTCCAAAACATAATAGAATTTTCGAATTTTCTCATGAACATGATGAACCCTAATCATAAAAAATAAAATTCTGGAACCCGAAACCTGAAACTTTTAAGACTTCTAAACAGATTTCGGTTGTAAAACGTAAACCCAGTTAATTTCGAATGAGCATATGATTAATCTTTTTCCGAAAAACAATGATCTCGAGTCCATCTTCATGACCCGAAAACGGCTGTGATAGTTTTAAAGGTACAAAAATCCGTTTTCCAAGTTTCAATCCCAGAATTATGGATACGAAAACAGAACTGACTAATCAACATATGCTCTGATACCACATGTTGGTTCAGTTCTGTTTACACATGAAGGAAAACAGTAAACATACCTGTTATGGCCGACAGGGCAGTGGAGAATCCAGTGAGAGAAGACGACATGGAGTTCGACATCTTTGTCAGGGTGATCTGGTTCCTCCTTAGGGTGCTAACTGATGATGGGAACTTAGAAACCGAAAAGGGTATCGGTTAGGAGAGGAGGTCAACGTGATGATGTTATGGCTAATGGGGTGGTGTAATTGTGTAACTGAGTAACCCCTAAACCTCCACATAATTCTCCTTATATAAGCACCCAGGAGGAAACCTAATTAGTTAATAAGGGTAATATGGTCCATCAACAATTACCAACTAATTATTTAATAGGTTATTATATATTTTGATCTCTATAATGTAAATGATTATGATGGCTATAGATTAAATATTAATACGTAATATATTTAATCTTACATGAGTCACAAATAATTGCAAAACTTATTTTATCTTTGAGGGTTTGAGACTTCAGACTTTGAGCAATATATAAACTGATAACTATGTAAAATCTTAAAATAGTCGTTTACCTTTGTTCAATCGAGATTCAGATGCCATGATTCATGATTACCCCAAATATGAATTCTCAAATCCCTAAAGTCCGCCCTACGATACTAATTGCCAATGATTCCATCGCTGGTTACTCAGTTGACGCCGTAGATTTCGAAGTTCATCAATTCCTGTTTCTCATCGATTGAATCGTTAGGCTATGAGGTGTGTATGGAGCCCCATGGGACTTTATCAAGTCCAACTAGGATCCACCTTAGCTATGGAGCCCCCCTTTAATCTACATGGTGTGGATGGAGCCCCTATTAAACAAAAAAAAATATTTGATTGGTCCAAATTGAAGGTTTAGGCGCTACTGGGTGTTACCATGATGGAGCCCCATCAATGGTGCCCCCTCTTCACTTGGAGGGTGTGGTGATACATGGTGACGTGGCGGGGATGGAGCCCCCACACCTCATAGCCTTATTGCACGTCAATTTTAATAGCCTCCCGCCTTTCACGTTTATCTGGGAGTGAAACTTGGGTTTAGTGATTGCTGCTCTAATTAATTGAAGGATTGGATTTGGGTCACACTTGTTTAGCATGTTATTACATGTATGGGCATAGTATAACAAAAACAGACCTGAAAATTGGAGGCTCTCAATTTAGGTGGCCCTAGGCTTGGGCCTAAGGTCTTAAGCCTATTCGGCCGGCCCTGCCCAGATCTGGCGTAAAAAAGCCCCGGTGAGCGGGCAGCCCTCATCGAATTGTGGGGAAAGTGGAATGGTGTGTGACAACAGTCATATGACCGATAAATTCAAAAAAAAAATTTAATAAATACCTTTCTTCGATTCAACCATCTTTCACACAATTCTATTACTTTCTCTTCTCTAAAAATTGTCGTTCCCCACATTCAATCCACACACAAAAAATGAAAAGGCACGGTGTTTCTTTTTACATTAATGTAACTTTTTTTTCTAATTTTTGGTTGAGTAAAATGTTATTTTAGTCATTGTGGTATGAGCCATTTTATCACTTTAGTTCAAATGTTTCATTTCTTACCTATCGATTTAAAAAGTTTTAATATTATTATTTATTCCAACTAACTTAACCTCAATTAGTCAAGGGCGTTTTTATCATTCCGTCTATTGGATCCTCTGTGAGTTCTTAGAAAAGAGAAAAGATTAATGCTTGATTTTGTTTATCAAAAGTAAAAGGGTAAGAGAGAATATATTCAAAGGATTTTGTTTTTCTATTTAAAAGAAAGTGGACATACGATAAATTCAAAATAAGGAACAATACTATTTCCTTTTATTTAATATAAGAAGAGACGTACATACGATAAATTCAAAATAAGGAACTAGTGATATAATAGTATTTATTTTTTTTAATAATAAGGGACGCATAATTTGGATTCCACCTTTTCTAATAATAGGTCCTTGCGTAGTCGAGCGCCATCTAGTTGCGAAATTTGAGATTTCCGACCGGGGTTGAAAACGTATATACCTAAAAAAATTATAAAAATGTAAGGTCTAAAACATATGTACCTAATATTTTTTATACGAAAATTACATACCGGATACTATTGGGTGAAAAGTTCGCCCGACACCTTCTATCCTGCGCCTCTGGCGTCAACCGTGATGGTCACCATGGCGCCTCCAAAGTGCTGGAAACACCCCCTCCACCCCCACCCCTGCGTTGTGCATTGTGCAATGTGCATTTCGTGGGCCGCAATTATGATAACGGGGTGATGTTGGATGAGTGTTGATGAAAGTAAATATGTTTTGTAAAGTATGTGGTGAGGTTATACGATGTTAACCATTACACCCAAATGTTCTACATGTGATATTATAACGTGTGGCCAGTACACAAATGGCATAAAGAAACGTATAATTTGGATCCCACCTTCAAAAAGAATAGACTATCAATCAATAAAAGTATAAAAACACTTAAATGCCAAATGTTTCCAAATCACACTTCCTAAAACCTTAAACCCGATCCTTCATTCTCCACCGTCCGATTAAAAGTGCGGCTACACCGAACAACCCTAAAAGCATCCAATCCCATGCTCACGTGTCCACCTTATCCTCTCTATCTCTCTCTATATATACACACTATAAATACAACACCGCTTCCTACTACACCACTCTCCCAAACAACCTCTCTTAATTTCTCCAACAACTTATCCTCCCAAAACGTCGTCGTTTCATTCCTCTCCATGGCTCCAACCGTACTGTCAACATTTGCGACGGAGATTATTATTCCGGTTTGCGCCGTTATCGGAATTGTTTTTTCGTTAATCCAATGGTTTTTAGTGTCTAGGGTTAAGATGACACCTGACCGTAACGCTAATAATAATAACAATAGTAATAAAAACGGGTATGATGATTACTTGATTGAAGAAGAAGAGGGAGTTAATGATCATAACGTTGTTGTTAAGTGTGCTGAGATTCAGAACGCCATTTCTGAAGGTATCATGTTATTATTCTTATATTATAAATATGTTGTTAATTGTTGGTTTTTTTTTTTTGTTTGGAATTAGTTGGAGGTTTAGGTAGATAAAGTTAGTTTTTTGAGTAAACTTCCGTTTTGCTCCATGTGGTTTGGTTATTTTAACGGTTTTGCTCCAATAGTTTAAAAATAGTCATTTTCATCTCTGATCTTTCGAGTTTGTCGCAAGTTTGCTCCCTAATCTTTCGAGTTTGTCGCCAGTTTCCTCCCTGATGGAGTTAGAGGCTGGGAGCAAAATGAAGATAAGTTAGAAAAATCAGGGAGGAAAACGGCTATTTTTAAACTATTGGAGCAAAACCGTTAAAATGACCAAACCACAGGGAGCAAAACGGAAGTTTACTCTAGTTTTTTTTTGTTTGGATGGTGATATGTGATTGCTTTTATTAATGGATTGGTGGTCCTATTGTGGTTTTCGGTGGTTTTTGCTAGGGTTGGTCTGGTAAATCGTATCTTATCGGGTTAACAGGGGTTTAACAGGTCTCTGACGACGCGTATAATATAAGTATTAAATATGAATAGAACTCGTTTAACTACTTGATATCTCATGTCTATAACACAGTGTGTTATGTTTTAGAGTAAATTACGTTTTTTTGGCCTTTGTGGTTATATCACTTTTACTATATTAGCTCAAAATAAGAATTTTTAACATATCTGCTCCCATGGTCTCTATACCTAACCATTTTGGCCCCTAAGTCTAACCATTTTAGCCCCGATAGTATTTATAACTAACCATTTTGGCCCCCCGATCTCTAGACTTAGGGGCCAAAATGGTTAGTTATAGAAACCATAGGAGCAGATATGTTAAAAATTCTTATTTTGGGCTAATATAGTAAAAGTGATATAACCACATGGGCCAAAATGTAATTTACTCTATGTTTTATTTACCAAAAAAAGAAACGAGGGACCCACGTAATTTTATTTATTTAAAAAAAAGAAAAAAATCACATTGTTTACTTTTTTTAGTAAACAGGTCTAATCGTGTGTTACACAGATATATATTGCCAGACCTAGCGAGGGGTGTGTCATGTGTGGATCAGTTTTTAGCGAAAACCGAACCAAAATCGAAAACGGATCGGTTTTGGTTTTTCGGTTTTCTGTTTGGTTTGGTTTGGTTTGGTTTGGTTATGGATAGATTTTTAGTTTCACATTTGGGCTTGAAATGTTTTGAGTCTCAAAAACTGGCCCATAAAATGAATTTAGTCTTTTTAGCCCAAAATAATGAATGTGTTTGATCCAATAACAAGCAATCAAACAAGTTGAGTGTGGTTCGGTTTTGTTTCGGTTATTGAGGTCAGAGGTCAGTTCTGTTCAGTTTTGAAGGGAGGTATAGTCGAAACTGACCCGTAATGTCGGTTTAAAAGAGCAAAACTGAACAGTTGTTTATTAGTTTGGGTCTGTCATTTCGGAGCGGTTTGGTTTTGGAGTTAGGCATTGTCTAAACCGACCCGTAGTTTTCAGTTGAAAAACAAATCCGAACAGTGCTTATTTGTTTGGGCCGGTCATTTAGACGCGGTCCGGTTTTAGAGTCGGGCATAGTCGAAACTGACCCGTAATTAGTTTGGGTCAGTTACTTCAGTGTGGTTCGGTTTTGGAATGAGGTACAGTCAAAACCGACCTGTAATTGTCGTTAAAGAAAATCAGTTATTTCGGTTCAGTTTTGTCGGTTAATCAGTTTTCTGCAAACCAGTCACCTCTACTTTCTGCTAATTCATACCTCGTTTTGTTACGTTTCAAACGCAACAGGTGCGACCTCCTTCTTGTTTACCGAATACCAATACGTCGGTATTTTCATGGTGGTTTTCGCAATCTTAATCTTCCTTTTCCTGGGCTCCGTCGAGGGTTTCAGCACGAAAAGCCAGAAATGCACGTATAACGTCCACCAGATGTGCAAACCCGCACTCGCAACCGCCGCCTTCAGTACAATCGCGTTCCTACTCGGAGCAATCACCTCGCTCATTTCCGGATTCCTCGGGATGAAAATCGCCACTTACGCTAACGCAAGGACAACGCTTGAAGCCCGAAAAGGCGTCGGTAAAGCTTTCGTTACCGCGTTCAGGTCCGGTGCTGTAATGGGCTTTCTTCTTGCCGCAAGCGGGCTATTGGTCTTGTACATCGCGATTAATCTGTTTAAGTTGTATTACGGGGACGATTGGGAAGGGCTTTTTGAAGCGATAACTGGTTACGGACTCGGTGGTTCGTCGATGGCTCTGTTCGGAAGAGTCGGTGGAGGTATATATACGAAAGCGGCTGATGTCGGTGCGGATCTTGTCGGGAAGATTGAACGGAACATTCCGGAAGATGACCCTAGAAATCCAGCTGTAAGTGAAATTAATATTATTGTTTTTTAAGCATGTAAATGAACCGAACGAACACGAACATATTTTTATTATAGGTTATCGCCGATAACGTTGGAGATAATGTTGGGGACATTGCCGGAATGGGATCGGATCTTTTCGGCTCATATGCCGAATCATCGTGTGCCGCACTCGTTGTTGCTTCGATTTCTTCTTTCGGAATCGAGCACGACTTCACTGCAATGTGTTATCCGTTGCTTGTGAGCTCTGTTGGGATTATCGTTTGCTTGATAACCACGCTGTTTGCAACTGATTTCTTTGAAATCAAAGTCGTTGATGAGATTCAATCGGCGTTGAAAAAACAGCTTATCATCTCCACTGTTCTTATGACCGTTGGTATCGCAATCGTTAGCTTCATTGGGCTCCCGACATCGTTCACGATATTCAATTTCGGTGTTCAGAAGGTCGTGTATAACTGGTAAGCAAAAGTTGAACCTCGTCCCTGAGGTTTGGCCAGTTATGCGACTTTTGTTCAAAGGTTTGTTTTTCCACATCTGGATCCAAAAGGTTTGAAATCTTGCCATTTTCATCTGGCTCGTTAACTCCATCCATTTTTTCTCCGTTAAGTTAACAAAAAAGGCGAAAATACCCCTGACTTAACGGAGAAAATTGGATGGAGTTAACGTGCTGGATGAAAATGCCAAGATTTCAAACTTTTTGGATCCAGATATGAAAAAACAAACTTTTGGACGTAAGTCGCAAAACTGTCCAAACCTCAGGGATGAAAATGGCATTTTACTCTTGAATAAATGTCGGTGTTTATTTTCGTCGTATATATGCAGGCAACTGTTCTTGTGTGTATGTGTCGGTCTTTGGGCTGGACTAATCATTGGTTTTGTGACCGAGTACTACACCAGCAATGCTTACAGGTATATTTATATATAACCTTAAAACAATGACCCATTGAACCCCAAACTTTGATATAATGTTAAAAGTAGCGCTCTAACTTTGTAAATGTCACTTTGAGTCCCTCAAGTTTCTAAAGTTTTGAGTTTACCCTAAAACTAATTTCTTACGTTTTTATTTCTTTGTACGTGTTGGTATAAATTCGAGTTCGTATACGCCTTAACGTAATTTTTGTTTGGAAACAAATCGGGTCAAATATAATATGGTTTCATTTGATGGTATAAATTTGAGTTGCTGTACGTTTCGGCATAAATTTAGTCCGGAAACGAGTCGGGTCGATTGTAGTCTATACATTATCACGTTGCGATGCCACCGCACCACGATGCGTTACGATGCCACCGCACATGTTCATTTTTTGTACGTGTTGAGTTGTCTACGTTTTGACGTAAATTTTGTTTGGAAACAAGTCGGGTCAAATATAATACATTTTGGTATGAATTCGGATTATTCTACATTTCAACGTAAATTTAATTCAAAAACGAGTCGGGTTGATTGTAGGCTATAATTTATCACGTCACATACCGGTAAAAAAACTAGTTTATTTTTTATATTTTTTAGATTCGTTTATCGTCATTTATTAATTTATTTTCTAATGATGTGCAGCCCGGTACAAGATGTTGCTGACTCCTGCAGGACTGGAGCCGCAACAAACGTTATTTTCGGTCTCGCATTGGGATATAAATCCGTAATCATTCCTATTTTTGCTATAGCAATCAGCATCTTTGTTAGTTTTAGCTTTGCTGCCATGTACGGTATTGCGGTTGCTGCTCTTGGAATGCTTAGCACCATTGCCACTGGTCTCGCTATAGACGCTTACGGGCCCATCAGTGACAATGCTGGGGGCATTGCTGAGATGGCGGGTATGAGTCATAGGATCCGTGAGAGGACTGACGCCCTTGATGCTGCCGGCAACACCACTGCCGCCATCGGAAAGGTGATTAATTTCTTTCTTGATAATGTAGAACTCATATTGATTCTAAACGGGTCGTGTTCGTGGGTTGACGGGTTCAACCTGACCCAAAAGCGGAAATTTTAGACTAACCCGAACAAGACTGACGACCCGGACTCGAAAATCGTGTCATACATATGAACCTGAACACAACCTGAATATTCGCGGGTTGACCTGAACATGACCCGTTCAACCTGATTTTTTTTTTTAATTTTTTCGCAAATTAATATATCAAAATCTAAATGTACTACAAAAAAAAAATACAAACGTATATAATACAATTACATTTTAATTATAAAATCTTATGTTTATTTTTGTTTTTAAGTTATAATTATGGCATAAAATACACACCCAATTTAATTTAAGAAATGAAACATACTGTAAAAATATATAATACAAATTGGTTAAACGGGTCAACCCGCCAACTCAACTAGGTTGACACGAACCTGACCCATTTAGCTAAACGGGTCGCGGGTTCAACCTGAAACTGACCCGAACTTGTTTAGACTAAACCCAAACCCGTTTAGAAATTCACATCCCTAAATTCTAACGGTCATTCACATTATCTTTTTAGGGATTTGCTATCGGTTCGGCGGCACTGGTCTCGTTAGCGCTATTCGGAGCCTTCGTGAGCCGTGCAGGCATCGAGACGGTCGATGTTCTAACACCGAAAGTCTTCATAGGTCTAATCGTTGGTGCGATGCTTCCGTACTGGTTTTCAGCCATGACGATGAAGAGTGTGGGAAGTGCCGCCTTGAAAATGGTGGAGGAAGTTAGGCGGCAGTTTAACACGATTCCGGGACTCATGGAAGGCCTTGCGAAGCCTGATTATACCACGTGTGTGAAAATCTCGACCGATGCGTCTATTAAGGAAATGATCCCGCCTGGCGCCCTTGTGATACTGACTCCTTTGATCGTCGGCACGTTTTTTGGAGTCGAGACTCTTTCGGGTGTCCTTGCTGGCGCGCTAGTTTCTGGTGTTCAGGTAATGCTTATTTTTAAATAAGTTTGCATAAAGGTTAAAATGAAGTTAATATTTTTACAGGTGAGTTGTTTAAAACTTAACGAATTTGCGGTGTGCAGGTGGCGATTTCTGCATCGAACACCGGTGGTGCATGGGACAATGCCAAGAAGTATATTGAGGTGATTATCTGTTTTAGATGCTATCATAAGGAAGTTTTAGGGTTGCAAACGAACCGAATGTTCAGCGAACACTTCATGAACCTCTGGCGGGAAATTCGTGTGTGTTCGTTTAGTTAACTTAACTGAACAAACATGAACAGAGGCCGCGTTCGTTCATTTATGTTCGTGAATGTTCGTAACGTGTTTGTTTATGCTCAATAGTTTGTTACCGCTTTTAATTTTTATATTTGATTAAATTCTTTAAAATTCTGACAAATAAAATATTAATAAGTATTAGTGTATTATATATATTCTGTTCATGAACGCTTGTTTGTGCTCGTTTGTTTTCATTTGTGCTCATGAACATTAGCTTGTGTTCATGAGCGTTCGTTACCTAAAATTAACAAACGAACAAACCTGAACACGTTCATTTCCTTAACGAACGAACACGAACGGAAAATCTCATTCAGCAAGTGTTCATGAACAGTTTGTGAACACATAACCTTACAAATGAACACGAACAATGCCTTAGATTTTATTCATAAAAAAAGAATGATCCGTTTTTAAGTGTTGGGGGGAAACCTCTAGCTATCTTCTGTGGTCTATGCTACTATCGATTTTGACCCTTTACATTTATCGTCCAGGCTGGTGCATCAGAACATGCAAGAACCCTCGGACCAAAGGGGTCTGAACCACACAAAGCCGCTGTGATCGGTGACACCATCGGTGACCCGCTCAAGGACACGTCAGGCCCATCACTCAACATTCTGATCAAACTGATGGCTGTGGAATCACTTGTGTTTGCACCCTTCTTTGCTGCTCATGGTGGTTTGCTCTTTAAACTGTAGTCATCAGCCATCTTTTAGCACTTAAGTTAGCCTCTCTCTCTTTTTTTTCTGTTTCAAAATGTTAGAGCTCATAGATAGTCAAATGATGATGATGATGATAACATGATGATGTTGGAACATGTGTTAGTTTTTTTTTTTTTTTTTTTTTTTTTTTTTTTTTTTGTGTTGGACTGGTTAATGGTTCTAGATGTTTGCTGGCTTTTATGGTTGTAGACTTCTAGAAAAAGAAACTGTATCTCTGTTTTTTGGAGTATACAAGAAGCAGCAGTTAAGTGTCATGATATCAGCGCCGATTTTTTCGGCTTTCTTAGTTGGTGTTGGTTTCTATTCAAGAATCACTATGGGTGTGAGGATCGGGATGGGGTGTTCAAAAAGCTCGAAGCTTGCTCGAAAAAAGCTCGTTTTGTTTTTTGTTTTGGAGCCGATACAGCTCTCAATGGCTAGCTCGGCTCTATGACTCAACTCGATGGTTTGTGTATATATGCGTGTATGGTTTTAGAAATGTGTTAATTTTTTTAAGTTCTCAATAACTAAAAAAAAATTAATAAAAAGGTAAAAAAGTTAATGAGCTGGCTCGATCGGGCTTGAGTTGGCTCGAAGTTTTTATGAGCCGAGCTTAAGCTTGATATTTTAGCTCGAAAAATACACGAGCCGAGCCGCTCATTTAAGTTCGAGCTCGAACCCAGCCCTAATATGGATATAGGTATCTAAAGTTCTAAACCCAAGTGGGTATGGAGAATAACCTGTTTAAACCGAACATTCATCAAAGTCAACACTTGCCCCTAGAAAAGTCAACATATGTCGCATAACTAGGTGATGCCTGCCCGTGTTGTGGGGTGATAGTCGAATAATTGTCAACCAATTAAAAAACAGTACTATAGTTTTGCTAGAAAGGAAAGGTAAAAAGAGTGTTAGGCAACTTCTTGACACGATTTTTAGCTGGGGCAAAGTTATATTTTTATTTTTACTTGAGGGAAAAAACGAATTTTTTACCGAGGGCGAATTCATATTTTTTAGATCGGGGCAAAAGGGTAAATGTATTTTGAAGTTGGGGCATAACCATGTTTTTTAACTAAGGGCAAAAACGTAATTTTAAAGTGGGTAAAAAATATTAAACTGGTTGGTCAAATGGGTATTGCCCTCCGCCCATTTAAACCAATGGCAGAGAAAAACTATTCAGGGGCAAAGACGTAATTTTAAAGCGGGTAAAAAATAATAAACTAGTTTGTCGAATGGTGTATTGCCGGCTGGCCATTTCGACCAATGGCAAGGAAACCCTGTCATGGTAAATATAGATATCCCTTTTTTAGTTATAGATAGCTAAATTAAAAAAAAAAACTTTACTGACGCCATTTTTGGCCAATAAACAAAGAAACCTATTCCCCTCCACGTAAATGTATATGTAGGAAATTTCTAGCATATGATCCAATTTTATCAGGGTGTCACATAACCCTACGATCAAAATGATTGATTCGCGACACTTTTGATCACATGATTCGGACATTGATCACTTATAAAGTACTGATTCGTGACAAACCATTTTCTGAGTATGAGGCACATTGTCACATGACCTCACAATCAACCTACATGACACTTTTGTTTATAAAGCGCAAACATTGACGACTTTAACAACATTCCGATTTCCGAGTATGTCACATTGTCACATGACCATACAATCGGCCCTACAATCAACCAACGTGACACTTTTGGTCACAAGACACAAACCTTCCACAAACTCAAAACGAAATCCAAATTGTCTGGAACTCATAAAAATTGTGTGTATTACTCAAAACATACAGTGCCAAATGAATTCCCTCACTTTTCTAACCCAATTAATAAACGGGTCGTGTTTGGATTGACATGCTTCACCCATTCAAAACTAGAATAAAAATTTATATTAGGTAAACTTTCCAACCCATTTAAATTGTTTATTACAACATGTTTTCGACCAACCCGTTTATGATCCATATAATCCGTTTACGACTGGTCACTATACTTTTAAAAACTTGCAAAATATCACATTACCTGAAAATAACAACTTAGGGAACATATAGGCTGTAACCACCCCATAAAACTCATAGCCCATAAAAATAACACTCTTTATTTGAAGTAGAGGATAATAAAAAGGGCATAAATAGCATAAATTTGAAAATAAGTATATTATAAATTATGATTTTTTAATTGCATATTATATATGTTTTAAAAAGAGACTTGAAAATAACCTTGATTAATGTAGCAATTTGAAGTTGTGATGATTCTTTGAGAAATTTTATTTTATTTTCATATTATAAATTTGCAACAAGTTGTTGCTTTATATTGTTGTAATGTATGCATTAGGGGTTTCTCAAAAAAAAAGTTACATTTTTCACTTTTAACCCAAAAGGTTTTATCTTTTACATTTTAACCCCTTTTACTTTTTTACTTTTAACCCAAAGTTTTTCATCTTTTACAATTTAACCCCAATACTTTTATATTTTCAACTTTGATTCCCCATATTTTTCATCTTTCGCAAGTTTTTCAGAATTGAAAAACGGAATTGATTAACAAGACTTTCAAACTAATAGAAATTAATATTCCAGAATTAAAAGTTTTGAAAAATCTTGAAAAACCTAAAAAATACACTTCAAGAGTGAAACAACGTTTAAACAAGAAAAAGGGTTACAATTCTGGTCCTGGTTTTCAAAAGAAACCAAACCAAAATCGTAGCTACAAAAAGAAAGGCTTAGGTTTTATTTCACCAAAAAATTCTAAAAATGACAAAAATTCTAAAACAAAAACAGAATTTGTTTCAGGTGACCCACTGACCACTTTACATTGTCACATAGGGCCTTTGGCCACAAGACACAAACATTGACCACCTCCCACAAACTCGAAACAAAATCCCAATTGTCTGGAACTCATAAAATTTTGTATATCACTCAAAACATACACTGCCAAATGAATTCCCTCACTTTTCTATGGAAAAATACAACTTTAACCCAATTAATAAATGGGTCGTGTTTGGATTGACATGCTTCACCCATTCAAAATTAGAATGAAAATTTATATTAAGTAAACTTTCCAACCCATTTAAATTGTTTATTACAACACGTTTTCGACCAACCCGTTTATGATCCATATAATCCGTTTCCGTTTACAACTGCTCTCTGTACTTTTAAAAACTTGCAAAATATCATACCTGAAAATAATAACTTAGGAACATTATAAAATAACACTCTTTATTTGAAGTAGAGGATAATAAAAAGGGCATAAATAGCATAAATTTGAAAATAAGTATATTATAAATTTTGATTTTTTTAATTGTATATTATATATGTTTTAAAAAAGAGACTTGAAAATAATCTTGATTAATGTAGCAATTTGAAGTCGTGATAATTGTTTGAGAAATTATAATTATAATGCAATAGGAGAAGATTCTACACAGAACACTAAATATTGCGAGAACACGCAGAATAAAATGAATCACTCATTTTTTCAATCCTAAAAATCTAAAAAGTAAATGAAAATGTTATAAATTTAAGATTTATTGTTTCACACTAGAATTTAAAACAAAATATGAAAAATCTTCAGTTTTTAAATAACCTACACACATGTATGGTATGTGTAGGCTAAATTACCTACATACATGTAGACTATGTGTAGAGAAAATATATGATTTTTATGTATATATAATACACATATGAACGTAAGAAAGATAAAATTTAAGAAATATGAACCTTAAATCCCAAAATTTAGTGATTTAGAGTTGTTCTTTTTGTTCTCGCAATAATTAGTGTTCTATAATGATCCTTATCCTAATGCAATAAAATATAAAATCTTACAAAATTGGAAAATAAAAATGTCCTGATCTAAAGTCAAAAATCTCAAGATCTAAATCTGGTAATGACTAATGAAACAAATGGACTAATGGAAACAAGTCAAACAACATTGTTTTCCTACTTTTTCTTCTTAAATGGTGGTTGGTTCCCTTCCTCTTCCTCGTCGTCTTCATCATCATCCTCGTCATCTTCATCATCATCATCATCGTCGTCGTCTTCATCGTCATCATCGTCATCATCGTCTTCATCATCGTTGGCATCAGAATCACTATCGGCACCCCCTTGTTCATCATCGTCATCTTCTCCAGATGAATCTTCCGCATCATCATCACTGTCATCGCCCACATCAGCATCCTCGTCATCGTCACTATCATCCTCTGATTCACCGTCATCTTTGCATTCAGCGTCAGGGCTTGAAACTTTGTTAAGATCACCAAAAGGAAACCTGCAATTATGTAAACTCCATCTTAAGACACTTGCAGAACACACACACACACACAAAAAAAAAAAAAAAAAAAAAACAAATAAAAAGCCTTGCAGTGGTTGGGTAACGCCGTAACGGGTCAAAACGGGCTGGGGTTGAAACTGGTCATTTTTATCACAAATTAAAGCACGTTAAACCAAGTTGAATTTACCCGCAAACACTTCTTGTGCATTTATTTAAACGAATTATACCTAATAATGGTGTCAGTTATGTTTACAAAAAGAAAAGCCTTGCAGTTGTATGCATTGAAAATAAATAGATCCGCACCATGTTTGACCCGGTCAACCCATTTAACACGTTCCTGTTTTAGCTAATCTCTTTTTTTTTAGTAAATTACGATTTTGGCCCCGGTGGTTATATCACTTTTACCCTTTTAGCCCAAAAGGAAATCTTTTAACATCTGAGCCCCCGACGTCTTTTTTTCTAACCCTTTTGGCCCCTAAAAGTAAATGGATGGGATGGGGTTAGTGTTAGGGGCCAAAAGGGTTGGAAATAAAGACGTTGGGGGCTCAGATGTTAGAAGATTCCTTTTTGGGCTAAAAAGGGTAAAAGTGATATAACCACAGGGGCCAAATTCGTAATTTACTCTTTTTTATTAGACATGTTTGGGATCAAAGTCAAACACTACCCGGAATGACTCGTTCATAAGTAAACGAGCAGAAACATTTGCAAATACAAATACTGTATCATACCTCTTCTCTGCTTCAAGCAGGTCAGCTAAAGCATCAGCATTATTGGATATCGATCCTACCTGAAAAGATAAACATATATAATTAATAAAAAAAAGTAATTGAAATGAAGCAAATTCATGAACATAATCAATAGATCTAAACAAGAAGCTCCTTTAATCGGATCTAGCACACGGTTCTAAGCAATGCTACACACTCATACAAAATTTATAAAATCTAATGTTCTCAGCTTTAACTAAAGCAATCAACTGTTAGTACCGATGTTCAAAAACCATCAAAATCGCCCAACCCACCCAAACCGAGATAAATCTGCCAAAATATTAAAAAAAAATAATATAGAATAACTTTTGTAATCTATATAAGTTTAATAAAAAGTAGTATTTTTCACATATAGAAATCAAAAGATTATAATACGTATAAGTATTTTTTTTTAATTACAATACATATACATCCCTAATTTAACCGCTTTCTCGCTATTATTATTTTTGTTTTTTTTCACCTTATTCTTTCATAAAGGCTTTAATACTCGAAAGGTAAAAAGTTCAATCTTTTTTCTAAACTTACCAGTTAAACTTTCGAAGATCTAATGATACGATTCAGTGCTTAAAAAGCAAACCATCAAAACCGATCCGTTTTTGGTCAGTTCAGCCGGTTCAGTTTAGTTTTTTTTGTTTCCAAAAACCTTACTTACTGGTTCAGCCGTCAAATCCGGCCTAACCGAACCATAAACACTCATAACCATTACCGTTAGAGCACATAACACAGAGCAACCAAATGTAAATCACCATCAATAACAACAAATTTCACAGCAACAGAATAAGATCATAAAATAACTCCACCAGCAGCAACAAATTCCTCAACAAAAAACGCGTTAAATCAATCTAGATCTACAAATCAAAATGAAAACTATATAACCACAACAATAATTCCTCTAATTCACATAACAACAGCAACTTAAAACTATAAAACGCACAGAAACAACTGAAACTAACACAGATCTCGTAAACCTAAACAATAAATTCATAACATAGTGCAGATTTACCAAAAACAGAAGCCAATGAACAGATTTCTGAGCATCCAAAACCGTCTGAACCATCAAACTGAAGATCTCTGCCACCGGAGCACCGGAAACGACGTCGTAGAGCCTCTCAACCTCCATTCTCGGGTTAATTGAGTGTGTTAATGGAGAAATGAGAGGTTTTTGGTGATAGAAGTCGTTAAGTTTGAAGGATTTAGGGTTTTTGTTGACAATTAGGGTTCCTGATTTTTTTTTATTTTTTTGGTGATTTTGACCAAATTCAAATCGGTCAAACGGTCAAGTGCTTTTTACTATGGTCTAGTGGTCTCCTCCATTTGATGTGGACAGGATAATTTTCTATAGACTAAATTATCATTTTGGTTCTTCTGGTTTAACCAGTTTAATCGTTTCAGTTAAAAAAAATATTTTAATATATTAGACCCTAAGATTGTATTTTATAAGGATTTTGGCCTTCTTATACTAACTATGTTACTTTTTCTAGTTAAATATAAGGGTGGAGGGTATGATTCAAACACTTTAGGGTGTTTGAGTTTTCTCTACCCAATAATCTCATGCCATGTCAACTCCCTCCTTTTACTCTCTATTTTCTACTCAAACACTAGGAGTGATTCAAACACCCACTCAATTAAAAAAATAAAAAATTTCATTGGTTCTCTCTATCCTCTCTCCTCTCTCTCCTCTCCCTTTGTTCATCTTGACCTTCGGTGAATACTCACCGAAAAAACCTCCTCTCTCCTACTCCCCACGCACCGATCATTCACCCGGTATCATTCCCCCCGCGGCAACCCAACTCCCCCCATCCACTCCCTGCAATCACTCCGATCCCCCTAAGGGTATTATGGTCCTTTTATAGCTTAGGGGCTGTTTATTTAGTTATAAATTTCTTTTAATATTTTTATTTATGTAATTACTTAATTTTTTTTATTTCTATATTTCACTTCACGATTATAATTTAACAAAATATGTTTTAAATATAAAAATAAATACATATTTCTTAAACAACTTTTTTTATACTACGAAGAAGAAGAATCCTAGAACAAAATGAGAAGTAGCTAACCAACTTCTAGGAGACACATGATTGACTGCATTGATCTCGGTAGCTACTCCACCCACGGAATTTAAAGAACCTAAAGGAGCATGAGTCATATATTCTGCGGAACGACGTTCTTGTCAAGGTTGTATGTCTTTTTTCAGCCGACTCAAGTCCAACCCATTTGGACCCCTTAGAGGTTCTAACCAAGGAGCGCGCAAATCCCAAAAATGCATAGTTTCTCCTCCAAAAATGACTTCTCCGGTCAGGGAACGCATTAAATATTTACCTAAACCGGTAGGCCCTTGAGCGGATCCTACGTTAGCTCCAAGACGTTGGTCTCTAACTAGAAAAGTAAATGCTTGAGCTTGATAAGCTTCTGGTCCAGTGGGTCCATAAAACTCACTAGGATAAGCCGTATTATTGAATCAGACAAAACAACAAGCAAGCTGGTTGACCAAAATGAGGATCCCAAATTTTTTGCCTTCAAACTTTTTTCTGATAAGAATTATTATTGTTCATTTTTTTATTTTTTTTATTGAACAGAAAAGAAAAAGAAGAAACTAATTTATCATTTTTTGTTATATCGCTAGATAGAATGCAAAGGGAAATAAGTGTTGTTTTTCAAAAGAATGTTTTTTTAACCTTTTTAAACCGTGTATCGTTTTTAAAATCGTTTCTTTTTAAACTATTTGTTTTTAAAATCGTTCTTTTTAAAGTCATTAGTTTTTTTTTAATTGAACAGTTCATTTTTACCATTTTTTTATAACCATATGTTTTTTAAACAATTCATTTTTTTAAAGTCGTTCATTTTTAAGACTTGAGTCGCGATCTTAAAAAGAGAAAACAATAGTTATGAAACTTTCCAAACCGATTTAATGAGAGTAACACGTCCACCAACAGATAACAAAGAAGCCTTCTAAAGAGATAATCAGGACTTGAAAATATCAAAAATGAACTTCCGATTGGCTAGCCGATTCATATCCGCCCCGACCAACACCCCCAAATGCACAAAAGGAACCTACCGAACTTTACAATTCAAGGCCATAGCCATCTTTTCAACCTCAAACGAGTCCGCACCAATCCCAAAAAATAATAGACTTCCTCATGTTTATCTTCAAACCCGAACAAAGATAAAAACATCTTAATAGCTTTGCCACATTTTTAATGTTCGAGTTCGACCACTCACCCATCAACACACAATCATCCACATAAAGGAAATGAGTTAAGATCGGCCCATCGTTCGGGAGAACAATGCCTCTAAACGCACTCACCCTACCCACGCTGTTAATCATACCGGAGAAAGCCTCCATCACCACAATAAAAGGGAAAGAATAAATCGGATCACCTCGTAGCGTCCACACTGGAATTCAAAGGTCGGTGAGCCATTAACAATAACCGAGGATCTAGCCATAGAAAGAATATCGTGAATCCAAAGACACCAAGGAGACAAAATTCCAATTAGCATTGCCGTAAGCTTTTTCAAAGTCAATCTTAAAGAACCTCTGATTTTATTTCCTCCACCGTGAAGGCCGCCACAAGGGATTCGACATCCTTAGTCGACAACCGGTTCTCAAAGAAACACTCCAACTCCAGCTGCTCATGTAAGTCCTCCGGAAAACCTCTTCCTAAAATAATCAAACACCTCCTTTTTAACTTTCTTCGGTTTTAAGACACATCTATCTTCCACCATAAGCCCCGGAATAGCGTTGCACGTCTTTCTTTTATTAACCGTACCGTGGAAAAAGGTCGTATTGTCATCCCCATCCATAGCCCATTTAACTCTAGACCTTTGTCTCAAATCCTTTTTACACTCCATCCGAATCCAATCCTCTTCCTCGACAAACACAACCGAGCCCAAAGCCAAGGACCACCACCTTATCAAAGTCAGGAGATGATGAATGATAATTTTGGTCGATAACTTAGCGCCCAAAGTATGTTATAACAACTTTTGTATCGATATAAACGACTTAATGCCATGGGAACTCGTTTGTTGACATGAAACACTACTTTATCTGTTTTTAATGAGACTGCTTATGAATGTATGCTTATTTTGTTAGTTAAAGATTAACTGAAAAGACAGTCTTAAATAAGCGATTCGAAGTTGCTTATTCAAAGTGCTTATCTAATTCTGATTTTTACGAATACGATCAAAAAGAAAGCACAAATTATCATGAACAAACGAACAAACAACATTTCACCCTTAGGACTCGAAACCCTAGAACCATTTCATCATTTACCATAACACACACAAAGTTAGATCTACATGTCCCCCATGTTAAACACCAACACAAGTGTTTAAAAAAACTTGTGTTACCCGACCCATCTCGGTCATCTCTGCCCTTGTTCCGACCCTGAACCTCGGGCAGGTGACGTGGCAGCTACATTGCTCGTTGACCCGTTTTCAGCCGGTGGTGGGACCCCCCATTTACCTTCGGAATCAAGCGGCTCAAACACATGAACCACGCCATCTGATAGCCCTAACGCAAACTGGTTCGGTTCTTGTGGGTGTGCCGCAATCACCATCGGGTGAACGTTCAGATTGCTACAAGATAAATATAAGATTTGGGAATGGTTTTAGAAAGCTGGTCAATCTGGTCAAAGTAGTAAACTTTCTTTGGAAAGCATTTTACCTCAGGACGGAAGGCGAAAGATAAACGGATGGGTTGATTCGACACCGTAAGCGAAGGTGTGAGGCGGTGAAAACGCACACGGTTGCGTCCAGGAAACTCGCGTATATGAGTTGACTGTCGCATGAGAAGGCTGCGTGTGATATGGGTGCAGAAGATTCACTTGGGCACCACTGTAAAAAAACAATTTGAACCGAAAACTTTGTCAATAAATACACAATTATATATATATTATAAATATGCTATTTTGTCACATCAACCAACTTTGGCCCCTCAACTATGGAATTAACCAACTTTAGCCCCACAACTTTAATAATGATATGTTTAGCCCCTCAACTTTGGTAATTACATGCTTACCACTTAAACTAAAATAACTTTAGCCCCTCAACTTTAATAATAAACAACTTTAGCCCATTAACTTTAATAATGACATGTTTAGCCCCTCAACTTTAATAATGATATGCTTAGCCCCTTAACTAAAATAACTATAGCCCCTCAACTTTAATAACATGTTTAGCCCCTCAACTTTAATAGTGACATGTTTAGACTTTAGCCCCTTAACTTTAATAATAGACAACTTTAGCCCCTCAACTTTAATAATAGACAACTTTAGCCCCTCAACTTTAATAATAAACAACTTTAGCCCATTAACTTTAATAATGACATGTTTAGCCCCTCAACTTTAATAATAACATGTTAGCCCCACAACTTTAATAATAACATGTTTAGCCCCTCAACTTTAATAGTGACATGTTTAGACTTTAGCCCCTTAACTAAAACATCAAACAACTTTAACTCTCGCGATTTGCTTATTTTTATCTACGTTTCGAACCCGCTGCGAAGCGCGGGTGGTAACCCACTAGTTCTAATAAAATAGCGAGAAAGTCAAATTCTCACCTGTTTTACACAATCAAGTTTTGACGCTTCATATATAGCCAGTTGAGTCTCGTGAACAACAAGAAAATGGATCTGATCATGATGGAATTGAACCCGCGTGTCTGACTGTGCGGCCGTTGTCCTACCTGGCGGTAGTTGCAAGTATTTTGCTTTTTGCTTTTCCCATCCATCAGAGCTCCATACACAAATCTAAAACAAGAATATTTAACAAAAACGTAAACAACTTAATAAATTTTCTCATCAAGATTCAGCGTAAATTTCAAGAAAATGTTACTAACCTGAGAATCTGCACCAGACGAGACAAGAACATTGAGCGCGTGAGAGAAAGCAAGACCCGTGATTCTTTTCGAGTGGCCTTTAAGTTTGCTTTTCACCTTCATGATAAAAAATAATAAGTGACGTTAAGAAAAACAAAACATTAAATCCATATTGAGCCCGAGCCGAGCTTGAGCCTAAAAAACGAGCCAAGTTGCTTGAGATCGGCTTGAGAGAAAGCTCGAAACGAGCCGAGCCTTATTGAGCCCGAGCCGAGCTTGGGCCTAAAAAAAAGCTCGTTTATTTATCCAGCCCGAGCTCAAGCCTGGCTCTCGGTAGGCTCGCCGAGCTTTATCAAGCCTTAGTGTAATATTAGTTTTTATTAATATTTAAATAAGCCGAGCCGAGCTTATTTAAACGTGTTTACGAGCCGAGCCTGAACCTAAAAATAAAAGCTTCTTTAAATAAAGAGCCCGAGCTTCACTTATCGAGCTCGCGAGCCTAAAGGAGTCTATTATTTCTATCATCTTTACTTCATATATTAATTAATAGATAATAAAGGAGCCGAGCCAAGCCTAGCTCGAGCTTGAGAAACCACCAACAAGCCGAACTCTCATAAGTTAATTGAGCTCGAGCTCTCATAAGTTAATCGAGCTCGAGCTTGATCGGGCTCTAGCTCGGCCCGAGCCCGTGCTTTACTTATCGAGCTCGCAAGCCTAAAAAGTCTATTATTTATATTATTTTTATTTAATATACTAATTAATAGATAATAAACGAGCCGAGCCCGAGCCGAGCTTGAGCTTGATAAAATACAAACGAGCCGAGCTCTAGCTTTGAAAACAAAGCTTGAATAGAGCCGAGCTCTCATAAGTTAATCGAGCTCGAGCCTGGCCGAGCTCGGGCTCGGCTCAGCTCGTTTGCACCCCTAGTATGTACATACATACCTCATCTACACGAACATTATATATTTGTATTGTGGAGTCATCCATTCCAATAGCAATAATATTATTATCTTGTGGATGGAAAGCAAGAAACGTTGCTGCTGGCGGTGGGGCCATAAACGTTGTCATCGTCTGCGTTTTACCAATTCAAGAAGTCAGCCGCGTTGATCTCAAAAGTCAAACTTTTGCAAAACTAGAGGGTAAAAAGGGAAAAAAACAACATTACCTTGAATGTCATCATGTTAAATAAAGAAATCTTTCCTCCTGATGCTGACATAACATAAGAATCGTTTTTCGATAAAGCAAAACAAGACACTGATTCTTCAGGGTTCATGTCTGCCACGTCATTGGTCATCAAAATCCCGCTTGAAGGTTGCCACAATTGAGGTGAAACGGCAGCTGTTGCCTGCGTATTAGGGGTAAACTAGTAATTTTTAATGTTTGTTTCGAGAGTAATAATCAGAAGTCTATCTATCCTAAATCTAAAAACTAATAATCATGCAAAACTCAAACACGGGCTGCAAATGAACCAAACGTTCAGCAGGATATTCGTTTGTGTTCTTTCGTTTATTAAACAAACGAACACGAACAAGAAATTTCATTCGTTCAGTTAAATGAACGAACAATTTCATTCGTTTAGTTAAATGAACGAACATGAACAGAGGTCGCGTTCATTCATTTATGTTCGTGAACATTCAGTAACGTGTTCGTTTATGTTCGATAGTTCATTAGTGTTTTTATCTTTGATATTTTATTTAAGTGTTTTTATCTTTGATATTTTATTCAAATACTTCAAAACTCCGACAAATAAAATATTTAATAAGTGTTGTGTATTATATATTCTGTTCATGAACGCTTGTTTGCGTTCGTTTGTTTCCATTTGTGTTCATGAACATTAATTTGTGACACGTTCGGTAAGTGTTCATGAACAGTTCGTGAACACATATATTTCTTAACAAACGAACACGAATAAGAGCTTGTTCGTGTTCGTTCGGTTCGTTAGAAGCCCTTGAAACACCCCCTTTGATAAGCATCAATCTTACCTTGCCACTTGAGTTATGCTCATTACGTTGCCATTTCCATAACAAATGAATAGCATTTGACGCTAACGCCAAAAGAGCGTTTCCGGAATTCGTATATATCAATCTTGATATCTAAAACAATAAACGGATAAACAATCATTTTAAAATAAATAACATGTGCCCAACATTAGTATAATAAACTAAAAAATTCCCGACCCAAAACCGCACCTTTGTTACTCTCATGTTTTCCGGAAGCTTTAGTGACCGACACTGAGAAGATTCGCTTAGTTCCGTGAGCTTCCAAATCTTAGATTTGTCATTTGATTCTTCTGTGATTCTCGGTTTCACATCCGTCATATTTCTGGTATCTCCATTCTAGCAAAAATAGTAATTATAATAATTAAATAAAAAAAACTGCAAGTTTATGATATTAAAAAAAAAAAAAAAACTGTGTTATTTTTTAAGTCATGCACGAACATTTACCGCTCCAGAAACAGAGCCAACTGAGGCAACCCTTTCGGTTAATCCGGCACTAGTAGGTGCGGTGACGGGTATTGCGTTATTAATAGCAGGCTGCATTTCACATTAATTATACAAACACATGTTAGTTATATGAAGAAAAACTCTCAAAAAAAATGGACAAAAAAGTGAGTAGGTCAGCCTGACTAGAGGTGCAAAGGAGCCAAGCGGCTCGCGAGCTGCTCGAGATCGGCTCGAGAAAAAAACTCGAAACGAGCCGAGCTTGAGCCTAAAACAAAGCTCGTTTATTTATCGAGCCTGAGCTCAAGCCTGGCATGAGAAACTCGTCAGGCTCGTCGAGCCTTTTCAAGCTGTAGTGTAATATTAGTTTTTATTAATATTTAATAAAATTTACCCCTTATTTTTAAAGTTGTCTAGTAAACAAGTCGAGCCGAGCTTATTTAACCTTGTTTACGAGCCAAGCCCCATCCTAAAAATAAGCTTGTTTAGTAAACGAGCCCGGGCCCAAGCTTCACTTATCGCGCTCGTGAGCCTAAACGAGTCTATTATTTATATTATTTTTATTTAATATATTAATTAATAAATAATAAACGAGCCGAGCTCGAGCTCAAGCTTGAGAAACTACCAACGAGCCGACTCGAGCTTTGATAACAAAGCTCGAGCCGAGCTCGAGCTCTCATAAGTTAATCGAGCTCAAGCTCGGGCCCGGCTCGGCTCGTTTGCTCCCTAAGCCTGACCCAGTCCAGACTGTATCGTCCCGTACTAAAAATGACGTGTTACCTAACACCCAGTCTTACCTTTGGAGCTTCGGGCGTTCTTGAAGCAGCATCATACGAAAGATTCTCAAAAGTTCTAAGCAATCGAAGGCCATCAGAATTTGCCAATATTTTTATTCCGTTTTCGTTTGAAGAAACAGCCAACAGAGCACCGTCTTTGTTAAATCGGATACGCGGGCTTGCCTTCATTATATAATAATCAACATATTAGTTTTCGTAAACCAATGAATAACCGAACAGTTTTCTCGAATAAACATTATGAGACTAATAATATTACCGGAAGTCCTCCGTCAGCGTCAACACTCATCAAAAGTTGAGTATTATCCATATCCCAGTATTTAATAGCAAAATCATCACCAGCTGCCAAAAATCGGTTTTTTGTTGTATCGAATTGAACGACACCTAAAGCTCGTTTACGGAATCCAAGATACGTCCTTTTCACTGCTCCTTCACTTTCATTCCACTCCACTATATGTGATTCCCCATCTTTGCTTGTCCCACATGAAAATAGTCTAAAAAAACAGACGTTACAACCAAACGTGTAAACGGGTCAAATGATTAGCTTATTATTGAATAGTATTCTGAAACTTAATTTGACACACTAATAAGTAGAGGCCGGTTAACGTACAATATTCCTTAACGTACGAGCGTACGCTGTGAAATTACGCACGTTGTGAAACTCAAAACCCTAATCACGCATGTGAAAAACATATTCACGCATGTTGACGTAAACTCGGAACACAACTTCGCAAACTCGGAACCTACTTCATAAACTCGGAATCTCTTTGGCAAACTCGGAACCTTCATTCAACATGCGTAATTATCTTTCAACATGCGTAAAAGATCATAAAGTCGGAATATACTTCACAAACTCGGAATCTTCATTCATTCACAAACTCAGAATCTTCATCCTTTCAACATGCGTAATTATGTTTCAACAGGCGTAATTTCCACAGCGTACGCTCGTACGTTAAGCAATATTGTATTTTACACTTTCACCTAATAACTAATAATGTTGAAACGGGTCAAATGTTCTGGTTAAAAAACTTTAGCCCATTTTAGTCGGAACCCAATATGACCCGTTACCCGACCCGCCCGTTTTTCCACCTCTAGTTGATATGTAACAAACCTTGTTCCATCAGCACTATACGCCATTGTGGTGCACCACCGACCAGGAGCTTCATAATCAACTCGGGATCCCATGTTATCGTATAACCAGGCTTTTATCTTCCCATCTAGAGCTGTTGAAAATATAAACTGCAAAATAAATCAACCATACAATTTAGAGGTCGGAATTTCGAGCATTTACATATATATGGATCGATTACGTTTATTCGTTAACGGGTCAAACGAGTAAAACCACAAAGTCGCTAAAAATAAGTGGTTAAACGGGTCAAAAGTCGCCCAAGGTTGATTTTTTAAAGTATAAAACCTCAAAAATCATGTTATTTCAAAAAAAAAAAAAAAACTACATTACTACTAAAATTAAAATTAAATTAAAACCTATATAAATTAGCAACTTTTCTATGCATAAGGACTTGTACATTATGCTTTGCACATTATTAAAAAAAAAAACTTGACTTTTTAGTTTTAACCCTAAGGTTTGTATCTTTTGCAATTTTAACCCTACATAATTTGTTTTTTTAACTTTAACCCAAAACTTTTCATTATTTGCAATTTAACTTCACAACTTTTGTCACTTATACTTTTCATCTTTCGCAAATTTCCGTTTTACGTATAGTTCTAAATTTTTCGAGTTAATACGACACAACGTGCATGTGTGGTTCAACGTTTTTGCCTCTATTTTTCCATGTTTGACAGGTTCATCGCAACACGCATATCCTAGGTCAAGTCAGTGTTGGTGGTCGATGACGGTTGTGTGACATTAGTACTATTTGACACCGTTTTACGCCCCGCTGCAACGCAGGGTGTGCTTTGTGGGTTTTTCAAAGAAAAAATGGTTATGCATATGGTTGTCGTAACGTTGGCTTTAGGGGTTTTCCAAAAAAAAATGACTTTTTTTTTTTTACTTTTCACTTAAAAGTATTTCATAAATTACTTTTAACCCAAAACTATTTGTTTTTTACTTTTAACCCAAAACTTTTTATCTTTTGCAATCTATCTTCATAACTTTTTTTACTTTCAACTTTGTTCCTTTATAGTTTTCATTTTGCGCTTTATGCTTGGTTCTAAATTTTGTGACATAACACATCACAGCGTGCGTCTTTGGCTTAACGTTTTTACGTTTCGTTCTAAATTTTGCGAGTTAACACGACGCAACATGTGTGTGTGGGTGAACGTTTTTACATCGTCTATTTTTTCCCCGTTTGACACGTTTAACAACATGCGTGTGTGAGTGAACGTTTTACATCGTCTATTTTTTCCTCGTTTGACAGGGTTAACATAATGTGCGGGTCCTAGACCGACTTAGTTATAACTAAAGAATCCCCGCCGCATTGCGGCGGGTTGTAATCCTAGTTTTAAAAATTTAACTAAAAACATATAAATGAGAGAAAACATTTAATTATAAGTGCCAATTTCAATGTATTTGCTTATGAACTATGCAGTTAATATCGGTAATAATATCACCGATATATCGGTTATCGGTCCCCATATAAAATATAAAATATCGGTGTCAAATATCGGTCAGAGTATCGACACCGATATTATTGGCGATATTAACCGATATATCACCGATTCTCCAGATATCAATACCTTTCTTCTTAGTTCTACCATTCGTCTTTTTTCTTACCGATATCCCACCGCGATAACCGATATCTCAAATATCGGTCCTTGACGGATATCCGGTATTTTACCTCATTAACTGCATAGCTTATGAACGGATCATGACTAGCCCGTTTTTCAAAACATGCACCAGTTGGAAAATATAACAACTTACCTGAATGTTTTCTTTATAGTGCGGGCATACAGAATAAACGGGAGCATCATGACCTTCGAAAGTGTGTTGCCTTGCACCCGTTGCAGCATCCCATACCTATGAAATCGCATAATCTTGATTATTAACATAATTAGTGATTGTTGTTTATATTAAATTTAGAGTAAATTACAAAAATCGTCCTTTATGTATGTCATTTATTGCAAACTGTGTCCTTTATCTTCAACAATTACAGAAAACATACTCGATGTTTGCAAACCCTTGCAAGTTATGTCCTTTAGCCCTAACTCAGTTAATTTTTGGGGTTAAATCTGACCAAATGGACCCCACATGAGGGTATTTTTATGGTTAAATCTGACCAAATGGACCCCACATGAGAGTAAAATGACCAAAATACCCTCATGTGTTGTCTATTTGGTCAGATTTAACCACAAAAAATTAACTGGGTTAGGGCTAAAGGACATAACTTGCAAGGGTTTGCAAACATCGAGTACGTTTTCTGTAATTATTGAAGATAAAGGACACAGTTTGCAATAAGTGACATACATAAAGGACGATTTTTGTAATTTACTCTTAAATTTATTGTAAACATGTTCATATGCCAAATAAACCTTGATGGTTTTATCATCCCCACATGTTATCACACAAAGTTGCTTATTAGGATGAGAGAACGCAATATCGTTTACTCCACCAACATGTGCATCGATCTTGTAACGAAAACAATAAATCGGTTATGTTAAGATAATAAAATAATATGATATGAATATATATGTGTGTGTGAAGGGTAGGGTTGGCAATAGGTAACCTGTAGGTAACCTGCTAAGACACGATAACAGAAAAGTACACCATGTGATTTTTTACGTTTTTAAAAATAATCAAAATCTGAAAGTTAGGATCCATTATTTCTCCTTCTAGGTGCATAAAATATACATCTGTCTTATAGACATTGGATATAAAGTAGTTAAACGAGTCGTATTCATGTTTAAAATTTTTGTTGTTCGCGTTATCAGATACCTGTTAAACCTGCTAAGACACGATTTGCCAACCCTAGTGAAGGGAAATAAACAAACCTCTAGATGTTGTCTAACATCATCACCCCCATGATATGAATATATTTGTACAATGTGTCTTGAATATGCAACTCCTATTCATACGAAAAAAAAAAAGAAATAAGAAAATAATATATGTTGTTTAACCCGTTTCCTTTTAAGCTAATATTTTTTTGAGTAAAGTGCCATTTTCGTCCCTGAGGTTTGGTGAGTTTTGTGACTTTCGTCCAAAGGTTTGTTTTTCCGCATCTGGATCCAAAAGGTTTGACATCTTGCCATTTTCATCCAGCTCGTTAATTCCATCCATTTTTCTCCGTTACGTCAGGGTTATTTTCATCTTTTTTGTTAACTTAAAGGGTAATTCGGTCTTTTTCACTTTTGTACAAAGCCTTTTGCATAATGTACAAGTATTCAAAATACCCTTACTAAATAAAAAAGACGAAAATACCCCTGACTTAACGGAGAAAAATGGATGGAGTTAACGAGCCAGATGAAAATGGCAAGATTCCAAACCTTTTGGATCCAGATGCGGAAAAACAAACCTTTGGACGAAAGTCGCAAAACTCACCAAACCTCAGGGACGAAAATGGCATTTTACTCAATTTTTTATATTACTTATTGGACCATTAAAATATAGCCCAAATCGACCCATTACACCTAACAAACAAGCTAATTTTAGTAGGACTTACCGAATAATGAACCATCCGGACTCCAAATTACACGGTTCACCGAGACACAAGGGTCTTTAACAAGAGCAGCCTAAAATCCGTAAAATTGTAAGATCATTGAAAATTATCGAAAGGTATCAAAACACATATGAAAAAAGCATAAAAACGCTTAAGAAAACCTGCATAGGCATTGAACATGCACTAAGATCCCAAACTTTGAAATTTCTAAGAACCAATTTGTCCCGAGAACCAACTTCCCACAATCCGATATCGCCCACATTTGTTCCAACTGCCGCATCATATTCATGTAACCACAAAGTCAATATCCAACTCAAAGACAGTGAAAGTCAAAGTCCAAAAGTTGACTTTGGTCATTTGACTTTAGTAACGATAACTAACGATTTAAAAATGAAGTGAAAGCAAGTTGCAATATCACAAAATTTTTTTGACCATTTAGAAAAGGTCAATAAGTCAACACATGACTAGTCAACTTACCTAAGAGTAACGTTTGCTGAATCGGATGAAAATCCATGCTCATAGGAGACGAGCCCTGGTTTAGAGTCCGTGCAACGGTTTTGGGCAAATCATCGGGCGCACTAAACGCCTGTGTATGACTACCATGCCCCGGGAACGGGGCGGGCAAAATGTTAATCGGTAAACTTACCTGAATAACGTGACAAGAAACCAAATAAAAACCATAATGTAATGATTTTAAGCTAATTATTGAAATATTATTTTAAAAAAAATTATTCAAATTACCTCCTCGTTAATGCCCATGGGCCTTGCTCTTTTGCTCATATGATCCGAATCTCCGGTTGGGAAATCTAAAGTAGGATTCATTGGCGGAGTCCTCGGATGCTTCAACGCAGCTGTAAATTTCAAGTTATGATAGTCGGTTTTTAGTGATTCGGCAATGTACTTTTAACTATGTTAATATAATCATGTAGGGATTAAAAAATCAGTTGAGTAATTGGTGTGATAATTTTACTTCGTGTGTACGGGTAGCGTCGTCATCATCATCATACTCAGTAAATCCCACCAATAGCAAAGCTAAGGTAGGGTCTGAGGAGGGTAGATGTAGACAGCCTTACCACCTCTACCCCGTAGGAGTAGAGAGGCTGCTTCCAGTGAGACCCCTAGCTCGATTGTAGTTTTGTATCAAGCCTTGGACCTAAGACATATAACACTCAAACAATCGGGACAGAGACTGATTGGTGCAAGTACCCCCGTGTCTTTCAGCTATCAACGTCACCACATGATGCATGATTAACCATCCGCCGCTTTTAACGTTATTTTCACAAAATTAGTAAAATAACGTTAAAGTTAGTACCATTTCACTTTTGCCCCCCGAGCGCCCACACATATATACATTATATGTGCACACCGCAAGCGGGGCATGGGTAGCGTGTATCACTATATCGATAAATGTGTGTATGTGTATATATAGTGCAAATTAAAATACCTAAAATAGCAATACCCTTTTATTACATTAAATTAGTTAAAATGGTTACGAGGGATACTAGTTGCAACAAATTGATTATCAAAGAGTAGACTAATGCATACTTGTTAATAGCGAATAGCGGACGATGGCGACAGGCAACCTATACGCTACGTAGCGATAGCGATGAAATAGTAGGCGTTATTTTATGTTTAGTGATACACTAGAAGAAAATTTTCAAAATATTTTATATGTATATTATATACAAATACAGTGTTTCTATACGTATATTTAACAAAAGAACCTAAAATCCATTTTGTTTTAACAGTTAAACACTCGAACACCATCCAAACACTATCTTTACAACATATATAATTACAAGATATAGCAAAATGACCTGCAATAGATGGCCCACCAAGACCGATCGCACTACCGGATACACTAGGGTGAGCTACTTGTGGAGGATTAGACATCCAACCCGCAAGCGGGGCTGGAACGGGACCCGGTGTAGGTTGAAACGGCTGCAAATTTACACCGAAATTAGGTCAAAACTTTCAAAACTCAGTCAATGTGCCGTAAAATTCAAAATAAAAAAAAACAAACCCCGTGTGCACCCAAAGGAGGAAAGCCTCCAGCTTTAGGTAATGGCCCGAGCAAAGGATTATTATTTGCAGGTGATGGAGCCCGTGCACCGTTCGGTTGACCACACGAGTGGTCAACAAATAACGTTTTGATGTCGGGATTAGGTCTCGGGCTCTTACAAAGTTGATGCTGCCAATTTAAACTTGCATAGAAAATAAATAATATCAGTATATAATACATATTTTTTTTAATTATGCCAAATAAATACTATTGATATTTGTATACCTTTGATTAATTAGAGTTCGTAACCTTGAATTTTTAAGGTTCGGAAACTGTAGTTTGTCGCGAAACAGAGGATTTGCTTCGATAAGCTTCTTGAGCTCAACCAACATTATAGCTCTAGCAGATTTTGTATCTCCGTATTTCGATAATTGTTCGTTTTCCCTTCAACGTAAAAGAAACAAATATTAAAAAAAAAAAAAAAAAAAAAAAAAAACTCTAATTTCCATTTGTAGTTCGAAAATTTTGAGTTTAAAGTACCTAAAATTCTCCAATGTAAGTAATTGAGTAATCTCCTTGAACAATTCTTCGTTAAATGAAGCGAAAACTTTAAGATCTTTTACGAGAATCTCCACGCCCTTTGATCGATCATGCCTAACGTAGAAAATCGATACACATTTGATTTTAAATATATCCCTAATTATAAAACCAAATATAATTCAAAAAATTAAATGACAATAAAAGACTTACTTATCCAATGCTTCAAGATACTTCTGCTTCCTGATTTCGAAAAATATCTTCATGGAATACCGATTATCGTCGACTTTTGTAAAACCGGAAAGATATTTCTCAACATCATCCCAGTTTCCATTTTGCACCTCATCCTCAAAATACTTCATGTTAAAGAAAAACCCTGATTCTTGTTCCAACCTAAAATTTAAAATCCAAAAAAAAAAAAAAAAAATTGGGGAAAACATATAAAAATCATATTCAATATAACAAGTTTTTCAAACTTAATTTCAATATACAATTTTAAATAAAAATCAATATAACAAATCTTTAATAGGCTAGGGTTTGCTATTCAGGAAGGGGTAGCGGCGCAGCTTGTTGCTCGCTTACCTGCAATATTGATGTAACTCGGCCAGTATTTTATATATAAATAAAAAAACTTTTAGTTTGCAAAAAAAATATATATATATATTTAAGTATTGCAACTTAATTTCTATGGTTTTGGGGCAACTTGTTTAACCTTAATTTTCTTAATATTTCCTAAAATAGTAAAAAATTCACACATTCAAACCCTGCATCCAAACACCCAATATCTTTACACCAAACTGCTAAAGAACAAAACTTTTTATAAAAATATAAAAAACCCAATTCACATACAAAAAAAAAGTAAAATCAAACACTTACTTATGAACAGTTTCTTTGAATTTTTCTTCATCAAGAAACTGCAAGATCAAGAACACAAGCTCTCTACTTAAAGAAGACATTGCAGCTCCGCCGTGCTCCGCCGTACGCCGCCCCAAATCGGAGATTGAAAACTAGGGTTCAGTCAGATCTGTAAATAAATAAATACAGGGTGGGTTCAAAAAAATTTACTCAAACAAGTTACTCAATTATTTATTTATGTTCAAAAAAGGAAAACATTTATTACTTGACACAAACTTCAAGATTTAATTTAAGAATAAATTCAAAAGTAAAAAAGCAGCAAAATTTTAATTAAAAAAAAAAACATTAATTAAAAATCAGATCTTTAAAGTTTCACCCAACTTGAACTTCAATCTAACCCAGCTGCAAAACCCATGTAAATTCTAAAAAATTGTATAAATTATTCAGGAAATTTTGCATCTTTTTAACAGATCAGTGAAAAGAAAGCAACTTTAAATAGTGGGAACCCAAGATTCATTCAAAGAAAAGAAAAGGGTTTCCATTTGAGAAGACCAAAGCAAGTAGTCAGAAAGAAGAATATTAATACATTCAAAGATTTTTTTTATTATAAATGGGTTTTTTTTATAAAAATAGATTTATAACTTTTTTTCACACTTTACAAGATTGAAAAATCTTCAAGATTTACAAATGGGTTTTGTAAAAATAACAAATTTTATTACAAAAGTTGTAAATAATTCCTCTGTTTGATCTTAAATATATTAATATATATATATATAGGATATATATATTAAATAAGAATAAACAGAGGAGAGGAGTTAGTCACAACTTTTTTGATGAAATTTGGTATTTTTATAAAACCCATTTGTAAATCTTGAAGATTTTTTGATCTTGTAAGGTGTGAAAAAAGTTATAAATCTATTTTTTTTCACACATTTAATAAATATATTTTAAGAAAAACACAAACTGAGTTTTAAGAGATTTACCTTAGCAATATGAATGGTAGACCAGAGATGAAGAAACAAGAAGGTTGATGTAGAAGATTATAGACATGCTTTCTCTCTCTACCCCCACTCTCTCTCTATATATATACACACATGTATATATGTGTGTAGATGTGTGTTTCTCTCTCCCACTCGGTCTCTATCTCTATTTCTCAATCTTATCGTGCAAAAAAAGTATTAAAAATAAGAAATTATTATTAAAGGAATAGCGAATCATATAGATGAGAAATTGAGTGGGTTGATAACTGATAAGTGAGAGTGCTTATCAAACTATATTGATAAGTTAGGCCCTTTTGAGATAGGTGGGAATATGTGGGTCCCATTGAGCCGGCTCACTTTGTTTTGTTGTGTATTCGGCTTGGAATCTTACAACTGACAAAAGTCACTGAAGTCTGAAAAAGCATAAAATTTTGTATTTAATTAACGTTCAAAAAAAATTAATGTTTAAATTGAGTGTTTTTTGTTTTTTTGAAAAAAAGTTAAGGTTGTTTCATGGGCATTGTGTTTTGTTTTTTAAAAAAGTTAAGGTTGTTTCATGGCTATGGGAAAAACTAAATAATTTTGTGTACTTTGTATTTTGTTTGTATTTAATTAGTACTGGGATTTTATTTTCTGTCCTTTTTTTTCCAACGGGTTTTCCGTTATTAACATGAGATGATGAATATGAAAGGGTCTAATATGGCAAGAAAGATGTTTGAAAAGAAAAAAAATTAATGATATTTACTCGATTTCGAGAAGGCGAATGATTCTCTGAATTGGGATTACTTGTTTTCTATCATGTTTTTTTGGATTATTTGTTTTTTTAGGGCCCCTATGCTGAAAATGAAAGTCCTACTCTTGAATTTCAACTCGAGGAAGGACTTCATCAAGAAGAGATTTTATCTCATTTTCTTTTTATAATTGTCATGGAAAGGTTACATGTGGTCATGGAAGATATCATCCATGCGGGTTTGTATACGGGAGTCAGAGTGGTAATGGTGATTTATCTGTTTCCCATTTTTTATGTTGTCGATGTTATTCTTTTGGAACAATGGTCTTTCAGCAATTTGAAAAATATTGTTATCGTTCTCAATTGTTTCGGTATAGAATCTGGGTTAAAACTTAATTTTTACGAGTCTAGCTTATTTGAAGTTAGGGTCGTAGATTCAGTTATATGCTCAGATTGTGGGATTTAAAGTAGAGAATTTTTTGTTTATTTACGTAGGCATCCCATTTGGAGCTAAAATGAATAGTGTGCAAGGGTGGCAACTGATTGTGGATAAATTAAGAAACGCCTACCTAATGGAATGCTAAAGTGTTGTCTATTTAAGGTAAATCGATTTCATTGTCTCTGAATTTGGGTTCCATTGGTATTTATTATATGTATTGGTTTTGTCTCTGGATAATGGTTAAAAAGAAGTAGGAGTCTCTTCGGGCAAGTTTTTTCAGGGGAGGAGACGCGTTCATAAAATTCCATTGGTCACATGGGATTTAGTCTTAACTAAAAAAATCTAAAGGTGGTTTGGGTATTGGAAGTTTATCAAGTTTTAATCGAACTCTTCTTTATAAATTGCAGTAGAGATATGTAAACAACCCTTATTAAAGTGTAAGAATGTCTAGTAGGCACAAAGGGAAAGGGATTTGAGCTAATATTAACAGAGTTGTGTCGGACTTGCATACCACAGAGGGAAATGGAAATAACACTCTTTTTTGGAAGGATGTGTGGCTGGGTGATACTCCTTTATGTCTTTAGTTTAGAAGTCTTTTCAATTTGGAAGTTCATACAGATGTGTAGGTCTTTTTTAGGATTAAGTGTTTTGGGCTTTTTATGGAATTTAAGGCATGCGCCATGGAGTGGGGTATAGGCTCATCAATCAATTGGTGAGTGATGGAGTGGGTAAAACTCGAGCATTAATATGTTTATCTTATGGGTTTTTATTGTGTTTTAAGTGATTATATATTGTTTGAATGTGATAACTACGAGAAATTGTGGTTTTGCAGGTTAATCGCTTAAATCGGTGGAATTAAAGTGCTTGAAGATGAAGGGGAACACCTGAAGATGACAAGTAAGGCAAAATACATTGTGCGGATCTTGTTTCAGCTTAGAAGATATCTTAAAAGCATGAACAATGTGGAAGAACGAAGTTCGGGGGCTGAATTGTCATTTTGTGAAAGTGGAATTGTGAAGAAAAGGAGATGTGCAAAACCCACCATAAGTTACGGCAGATCAGCCATAGCTTACGGCCAAGACAAAACAAATGAAACAGCAGGTTTAAGCCGTAGCTTACGGCTAGGAACCGTAGGCTACGGCGGGGAGCGGCTGGATATTCCGTGTTTGACTTTTTAAGAGGTATAAAAAGGTTTTTAAAAACCCTACTAATTCATAAAACCTTAGGATGAATTTGGGGAATCAAAGGAGCACTTTTGGACGGTTTTTACCTCTCTTTCATCATAATTTTCACCGAAACGAAGATCCGAAAGATGATTTCAACTATAATTCAAGCTTCTGAAGGCCGACTCACCAACATGAGCGGCTAATTCCTTTGTGGTTTCCTCTGGGTGGAGGATTCTTGTAAGTGGACCGATTTTATGTGTTTTTTATTGTACTTGAACTTGGTAATCTAAGCACTCGATGTTTTTTTACCATTTGATTCAATTGATTGGATTGTAAACGATTGATTGCTTTAAACCTTAGTTCTAATTCATTCAATTCCCGAGAATTCTAGCAATTAGGATATATTTGATAGCGATTGGGGTTGGTATTTTCAATTGATGTTCATGTGATAACCTTCCATTGCTTTGCAATCGAAGTAAGTAGTCTTTGAATAATCACAACCTATTAATCGAGTTACACAATCATGTCTATGTGATTGTTGCAAATCATTTTGAACCTAAAATTCGGAGGAACCATTGTTTTCTCTTATTGTTACAAACTCGTTTTGTTGGTTTTAATTTAGTTCACAACACTCAAACAACCAATTTTACATTTTTGCATGTAGATCTTTAATACTTAATCAACAGACACTTTCCAGCATACTCCTCTGGATTCGATACCCTGCTTACCTGTAACATCCGTAAAAAACGGATATCCTAAAATCCGACCCGTTTTAAAAATTCGGATCCTAACCTTGAAATTCGAAATTTTCGCGAAACAAATAATCATTGAATGGATTTATTTCTTAAATTCATTTTAATTAAATAAAATGAATTTAAGAAATAAATCCAATTTATGATTTTATAATCTAATTATTTAGATGTTTAAGTTTAATGTAAAAATAAATAAATAAATAAATAAATAAATAAATAAATCATCAGTTATTTGTGTTCGAAATAAATTTAGGGATTGTATTAGAACTCCATTAGATTATTTACTAGTTATGAACATCATTTTATTTTAAAAAAAAATGTTTAAATATTTATATTTATAATAGAAAAACTTAGAAATAGATAAATGAATAAAATAGCCAAAATGGTGGTTGCTTTAATCGATCATCAGCTTCAAATTTAAAACTACTCTGTGTTGAACAGTTGAACGTGTTAACCTCCCGCTAGTCTATTGGGAAAGGCAAAGTGGATCATGTTATTCGTGTTGGATATGAGTTTTTAAACATTTTATTCTACTATGCTATGTATCAAACTTGTATACTCGCCAACATTTTTGTTGATGTTATTTTAATACACGTTGCAGGTTGATAGATGAAGAATTCAAGAATCAAGTTAGGGTGGATTAGTAACACACCTAGAAATAAACTATGTTGGAATCTTGTTTTGTTTATTTGAACAATGTATGACATTTTAGCATTTATGAAATTTGATTAAATCTATATTGTCACATTTAGTGTTATGTTGTTTTGAGCAATTTGTTCATCTCATCCCGATGTTTCCGCCATCGGTTGGGGTGTGACATTACCCTAGCTACCTAGGTTATTTAGATTTTTGCATGACACTCACGACAGTCATCAGTGGGGTTAATAAAGGTCTTGGATGATATTCAGTTTTCCAATAAAGATAAATGGGTGTGGATTTTGGATTGCAAAGAGGATTTTTTAGTTGAAGGGGTTTGAAAATGTATTGAATGTCTAACTCTTCCATAAGGTATTCATGTTACGAGGTGGAACATGTTGGTGCCTAGGAAAGTGAATATATTTGTGTGGTGTATGTTGTTAGATCATATCCCGACTAGATTCAAGCTAAGCAAGAAAGGCATCTATTTCGTCTATTATGTGTTTTCTATGTTCTTTGTCAGTGGTGGTTGTGGAGCGTGTGTTTGGAATGGCATTAGGAGATGGCTTGATATTTCTTTTCCAGTTTATACGGATCCTCATTTCATATGTTCCCGATTGGACTTGACCTCATTGCCTAAAGTTAAGAAGATCATGATTAAAGTTATTATTTTTATGGGTTATTGGATTCTATCAATCCTAACTATTGGGTATTGGTCCCTGCCACTCTCAACTATCACTTTGACTCCCAGCTTATCATTTTGTGTGTTGTGTCACTCCGGAGGTATATTTGACAACGGATTTTGCTTTGTTTTTGTTGCGAAATCCCTTTATTATGACAACTTTAGTGTTCTGATGTGGTTGCTGCTCCACCTGATTTGCAGAAACTCTTGTAGTGTGGTTAACTCTAAAATGACACTACACATAGAGTGTTAAGTTAGGAGTGATAGGAGTTGAAGTGATAGTTAGGAGTGGAAACGACCAATACCCAATCATTGAGAGTGATAAAATCCAATAACCCTATTTTTACCGCCTGGTGGAGTATCTAGAGAGATCAGAACAATAGAATTCATGTTCTTTAGAACATGAATAAGACCTTGATTCCCAGTTTAATTATCTCGATGCCCTTTTGCGGTGTTCTAGTCATTTTAGTAAATTCAAAATTAAAAACACCATTATTCTCGTATGCAACACTGCCTCTTGGCAAACTGTATAACTTTCGTGTGCGTGCCTTGTCAAAAAAACCTTTGCATAAAAAAATTATGCGCATATCAAGAAACACAAAATGTGAAACTCAAGAATCAAAATGAACAAAAAAGATAAGAAACAAAATAAAATGGGAACAAAATCAACGATGAACTAATCATAACGATTCAATATATCATAGATCAAGAATATTTAGGTTGGATGTAGGCATATACCTTACTTTCGAGGACTAGCATTTTAGTCGATCGAAGATTAAGGTTTTGTTACATTGGTCACATAATAACGTTGAACAGGAAACATATTTGGTTTTCAAAAAGTCGGGTGACGAAGTTATGGTTTCTCGACGCTCCTGATTGGTTGGTCAAAGGTGTGGCAAGGCAAGTGTAAGTAGTTACAAGGGCTTTTATCCCGTTTTTGGTTTGTTCTTGCTCATCGAAACTTAATGGATCTTGTCGGAGTTGTTCAAAGTAGGATCATTTGGGATTATGGAAAGCGAGCAAAGGAGGAAAAAGAATAAGAAGAAACGTGGGGTAGGTGACTTGCTGTCACACCCTGGCTTTTGCGAAAGCGTGGGTTTATTTGGTGTGACTCCTTAATACCATAGCTTAATCACAACAAAGCTATATGAAAGTAAAACCATGATGGTCATCCATTGATTCAAGTTTTAGAAATAAAATACGACAACATTGTTTTCAAAAGTCGACACATGCAGCGGATTACAACAAGACATAATAAAAATATTGTTCATACGACACAACCATAAGACATGAAATAAACACAGTTTAAGACTTGTGACTCGTCCAGGCAAAAGTCACAATCCCTAAACTTGGATGACATCATCTCTCTTACGCAGCTTGACAACATAGCACACCTTGCCATATCCCTAATTTCCTGAAATACATGTAATTTGAAAAATCAACAAAAGTTGAGCGAGTTCATGTAAAAGTGAGCATGTTTAAAAATCGTTAAAGTACGTCCCAAAAATGTTCCTGGTATGTAGCTGATATTCGCTAATTTACACATATTTTAGTCCCCCGTTTTACCCCTATTTTATGCGTTTTCGGCCGTAAAACCGTCATTCGGATACTTAGTTATCTACACTTTTGTTTACAGGCCTAAAACAGCATACCAGACAAGATGATAGCGAAAACAAGGACTTTCCGGACAAAACGACGAAGCTGCGAACCTTCTGTTAGAAAACTGACCTGGGCGTGTGGAACGGTCGTGCGACCTGATGCACGACCGTGCATCTCCGATAAATCATGAAAGGCCGGGCAGTGAACGAGGGTGCAACTCCGCGTGCAGGGCATTGAAGGCCAACCCAGGAATGCACGGTTGTTCCAGATCTTGCACCCCGTGCGGATCCGATGATCCAGCCAACCTCGGAACTGAACGACCAGTGCGACCAGGCGTGCAACGAGATCCCGGAATGGCACGGTCGTGCCATATGACGAACGGGCGTGCGAGACCGAAGACCAGTCAACTCTGCTGATGTCATGAACAGTAACTTCAATAATGCATAAAGTGCACGGTCGTGCCACAGGAAGAACAACCGTGCAACATCGAAAAAATATAAAAACAGAACAGAAACATTCTGTTCGACATTCTGGAATTTTGGGAGCTTCACAGGCGATTTTACAGGCTCCGGAGGCTTTGCTTTTGATCCGGATTCAAGCCACATTGCCCGGTTTAGCTCGGTTACTATCCGGATTCTCATTCTTATGCTTGTTTATGGTTTGGTTTCTCGAATCTTTCCATAATTTTGTTATGTTTCAAGCATTTAGACTGATTATTATGTATTAATGTAAGCCTTTGGGCAAAAACACAACAATCCCTTGCTTGATTATAGCCATTAGTATGTTAATCTTTGTTTGTAATGACATTTTGAAGTATTTTCTATGATTATCTTTGATGATTAGTTTGCAACCTTGTTATTGATATTGATTTCTTGATTATAAGTAATTGTGTTGGATGATTGGTGCTTGGTTAGTTAAGATAGTTGAAAAATGAAGCTTAATTAATCATGTATTAGTAAACTTTTAATTTGGTTAACTAGTTTAACTTGGTTAAAATGTGGGCACCATGATACTAGAAATGGTTAGTGGTTTAATAAAATGTAATTATTGTTAATCAAGAAAGCTTGCCCTCACGGAAGGACTCTAACGGGTTAGATGGTGTTGTTATGAATTCTTGCCATGATTTGTTAGCTTAGTTAGTAGTTTCGGCCAAAATTGCTATCTTGGTGAATTTATGCGCAAGATTTGTAAAATGAACTCGGTTGTGATTTAATCTAGTTTATGCTTGTCTCGGTGGCTGCATTGTGTTTATCGGTGTTGCTTTCCTTGATTAAGTGAGGTTAGAAAACTCCTAACGGATGACTAACTTATTTTTAGGAGATTTTCATAGACATTTATCAATTGCACGTTAAAGAACAGTTTTAGGTGGTTAAAGTGTGTTTATCGTTTTAACTTTCCGAATGATTGTCATGTTAGGATTCCCGAAAGGGATACTAATTGTCTCAAAATGGAAAATTGACCGAATACTTCTAGTGCCAAAACTGACTTAGTTGACATGCTTTGGTTGTGCATTAAGCAAGGCTATTTATATATAATCTACTATGTTTTATAAATATTTTTTTATGCTTACTTTAGTATAATTAAAAAAAACCAAACAACTTATGTTTTTACCGGTAATTTAATGACAAAGGTCTAGTATTATTTCTCCGCCCATTTCCGTAGATCGATACTTGGTTCTTACCGATACTTTATTACATATATGACGGGGTACACTTGCCTCTTTCGTGTGTGTTTTGATGTAAAAGTAATAATCACTTTTATAAGTTTAAAACCAAATCGTGTGTAATTTCATTGTAAAAATGTGTGTAGTCACTCACACGTCAAAATTATTGGCGCCGTTGCCGGGGATTGAGCGATGTCAGTGACGCACGACCGTGCGAAAGGTCGAACGACCGTGCTTCAGGCTGAGGGCACTTTTGTCATTTGTTACTATAAATACCCTCATCTACAGCCCCCATTCACAATTCGCGAAACCCTAGTCGCACCAGGCCGCTCCAGACCGTTTTTACTTCAAATCGCACGGTTCTTCGCACGATCTCACACCCTACTTCGCACGGTACGTTCCTAGTTGTAGATTATCCGTTTCTTTGCTTTCTAGGTTAGATTTCCTCCGATTCTTCAAGGAATTTTTAGGGTTCTCTTCATAAACAAATCGAAACCCTAACCCTTGTGTGAATCTTGCATATCGTGAACATCCGATGCATTTTCTGACCCCAGTTTGTGTAAACACTTGATGATTTGTGAAAAAAATCGGGCTACTTAGAGCCTGGGTCAGAATCTGCAGATAACGCAGTCGCACGGACGTTCCTTGTATGGAACGGTCGTGCCTCGCCGTTGATTCACGATGATTTGTTTGTTGGTCGGTGTTGCACGGTGGTGCCGTTGGTCGCACGACCGTGCAGTTCCGACAGAGTTGGGCAGTAGGTGCTTGTCATCGGCGACGCACGACCGTGCGTCTTGTCGCACGACCGCGCCATATGCCCAGATCAGAATTCACAGCTTCTTCATAATTGGCTGCTCGGCTGTTTTTTATTCAAATTTTTCATGTTTCCATCTCTCTAATGTTATTTCTCATACAGATGGACCATCCTTTCCTTCAATTCGACCCCAACGATGAGCGAGAGGCTTTGTGCATCCCGAAACGAGACGCATTATGGGCACGGCGGGGGCAGTTCGGAGTCCCCCGATGGTTGGATTGGGAAGTGATGCGGGAACTCAATCAGTATGACAGACTAGACGACATGATGAGTCGCCCGCTTGCAAATCTGGTCGGTTGCAACCGACCCGTTTACCGGGAGCTGACCATAGAGTTCTTCGCATCTTATGCCTATGAAAAGCCGGTTGCTCATCGAAGACCCAAATTCCGCCACAAGGAGCGGGTAGCTTTCAGGATATGTGGTCGATGGCATAGGTGGTCGGTTGGTCGTTTGGGTAGAAGGCTCGGGATTTATACTAGGGACGACATGGATAATACCGATGTCTTCACAGATCAGTTCACCTTCCCTTCTGATGCAGCACGGGATGCATTTTGGGCTGAAAATGCCGTTGGGGACCCCTACAACCCGAGGATGTCGAAGGCCTCGCGACTCAGAGACCCTTTGGTGCGAGTGATGCACCATGTATTTAGCCATACGATATGTGGTCGCATGGACAGTCTTGGTAACTGTCCAACACCAGATTTGATCTTTCTATATGCGTTGGTTGAGAAAGCACCTATCAACCTAGCTGCACGAATGGCTGAATACTTCGTCAAGTGCTCGGGGCGGACTCCGAACAGTCAGATACATGGCGGTCAGTATGTGACCGAAATAGCGTACAACGAACGCTATATGACTGAGGAGGTGCTTCAGGGTCTCACTTTAATAACCGAGGGGGTTCATGTCGACATTAGGTCACTAAAGGCCATGGGGTTGATTGTAGAGCTAGATAGGGGGGATAGGTTGAAAGGGTTGAACAACGAGGTCTGGGACCCGTTGCCTCCAGATGTGGAGGAACATGAGGATGAGGAGATGCACGATCAGGAGCATCCGGAGCAGCAGCACCAGCCACAGATGCCACCACATTCACCGCAGCACCATGCATTCCACCAGCATCAGGAGTGGCCAGAGTTCTACCAGCAGTTCCAGCAGATGCGAATGACGCAGGAGCAGCATGGTACTTACATTGACCAGATTAGATCGAGCCAGGACGAGATTCGGGCCAGTTAGGATCAGCTTCGGGCCACTCAGGACCAGCTTCGGCATAGCCAGGATACTCTATACCAGGGGGTGAGTGCGGGATTTTCATATCTTTTCGGGGAGATGCATCGTGCATACCCCGACTACTTTCAGCACCCTTCACAGTTCCCACCGTGGAACCCCCCTGGTTATGGCGATGCGGGTCCGTCCTTTACTAGAGACGATGATGGTGATGACGCTTAGGAGCGGTGGAGTGATAGTTGGTGGTTGTTTCTAGTATTTCAGTACTTTGTTTTGGGTGTTTATTTTTTACTGTTATTTCAAACACCCCGGTTATGTATGCTTTATTTTTCAGACTCTTTACTTTAGTTTTTATGTTATGTCTTTGTTGGGATTGCTAGTATTTATATTTATGTATATTATGGTTGATTTGTGATTTTTCAGTTTTTGTTCTATTTTGGTGCACATGTGACATACTTGCAGGTTTTGGGCTATTGGATTTTGGACCGGAGCACGTGACAGATACAGCTTCGGAAGTCTCGTTGCATCAACATCATCTTGAGGGGAGTATTGTTATCCTTTTCTCTATATTTCGGGTCTCGCATTGGGGACAATGCGAAGTTCAAGTGTGGGGAGGGGGTTAACTTTGTTAACTTTGTTTGTCCTCATTTGTAAAAAAAAAAATCAGAAAATCAGAAAAATCATTCAAAAATACCTGTATTTTGTATATATTTTAGTAAATAAACCGGTTGATTGTGTTTTAGAAAGCATCGGACTTGATAAAAACTCGACAAGCAAAATATTTTTGAAAAAGGAAACCGGAAAGCGTGACAAACAAAGAAAGACTTACATGATAGTTTTCACACTTTTACCCATTCCATCCGTTACGTGAGCATATTTGAGCCTATTGTTATATATTTGTTCATTTCGGATATAGGAGTGAGCCGGATGTTATGTGTAATTTAGAACTTGTCACTAGTATGCTTGTTAAGACCATGAATGTCACACCCCAATTTCCACGTGTATCACCGGTGGGCCCGGTGGGGGATTACCATGACGTAGTTGGCAACAATATAGTCAAACCATAATATATAAATGCACAGCGGAAGCATAAAGATAAATATAATTCAACCATTTACGGTAATATCAAATGTATCACAAGTAGTTGAATAGTATCCACAGGAGGGATCAAAATAAATAAAAATGTTGTTCAACAGATAAGACATCAAGCTTGCGAGACTTCTTAAGATGCTAAGGAGCTATTGCCAGCCGATTACGTGTAGTACCTGCACTTAATCTTTTTGGGAAAATACGTCAGTTTACACTGGTAAATACGTTCAACCGACACTTTTGAAAAATGTTTATTAAAATTGATTTGAATGCACGAGGCACAAATTCTTTTATAACTTGGGAGAATTATTTAAAATTATAATCTTGTGAACGAATTACATGTTCCTTCTATGCGTTCAGTAGCCCGGATCCAGTCCGGGTTAAAGATCAATAGACACACCACATTTGCGTAAAACCGAGGTGAGTAAACCATCGGCTACGTCTTTTAATAGTATAGACATAATACCGGGTGTACGCCTACACCCGACTGTCAAGGTCGTGGCCATTTCTTCGAATGATGCCAAGGATATCCGGGACATGGTCATTAAGCCCCCAAAGGCTTTTAAGTAACAAGACTGTTTAAATGAGCCGATCAAATTATTCAATTAACCACCTAAGCGATGGAAGATTTGATGCTCAATCAAGCGGTATTTTATATACCGTAACCCAAGCCCGTATAAGGGAAAATAAGTTAAAAGTATTTACCTTTGCAAGTATTGTCCTTAATCAGTTAAATCACAGATATCTTTTACTGGGGCTCCTATTCTGGAACAAAGGTTTTAAAATAACCTATTAGAATCCTAACGGGTCTTTATATTAGCCGTAGCCTAGACCGGTTAGTTTCGAGGGATAGATACGGTTTAATCGCGTGAAAGGCGAAAACCGAGAATGGAATGTGATTCTGACCCAACAAGTTCGGAGACTTGTTTTATACGGGTTTAATATTCACACTCTGAATCTTGGGGTCAAAATGATATGGTTTGACCCGTATCGGCTAGTTTATGTAAACTAGTTACATAAGCCGAACCGTGCGCGCAATAGGCGCAACGGGTAACCGTAGGAGTCCTACACTGTTTTCCTAAGTCAATATACTTTAAAGAGGTTGTGGTATCAGTAGGATACCTTCCATAATGCCCGTAACGAGTTTTAGTTCATTATACGCCCCGTATGGGTTTTCCGGTCATTTTAAAGACTTTTAAAGGGATTTCTGAGTTCTACAGGAAACCTGAGTTTCCCGATCAGTTTAATAAGTCTAAAATATCTTATTTATTATTTAAAATCAGTAGCAACTGGAATCGGGTCAAAAGACCTTGTAGAACTCGAGTGTTGGCCGAAGAGGGCATATTCGGTATTTACCGAACCGTAGCCATAACCGCAGGTTATGAGCAGGTTAAAATTAATTAAAAATCTTTAAAAATCCCAAAATATTATTTTACTACAGTGGGTAAAAGTTTTGGTGACGAAATCTTGGTTTAGGTAGGCGTTATGCTAATTGCGCCGTTTATTACAAAAGTTTCTTATAAATGCGCTATTTAGCATAACTCACATTCTAGACCTCGGATTGGCGTGAAACTTTAGGGACATGCTTAGAATTTAGTAAGCAAGGTTATGGTCCCTTCACGTGTCTGAAATACTCGTCTTATTTTAAAAAGGACGTTACGGTCAACTTTTAAGTAATTAACGGAAATGCGTAAAAGACTTGGACAAACAACGAACCGGTCACAAAGGGTGATACCATCACGTGACCTGGTCCTAAGAGAGTCCTAAGGCATATCTACATTGTACTAACACTGTCACACCCCCAAAATACCACATGCGGGAACACCGCGGGATGTGTGACGTACCAGGATTCGAGCCACCAATCACATTGAACCATGCATTGTATTTAAACAAACATATCCTTAATTGTCAATTGTAAATACCAATCATAAGATTAAACCAAAAGAGTTGTGTAGCGGAAGCATATAGTAAATTGTTAAACAACTGTTTCATAGTAAGTATTCAAAACCAATGTATCAATATATGTATATCCAAGAGCCTTGATCCATGACCACTCCAGCACTCCCAGATAGCAAGTCCATGTCACGAATTCTAACGACCTGCAAGCATGCAGACAAGTGTGTCAGACGACGCTGGTGAGTTCAAAGTTTTGTTAACGTGTTTAGTTACCAGATGTATGTTTAAGACAGTTCGACGTTTTGTTTTGATGTTGATATTACTTGATTACCGTATGTGGCGACTAGCTGTGAATGCCCAACCCCAATGCCTCCAATTAGACATTGGTCATGATGCCAAGGTATCAAACAACCTTGAATAGATATAAGGGGTCTTATATATACACGATGTGAATGCCCAACCCCAATGCCTTTAACTAGGCATTGGTCATGATGTCCAGGTAATTAGTTCACGCCCGTCCTTTCGGCCCGGTGTGAGGGTGCCAAACCTAATAGCGCTATCAACTAAATACCTCGTTGCTTCTTCAGCAACACGGTAGATGTATGGGGTCTTACATGATTTATACTGTGTTCAATAACCAACATCCCAAATAAACAGTTTACCCAGTATTCCCTTTAGAAACGTTTACCAGATGTCCCAAACCACCGAGACGCATGCTTAGAAAAGTGCAGTGAACTCACCTTTGGTTTGCTCGGTAAGATTAGTTACGTTACCCTACCCGTTCCAAATTGATCAACCAAATCCTAGTGTGGTTACCAACAACAGTCAGTTTCATATGCACATAGAACACGTATTCTCTACATAAACTACACTTGTAGCGTACACAGTTTACACATATCATTATACAAGTCACAATAGTAATTCATGCAACCTACCGGTTCATTATCATCATATATTCACATAGTGAGTAGTTGGTTTATTTACACGTTCACATTACAAGTCCATATCTCACAAGATACGTAACAGTTAACCCTTTCATACACATAACACAAGTAACATACACATTTCGTCGCATAAGTTGTAAAGCAAGTCATGCAAATTTTAATCAATAACGTACATCCTAGTGTCACATAGTAGGTGTCAAATCCTCCAATAGTAGTTATGTTTGAAGTGCATAATAGCTCTCATCTTCACCCGATGATGAGATAAGAAATCCGTCACGTAACTTATGCAACACACATTATTGGATTACACACAACTCTTCATGCAATCACACATAATAACCCCTCACTTAATGAACTCATACATCCTCCTTTAACCTTGTTCGGCCCATAGTTTACCCAACCCTCCTAACGCACGGCCTAATAGTCCCAAGCCCAGCTTGACACTGCATCAGGCTGCGTGGCCCAATGTCACCCGAAAAGGGTGCGGCCCACTCAAGCTTAATCATATTTCAAAATCAATAACCACAACACATATCAATCCAATATATATCTCTCCTTAACAATCATCATGGATATCATTATTCTATACAGTCCCTTCACGTGGCATTCATTATACATCCCATCATAACTAACACCAAGAACCTTTATCAATCAATTATGTTAATGGTTACACATCAACTAATGACCGGTCCAATCAGATTCATTTGTCATTTGATATCACATGTTATTTTGTTACATTTGAAAGACTATTGGATATATATGTGGTCCAATAGATAATCCATTTAGTGGGAATCAATTAGAAAGGAATTTGTTTCAATCAGATTCCCCATGCAACATTAATTACTAGAACTTCACTCATCATAATAACATATAATAAAAAGAAACTCTAGATCATGGTATTAATCCTTCTAGTTATCACTACAGATTCTAGTCCATACAATTTACGTGGTCCCTATCCATTGTCATACATGGACGATTCTAAAGATGTTTCATACGATCTCAACAAACAAAACACAACAGCATGCAGTTCATATAGATTCGATTACTACCAGATAAGTATGCTTACCAGTCTATGAGAGGTTGGGAAATTGTTAGCGTCGAGAAGGAACATTAATCTTGAAAGGAGGTGTCGCCGAAGATTTGAGAGGGTTAGGGTTTCTTGTCACGTAAATATTGCAACCTATTCTAACTGTTAAACCATAACAGATCTAACAACACTAATAGGTTTGGGGAAACGGGCTCAGTTTGGGCTTAAGATATGTGGGTTGTAAGCTAAAGGTGTGTGTATATACAATTCACAAGTCGGCCCAACCTCTAATCCGTGATTGGGCTTGTGTAGATTGGGCCTAGGATATCATGTGTGTAAGCCGAAGGGAACTAGAAAAAATTGTTTTATACTAAGGGGGGGGGGCGGCCCAAACGTATGCGCGACCCAACTATATGTTGTGTGTGTGCGGCCCAAACATTTTGGTTTAACTAGTTTATTATCTCAACGCGTAACAATTAGTATAATAAGAACGTGGCAAGAAGGAATAAAGAGAAATCGGGATCACACGACTGAAAAGCATAAACGTTGAAAGTTCGGGTTGTCACATCATCCCCAACTTGAAAGAAATTTCGTCCCGAAATTTGACAGGTAATCCAAAACAGTGGGTTTTCCGCAGGTGCCACATCCCAACTTGAAAGGAAATTTCGTCCCGAAATTCGCTAATGGCATCAGAAGTTGATACAACCATTTGAACAATTGAGGATACTTGAGCTTACTCCGATCATTCCGTTCCCATGTGAACTCCGGCCCACGTCTTGAGTTCCAACGAATTCTCGCGATTGGAAATTGAACTATGTTAACGAACCTTACTTCCTTTTCTATGCCTTTGATTGGCTCCTCAATAACTGCAACTTGTCCAATAAAGGTATCCCAAGTGTTTCATCAAACGTTGTGTTGGATTCGAGACATAAACGACATTGCACACGTTACCCAATTCGTCGGGTAACTCCAGTTTGTAGGCCACGTGACCGATTCTTTCCAAAATTCTGAATAACTCGAGGTAACGTAAGTTAAGCTTGCCACACTTCCCAAGCGTACAACACCCTCTCAGGGTGAGATTTCCAACCTGAAACGATCGCCTACAACGATCTTTCAGCGTTTCCCAAGCTTATCAGCTTCTTGATGGTCACGCGTTGCCCAAACAATTTCCCCAAGAGTTCCGAGTACACATCCTGGATCCGTAATTCCGTTGTCAACGGGTTGGTATTATCGTCCATGCAATGCCTTAACAGGGTTGTCTGGATATTAGAGTGGTAACTGCTGCAGAAGAACTCAACCATATGTAAGTATCCTTTAGATTTCACTAAAGCCGATCAAACACATGCTCACCGCATGTCTTCGAGTATCAGGGTGGTTCATTTACTCTGACTGTTTTTCCTACGGTGTTATGTAATGCTCGTGTCTAGACGTAAGCCAAGGGTGTTGTGTAATGCCTGTCATAAATCAGGTAAAGATCAAAATCAGAGGTAACAGGAGTTGGTACCTCGTACCTATAAGCCGCCTCTCTCAGGGGAACATTCACAGCTGTGAAGTCTCGTCAGTTTCCTTGCTTGCAAGAAAGTGTGCCGGTAACGTGAGACAATCAACGATCACCCAGGTGATATGGTTTATGTTTCGAGTTGTAAGTAGACCAGTGCCAGAATCCATGGTAGTATGTTCTCATTTCCATATGGTTGTTTCTGGTTGCTGATACTTCACCTTGACCTTCCCACAAGTCAAACATCATTCCTATACATAACTAGGTGGGTCTTCATGCCTGATCACCAGTGCGAGATTTATAGATCCTACTAACTCTCATCAAAACCCAGACGACTAGAATATCGAGACCAATGTGCTTTCGTCAACACAAATTCCCTACAGTTGCCGCATAATGAGATCCACATTCGTTCCATGAGGTAGCAAATATCGTTCGACCTGCCAAAGGTTGCTTCCCCATGCCCCGCATGGGTCAATCTTGAAAACTCTTCCCCCTTCAGTTCTTCAATTTGAACGCGACGAGTCTGATCAGGTATGTTAGAGTCGATAACGAGCTGTAAGCTCGTGCACGTCCAGGTTTCACTGTCGTATTCATTCAAAAGCTCCATCCAGCATTGCCATCACATGTCTAGCTCCCTTGAAACAAGTGTACACGGGAGGCCCTTGTGATCGGTCTAAGTGTTTCATTCGGTACCGTCTAAGTAATGCCTCCAGCTTAAATCCAAAGACCATGGCTTCCACCGTAGGTTGTGACGCGTGCAAATCTTCCTGTGAATCCACCGAGTAGATCATGACTTCCTGCGTGTTGCGTCGGTGTATAACTGAGTCTCCGATTCGGATAGAAGCGATGCTCAGTGTATTGCAGAGTTGAAATTCAAAAACTGAAAAGACGTCCTCCTGTTTTGTCTCCCACGAATACACAGCACCCTGCTGTGCTAAAGAGGTTAGAGCTACGCGATCTTCGAAAATCATGTGATGAATCTGCGATAGTATCTAGTGAGACCACGAAATTGTTGTATCCTCGAAGGGATCTTTATTGTCGATCGGTTTCTAACAAAATGGATCTTAGCGAGATCCACGTGCATTCCCACTTCATTGTTTATACGACCAAAATGTACCTCTCGATTCCAGAAGTTACCTTTTAGCAAGATTTCGCGCGGAGTGGCTCCTCCCTCAGGAGCTCTATGATGTTCCTTCCTCTTGGAAATGATTCAGAACGTCATCCATAAATACGGTTGATTCATGTGGTCCATAAAGCTGTTGGTGTGTTGATTAACTCAATGGTCATGGTGTACAAAGTCGCAATGGTCGTATTGCGTTCGATATGCCGTTTCAGGAACATTCTCCTCTTGGTCTTTTGTCAATACATGGTCGAGGCAAACAGTTCTTGATTGTCACCTTGCTGAGTTCTGGATAATCAGTACACATACGAAAAGGCTTTATCTTCCCGAATATAGCTGGGGCTCCCCAAAGCGAACAAAAACTATGTCCAATAAAACTCCTGTCCAACATTTCCTGTAGATAGTCCTTGCAACCCTCCTGGTGCAAGACGGTATGTAGCACAAGTAATCAGGGTTGCCCCTGTCGTGAGATCAAACTGAAACTCTGCCTAACAGTGGTGGAAGTAAGTCTGAAAGCATCTCGGGTAGCACACTGTGAGGAACCACGAACAATTGGTGGATCCTCGATCCTCTTTTCCTTAGCCTCAACATCAGTAACGATTGCTAACATACCGGGGTGATCCCTCCGTAGACACTTCTGGCCTTCATAGCTGAAATAGCGCTAACTTTTGCACCACTCTGATGCTTTAGAACAAATAACGATTCTCCACACAAAGTTTTCTCCTCACAAGGTATATTTGCGTGATTCCTGAATAACCAATCTACACTAACTACTGCGTTGTAACTATCAAGAATATTAGAAGGAAGGTCAATGTCGAACACTTGTCCCACAAGGTCGAGTTTGCATCCCAATGAGCATAGGAGGTTTCCTTTGACTTGCCATCAGTCGGTTCCACAACAGGTTGGTTCCAAGAAGCATCAGGGTTAAACAGAACAGGAACGAGGCGTTTAGTTACCAAGAACGTGTAGGCCACCATGTTGTTATAATCCTGGCGTCGCCCACGCCAATCCTAAATGTCCCTCCATGAGCATCGTTTCCCGTGTTGTTGTACTCGTTGCGAGGATTTCAAGTACAGTCGTCGTTCCCTTGGTTATTGTCGTTTGATTTAGCAACGGTCACTCCATGTCGTAGGCACCTTCATTTTCCATATTGTCGGTTACCATTCCAAATACCTTGATGTTTCCGTGACTATTTTCTCTAATGCTGTTGTTTGAAACGGAGCTCTACGATCGTTCATCGACAGGGTCCACCTCTTCACATTCCATGGTACGTGCTAAGGCTCTACTCACTGTGCGGGGAGTCTCACATTCCATTCTAGAGTCAGTTGCCATTGCTTTTGTCCTGATTGGTTCGTAAAGGGTGACTCCCATCAGTTGCTGACTAGGGTTGGAGATTCTATTACAGTCACTTTGCTGGTGTTCGTTACCGATAATCAGGGTTGTCCAATTACTGAGGTTGGTAAAATACAACGCTCACCCTTTTGTCCATCGATCAAGCAAGTCGATTGGGTAATACGCGGTATATTGCGAGAGTGTTGCAGAAGTGATCACGCATCAGAGTCTAAGACGTCAATACATAGAGTTCCATCAAACGAAGAGAAGCGAGAAAGGTATAAACCAACTCGAGGATGTTCGTGCAAGCACCTAACATTCTTCACGTTTCGCTAGGCATTCAGATGTGTGTTCAAGTAATATTCGATAGCATCGAGATTCGTAAAGGTTCAGGAAGGAGTGAAAAGATCATGTTCGAGTAAGAGACAATCACTGCTATGCCTCCTGTAGACTGTTATGTTTCCCATCGATCAAATATCGGAACGGAACCCCTTTTTCACTTGTTAAGCCTCACTGGGACTCACATGCACCCCAGATTATTATTGTGTGTGCACCCACAATAATATTGCGATTTGCATACTCATCTCAGTTCCTCTTAACTCATGTCAAATGGTTCCTCAAACTCGAATGCCAATAAGAGGTTATCAAAACGATAAAACCATAGAAATCCAAGGACTATGACAAACAATCAATGCATCATAATGTAAGCAAGTAGTTCAGGTAATCATGCTATAGCGACGAGTGTGTGTTTGTATGTTACGTCATAAACAAATGTGTACTAGTCATGTAATGTATGCAACAAGTGAGAAAGACGAACCTTGCAATCTGGAGCTGAGTGTCATGGTCGTATTCTTTGTTGTCAAAACTGTTCGGTTATAGTCTGGCTTTATAAAAACGTTTTAAAACCAAGTTCACTATAACCAGTGGCTCTGATACCAAACTGTCACACCCCCAAAATACCACATGCGGGAACACCGCGGGATGTGTGACGTACCAGGATTCGAGCCACCAATCACATTGAACCATGCATTGTATTTAAACAAACATATCCTTAATTGTCAATTGTAAATACCAATCATAAGATTAAACCAAAAGAGTTGTGTAGCGGAAGCATATAGTAAATTGTTAAACAACTGTTTCATAGTAAGTATTCAAAACCAATGTATCAATATATGTATATCCAAGAGCCTTGATCCATGACCACTCCAGCACTCCCAGATAGCAAGTCCATGTCACGAATTCTAACGACCTGCAAGCATGCAGACAAGTGTGTCAGACGATGCTGGTGAGTTCAAAGTTTTGTTAACGTGTTTAGTTACCAGATGTATGTTTAAGACAGTTCGACGTTTTGTTTTGATACACCGGGCCGAAAGGACGGGCGTGAACTAATTACCTGGACATCATGACCAATGCCTAGTTAAAGGCATTGGGGTTGGGCATTCACATCGTGTATATATAAGACCCCTTACATCTATTCAAGGTTGTTTGATACCTTGGCATCATGACCAATGTCTAATTGGAGGCATTGGGGTTGGGCATTCACAGCTAGTCGCCACATACGGTAATCGAGTAATATCAACATCAAAACACAACAGCATGCAGTTCATATAGATTCGATTACTACCAGATAAGTATGCTTACCAGTCTATGAGAGGTTGGGAAATTGTTAGCGTCGAGAAGGAACATTAATCTTGAAAGGAGGTGTCGCCGAAGATTTGAGAGGGTTAGGGTTTCTTGTCACGTAAATATTGCAACCTATTCTAACTGTTAAACCATAACAGATCTAACAACACTAATAGGTTTGGGGAAACGGGCTCAGTTTGGGCTTAAGATATGTGGGTTGTAAGCTAAAGGTGTGTGTATATACAATTCACAAGTCGGCCCAACCTCTAATCCGTGATTGGGCTTGTGTAGATTGGGCCTAGGATATCATGTGTGTAAGCCGAAGGGAACTAGAAACAATTGTTTTATACTAAGGGGGGGGGGGGCGGCCCAAACGTATGCGCGACCCAACTATATGTTGTGTGTGTGCGGCCCAAACATTTTGGTTTAACTAGTTTATTATCTCAACGCGTAACAATTAGTATAATAAGAACGTGGCAAGAAGGAATAAAGAGAAATCGGGATCACACGACTGAAAAGCATAAACGTTGAAAGTTCGGGTTGTCACATCATCCCCAACTTGAAAGAAATTTCGTCCCGAAATTTGACAGGTAATCCAAAACAGTGGGTTTTCCGCAGGTGCCACAAACACGGGTCAGAACTGAAGTCAAAGCAAAAGTCAAACTTTTGCGACTTTCGGCTCCGAACCGGGTCAATATAGCAAATGGTCGAATCAAACGAGCTTAGACAAGTTAATATACTTAATATCATGTTTTATGATCATCAAAACAGGTTTCATAGCATATACATTACAGATTTTGTACAAAATCGCAAAACGGCTTTCTGTTGACTTTTTAAGCATACGTTTGACTCGATATTTGAACTAGTTAGAGTGGTGATCAGGGGGAACCCTTTTAGAGGTTTGCTACCCACATGAATACCAACACATAACTACTTTTGATTCGAGATGTGACTGAGCCATTGTAGACTAATCTCGAAGTCAAACCGTAGTTACGACGGTTTGATTCTTAGCTATATTACTAAGTAAAACTAAACCACAAAGGATTTAAACAACTTACAGAAGCTTGAGCATGATTTAGGATGGTAGAATAAAGCTTGGAAGCTCCAGAGATGATCAAGAGAATGTGTTTTGAGGTGTGGTGAACTTATGCATATCATAGGCCTATTTATAGTACAAAATTTGCTTCAAGATCCTTACAACTCAGCCTACAAGTGAGTATGGATGATGGGCAGGTGGCCTAAGGTGCTATGGGTCGAGTAGGGGACGCCCATACCTCTGGGAAACTCATCCTTAAATGTTTTACCGCTTTAAACAGCCAACAGCCAACTTTCTGTCGCTGGGCATCGCTTACGGACCGTATGGCTTGGGCCTTGCGGTCCGTAAGCCTGTGGCGGAGACAAACTTAATCATTCACCCCTTTACGGTCCGTAAGGCAGGACCCTTGCGGTCCGTAAAGGTTGTTTTTAAATCTTTTTAAATCTTTTTGTAATGATTAACAAAATCCTGTAATTAGTAACGAAATCTTTGGTAATTAATAACCTGACCTTTCGGGTTTGAAGGGGTAACTTTGCGATTTGGCCCTTGATTATTTACAACAAAGGGCCTTGCGTTATTTACCCGTACTATCAAGTCCCCGGTTATCTTATTAACTATTCGAAAAGCCTCAACTTTCATTGTTGACGCTTTTAACCCTTCTCGTAAGAATTTGATCATATCTTTCTCGTTTTAAAACGGAACTTCGCGGAATTTATACAGTACATTCCAGTGAGCGTATTTTACTGTTACAAAGCCTTGGGTACGTCAAAGGGTCACTCAGAGGTATAATTAAACATGTTGACACAGTTAAGCCCCGCAGCTTGTAATCTCTCACTTTCTTCCGCGTTTTGCTTCCGTACGATCCATGATTTATTCGTTTGAAGGTACGAGCATCGTTAGGGTTACTGTACAGTATATTTACCCTTGTTTGACATTTATAACCCTCGGATTTATATACTTTCAAGGTTTGTCAACATTAGTCCTTTATTAAATATGAAACGCCACGTGTAAACTTAAGACACGTGTCAATACATTATTGGACACAAAATTTCGAGGTGTTACATCCTCACCCCCTTAAAATAAATCTCGACCCGAGATTTACTCAAATAAATAGGGATATTTCTCTTTCATCGTGGATTCTCTTTCACTCTGGTCGTCTGTCTGAGGATGGTAAGCCGTACTAAAGTTCAAACGTGTACCCAAAGATTGTTGGAAACTCTTCCAGAAATGAGACGTGTATCTAGTATCTCGATCAGAGATAATAGACACAGGTATGCCATGTAGGGCTACAATCTTATCAACATATAACTGGGCCAATGTATCGGAGCTATAAGTCTCCTTGATGGGTAAGAAATGAGCTGACTTAGTCAGTCGATCGACTATAACCCATATTGTGTCGTTTCCTTTACTCGTTTTTGGTAACTTGGTGATAAAATCCATAGTTACGCACTCCCATTTCCATTCAGGAAGTTCAGGCTGTTGTAGCAAGCCAGATGGCTTTTGATGCTCAGCCTTGACTTGCGCACAAGTTAAGGATTTGGCTACATAAGCGGCTACAGACTTTTTCAAGCCTATCCACCAATAGTTTGCCTTTAAATCCTGATACATTTTATCTGCTCCGGGATGGACAGAATATTTGGAACTATGGGCTTCCTGGAGGATAACGTCTCGTAGTCCTCCATAAATAGGAACCCATATTCGCTCATTCAATCTCAAAAGTCCATCCGTGTGAAGAGTTAACTGTTCCTCAGTTACTCCTAATTTTTCCTTATGATAATTAGCTTCCAACATAGCCTCTCGCTGTGCAGCTAATATCCTTTCAATCAAGTTATTCTTTACTTCCATTCTCCTAGCATTGATTCGGATGGGTTTCATCCTTTCTTTCCGGCTCAGGGCATCGACGACTACATTTGCCTTGCCGGGATGGTATCTAATCTCACAATCGTAATCATTTAAGGTCTCCATCCAACGGCGTTGCCTCATGTTTAGGTCCTTCTGGTTGAACAGATGTTGAAGGCTTTTGTGATCTGAATAGATCACAAACTTGATTCCGTATAGATAATGCCTCCACAGTTTTAGTGCGAATACAACGGCACCCAACTCCAAGTCATGGGTGGTGTAATTCTTTTCGTGCACCTTTAACTGTCTTCAAGCATAGGCAATCACCTTGCCTTTCTGCATGAGCACACACCCCATGCCAGTGTGTGACACGTCGCAGTAAACTACGAACTCTTCGGTACCTTCCGGTGGCGTCAACACAGGAGCGTTGCTCAGCCTTTGTTTCAAAATATCAAAGGATTTTTGCTGCTTAGGGCCCCAAATAAACTTTTCCTTCTTCTTGGTTAGAGAAGTTAATGGTGCAGCGATCCTTGAGAAATTCTCAATGAATCTCCTGTAGTATCCTGCCAATCCCCGGAAACTACGGATCTCTGTGGGCGTCTTTGGCTCTTGCCAATTCATGACCGCCTCTACCTTAGCGGGATCCACCTGGATACCACGCTCGCTTACGACATGTCCAAGAAATTGGACTTCTCATAGCCAGAATTCGCATTTAGAGAATTTGGCATAGAGTTTCTCGCGATGCAGCAATTCGAGAATGCATCGTAGGTGTTTCTCATGGTCGGCTTTATTCCTTGAATAGATAAGAATGTCATCGATGAATACGATGACAAATTTGTCCAAGTACGGCTTACAGACGCGATTCATGAGATCCATGAACGCAGCCGGTGCATTTGTGAGCCCGAAAGGCATCACTAGGAACTCGTAGTGACCGTAGCAAGTCCTAAATGTTGTTTTGTGTACGTCTTCATCTCTGACCTTCAGCTGATGGTAGCCCGTCCTCAAGTCGATCTTTGAGAAATAGCTAGCCCCTTGCAATTGATCAAACAAATCGTCGATCCTTGGCAATGGGTACCTATTCTTTATCGTGACTTTATTGAGTTCACGATAATCGATGCACAGACGCATCGATCCGTCCTTTTTCTTCACAAACAGGACAGGTGCTCCCCAGGGAGACAAACTAGGCTTGATGAAACCTTTTGCTAACAGTTCATCCAGCTGGGTCCTCAATTCCTTCATTTCAGTCGGTGCTAGCCTGTAGGGTGCTCTAGCAATGGGAGCTGCTCCAGGGATGATATCTATTCTGAATTCCACCTGCCTATCTGGTGGCAACCCAGGTAGATCTTCGGGGAAAACTTCTGGATACTCCGCAATGACAGGAATGTCTTCTATCCTTGATTTGGGCTCTTCAATAATCACTTGTACCATGTAGATGACACAACCTCTTTTTAAACACCTTGAAGCTTTGAGCATAGTTACGTTCTCGGGCAATCCATACTGCGTATCCCCTCGAATGGTGAGCGATTCACCAGTCGGGGTCTTTAGCGCAATCTGTTTTCTATTGCAGACGATCTGGGCCTGGTTATGTGATAACCAGTCCATGCCCAGAGCAATGTCAAAACCAGCTAGATTAAAGGGAAGTAGAGATAGAGGAAAAGAATGGTTCTTAATGGATATCATACATCCCTCTAATATAGTGGAGACGGTTTCTACAGTGCCGTCTGCTAGCTCTACTTCGTATTTCACATTTAGTGTTTTGATAGGCATGTTCAACAGTTTGCAAAATTTTTGGTCTACGAAGGATTTGTCAGCGCCTGAATCGAAAAGTACTCTTGCAAATATATTATTCACGAGAAAAGTACCTGTTATTACGTTGTCGTCCTACAACGCTTCCTTCACATCCATTTTGAAGACTCTAGCGTTATTCTTTTTGGTTTCCTCAGTCTTCTTGGCGAGCTTGGGGCAGTTGCTCCTGATGTGCCCCTTCTCACTACAGTTGTAGCAGGTCGCGTCTTTAATCTTCTTACAGTCCACAGTCTTGTGGTCTTTGGACTTGCACAGTCCACAAGCATGCGTCTTTGACTGGGACTGTGAGTTTGGCCCAAACCTGCACTTCCCAAAGTGGAATTTCTGGCAGTTTTTGCATTTGGGCTTCTCTCCGGTTTGTTGCCCATCTTTTCTCGACTCTGTTCCTCTCTTGCCATCACCGTTCCCACGGTGCTTCTTTCCCGACCTTCGCGAGGTATCATCCTCACGCTTCCTCTTTTCGGCCTCTTTGTTCCTCTGCGATCTCAGTCGGACCGCGTCCATCGTGAGGGACAAAGAGAGGTCAGTCACAGACCTAAAGGTCGTTGGCCGAGAGGCCTTCACACTAGACTTTATCGCGGGTTCTAACCCCCCGATAAAACGAGCAATCCTCCTTGGTTCCGGGGTGACTAGATATGGAACCAATCGAGACATCGTGTTGAAGCTCGTTAAGTAGGCCTGGCAGTCCAGATTTGTCATCACCAATGATACAAAATCGGACTCTATCTTCTCCACCTCATGCTGAGGGCAGTAATTTTCTTTGATGAGAGAAACGAATTCCTCCCACGTCATGCTGTAAAGCACAGCTTTTCCCGAGGCCTGAACCAGCGCCCTCCACCAAGCTAGGGCCTCGCCCTTAAACGACTGCGACACAAACTTCACTACATCCCTTTCAGCGCAGCCACTGATGTCCACCACTATGTCCATCTCATCCAACCATGTCATACATTCGACGGCACCTTTCTCCCCCGTAAAGTCTCGGGGTTTACAAGACACAAAGTACTTGTATGTGCAGCCCCTGGCACGGGAAGCATCAGTATACTCCCTTTCGCGACGAACACTATTTTCATTTGACGAGTGATTGTCGTCGTCCTTCTTGGGCTTGGACGAGTGGTTATCGTCGTCCTTCTTGGGTTTGGATAGTGGTTTGCTGTGGGATTTTGATTATGTCTTCGGCTTTGATGGTGGTTTGGAAACTGTTCTGCTTCGAGATTCTGTATATTGTCGATCCAGAGCTGCTTGCACAGCGTTGTCGACAAGAGCCTTGAGTTGAGCGCCCGTTAAATTTATTTGGGCATTATCATAATCATCTTCATTTGTATGACTATTTCCTCCATTAGGATTCGCCATAGTAGCTTGTATCTGCTGCAGAAGATAATGAAAATTCTATTTAGGAGTTTATTATTGAATTGTCTTTTATGGCAATTCATTAACCATGGTAACGAAAACCATATCCGGTTAATTTGTTACTCACTTTATATTTAGGATTTGAACATACTTATCCTAATCACAATTAATATTGCTAGTGGCATAAAAGCCTAGTCACGAGGACGTTATTATAATACTAGCCGAGATTACAGAGAATCAAGGTATGAAGGTTTGAACCGTAGTCCTTTTTCTCCTTCTGACAGGGAGTCCTAAACCACCACTGTCTTTTGCCTTATTATGACAATATGTATGGCCCGTAGGCACTACATCGCTTATGGATGTTTAACAAGTGATCATCTTTATTGATGATTTAACCCATGATTTATTATATCATTAATTTGGGCTTTGGAATCCTTTAAGGATTCTTGTATAAGAATGGCGTGTTTAATTTTAACGAATCACATCTGCCATGATTGTTAACATGCTTACAGAGTTTAACAAGGGATCTGAATCTTTTAATTAGGTCTTACCATCTTGGCCGGATCTTAAAAGACACCTGGCTAGGTTTCACTCTGAAGATTCTTTATTTAGGCAGATCAATTAAAAGGAATGATTTTTGATTTATTTCATATTTAGTAATAACAAAATGAAATTCATAATATAACATTCCATAATTTTAATACGATTACACACCGCCCTAAACGGGTCTTTTTTTAAACAGTACTTACCTACATAGAGGTTAAAATAAGAGACAAATCCACGCAGGGACTAATACAAGATAAGTGTCCACGTAGGGACTAAAGATAAGTCCACGTAGGGACTGAAATACGATAAACGTCCACGCAGGGACTTATTTAAAATAAACATTACATTAGAACATACATAAGGACTAATGGTCACGTTTCTTCTTCTTGCCCTTCAGTAGGTTTGCTAAGCCCTTGAGGAATCCTCGGTGGCTCTTACGTTCTTCCTCGAAGTCTCTTTCCACACGACTCAAACGGTGGAGTATTTCTTCTTGTTCAGGAGGAGAGAAACGTGGTTGTGGCGCCTGTTGCGGAACTGGAGGTCTGGGAGGTGCTGGATACCCATGAGCTGAGTAGTCCGGTATTCCCATGTTTCCATATGCTCCGTCTGGATAGCGGGCATTATACCTAGCCCCTACCACATATGGGTCGCGCTCATAGTTGTAATTGTAATGTGCTTGTGATGACGGTTCGAACGGGTTGTAAGCCGACGGACCCGTGTATGCAGGTATTGGGTGGTCATACCCAAATGGTGGCAAAGTTGGTGCAGCTGGTGCGGAGTTCGCCTCCTGTACAGCACTTGAAGGTCCTTCTTCTTGTAGTGGCGGGTAGTGGCTACTACTAGAGTGTCGAGGGGTGCTGAAGTGAAATTCCCCTCCTCGGGTGGACATACGAGCATTTGTCCTCCTTTGCCTTGGCGGATCAGGCATTACTGGCTGTACCGGTGGCGGAGGTGGTGGCGTAACTGCCACGAAACGTGGATCCTCGGAGGGATCTCGAGGATGTTGCGGCTGTTGTGATGTCTGTGGCGTGTGGTACCACTCGTGTTGATTAAACAGCGCCATGAAACTATCTGGTCCCTGATAGGGTGTACCATGAAAGGATGACCCATCAGAGATTTCTATTGGATGCGTGGGCGTACCACGAGCAGGTTCTGTCGGATCAGTATCCTCGTCCATATGATCTTCGGAGAAGTGATCTTGTGGCCCTAACGGAACAAAGCCTGAAGGTTCCTAGATGTAGTCAGCTGGATTAAACTGACCTCTGAAGTATGGAGTAGGGTCGTCAAAATTTCGGTGTGATACCGAACGCTGTAGAGGTATGAAGGAAGGTTGCGGGTTGTTGGGATCATTTTCGGAATTTGGCCCGAATGAGTGCCGGTATGATGGCGTTAAGCTATACGAGGTGGAATGCCTCGCAGGTTCATAAAGGTCTCTTCGCCTTTGCGGTTCTTCACTCCTTGTGGTCGAAGGAGCTTGTGTATTTGAAGGTCCGGCTTCGTGATCGTGATGAGTAATGATCTCTCCTCTGCCTCTTCTTCCCCTTCCTCTTCCTCGGAAAATCACTGGCGGCATATTTCCTGCTTTCAAAACTTTAAATAACAATAATAAAAGAAAAAGACAACTTGGAATAACAATTCGAATTTGTCCTAAGTTCTTGTCTAGACTCAAGTATGTGCAATTGTGTCACTGAGATTAAACACATTAGGATAGTGTTTAATTCACTCAATGTTGGCTCTGATACCAACCTGTCACACCCCAATTTCCACGTGTATCACCGGTGGGCCCGGTGGGGGATTACCGTGACGTAGTTGGCAACAATATAGTCAAACCACAATATATAAATGCACAGCGGAAGCATAAAGATAAATATAATTCAACCATTTACTGTAATATCAAATGTATCACAAGTAGTTGAATAGTATCCACAGGAGGGATCAAAATAAATAAAAATGTTGTTCAACAGATAAGACATCAAGCTTGCGAGACTTCTTAAGATACTAAGGAGCTATTGCCAGCCGATTACGTGTAGTACCTGCACTTAATCTTTTTGGAAAAATACGTCAGTTTACACTGGTAAATACGTTCAACCGACACTTTTGAAAAATGTTTATTAAAATTGATTTGAATGCACGAGGCACAAATTCTTTTATAACTTGAGAGAATTATTTAAAATTATAATCTTGTGAACGAATTACATGTTCCTTCTATGCGTTCAGTAGCCCGGATCCAGTCCGGGTTAAAGATCAATAGACACACCACATTTGCATAAAACCGAGGTGAGTAAACCATCGGCTACGTCTTTTAATAGTATAGACATAATACCGGGTGTACGCCTACACCCGACTATCAAGGTCGTGGCCATTTCTTCGAATGATGCCAAGGATATCCGGGACATGGTCATTAACCCCCCAAAGGCTTTTAAGTAACAAGACTGTTTAAATGAGCCGATCAAATTATTCAATTAACCACCTAAGCGATGGAAGATTTGATGCTCAATCAAGCGGTATTTTATATACCGTAACCCAAGCCCGTATAAGGGAAAATAAGTTAAAAGTATTTACCTTTGCAAGTATTGTCCTTAATCAGTTAAATCACAGATATCTTTTACTGGGGCTCCTATTCTGGAACGAAGGTTTTAAAATAACCTATTAGAATCCTAACGGGTCTTTATATTAGCCGTAGCCTAGACCGGTTAGTTTCGAGGGATAGATACGGTTTAATCGCGTGAAAGGCGAAAACCGAGAATGGAATGTGATTCTGACCCAACAAGTTCGGAGACTTGTTTTATACGGGTTTAATATTCACACTCTGAATCTTGGGGTCAAAATGATATGGTTTGACCCGTATCGGCAAGTTTATGTAAACTAGTTACATAAGCCGAACCGTGCACGCAATAGGCGCAACGGGTAACCGTAGGAGTCCTACACTGTTTTCCTAAGTCAATATACTTTAAAGAGGTTGTGGTATCAGTAGGATACCTTCCATAATGCCCGTAACGAGTTTTAGTTCATTATACGCCCCGTAGGGGTTTTCCGGTCATTTTAAAGACTTTTAAAGGGATTTCTGAGTTCTACAGGAAACCTGAGTTTCCCGATCAGTTTAATAAGTCTAAAATATCTTATTTATTATTTAAAATCAGTAGCAACTGGAATCGGGTCAAAAGACCTTGTAGAACTCGAGTTTTGGCCGAAGAGGGCATATTCGGTATTTACCGAACCGTAGCCATAACCGCAGGTTATGAGCAGGTTAAAATTAATTAAAAATCTTTAAAAAGCCCAAAATATTATTTTACTACAGTGGGTAAAAGTTTTGGTAACGAAATCTTGGTTTAGGTAGGCGTTATGCTAATTGCGCCGTTTATTACAAAAGTTTCTTATAAATGCGCTATTTAGCATAACTCCCATTCTAGACCTCGGATTGGCGTGAAACTTTAGGGACATGCTTAGAATTTAGTAAGCAAGGTTATGGTCCCTTCACGTGTCCGAAATACTCGTCTTATTTTAAAAAGGGAGTTACGGTCAACTTTTAAGTAATTAACGGAAATGCGTAAAAGACTCGGACAAACAACGAACCGGTCACAGAGGGTGATACCATCACGTGACCTGGTCCTAAGAGAGTCCTAAGGCATATCTACATTGTACTAACACGGGTCAGAACTGAAGTCAAAGCACAAGTCAAACTTTTGCGACTTTCGGCTCCGAACCGGGTCAATATAGCAAATGGTCGAATCAAACGAGCTTAGACAAGTTAATATACTTAATATCATGTTTTATGATCATCAAAACATGTTTCATAGCATATACATTACAGATTTTGTACAAAATCGCAAAACGGCTTTCTGTTGACTTTTTAAGCATACGTTTGACTCGATATTTGAACTAGTTGGAGTGGTGATGAGGGGGAACCCTTTTAGAGGTTTGTTACCCACATGAATAACAACACATAACTACTTTTGATTCGAGATATGACTGAGCCATTGTCGACTAATCTCGAAGTCAAACCGTAGTTACGACGGTTTGATTCTTAGCTATATTACTAAGTAAAACTAAACCACAAAGGATTTAAACAACTTACAGAAGCTTGAGCACGATTTAGGATGGTAGAATAAAGCTTGGAAGCTCCAGAGATGATCAAGAGAATGTGTTTTGAGGTGTGGTGAACTTATGCATATCATAGGCCTATTTATAGTACAAAATTTGCTTCAAGATCCTTACAACTCAGCCTACAAGTGAGTATGGATGATGGGCAGGTGGCCTAAGGTGCTATAGGTCAAGTAGGGGACGCCCATACCTCTGGGAAACTCATCCTTAAATGTTTTACCGCTTTAAACAGCCAACAGCCAACTTTCTGTCGCTGGGCATCGCTTACGGACTGTATGGCTTGGGCCTTGCGGTCCGTAAGCCTGTGGCGGAGACAAACTTAATCATTCACCCCTTTACGGTCCGTAAGGCAGGACCCTTGCGGTCCGTAAAGGTTGTTTTTAAATCTTTTTAAATCTTTTTGTAATGATTAACAAAATCCTGTAATTAGTAACGAAATCTTTGGTAATTAATAACCTGACCTTTCGGGTTTGAAGGGGTAACTTTGCGATTTGGCCCTTGATTATTTACAACAAAGGGCCTTGCGTTATTTACCCGTACTATCAAGTCCCCGGTTATCTTATTAACTATTCGAAAAGCCTCAACTTTCATTGTTGACGCTTTTAACCCTTCTCGTACGAATTTGATCATATCTTTCTCGTTTTAAAACGGAACTTCACGGAATTTATACAATACATTCCAGTGAGCGTATTTTACTGTTACAAAGCCTTGGGTACGTCAAAGGGTCACTCAGAGGTATAATTAAACATGTTGACACAGTTAACCCCCGCAGCTTGTAATCTCTCACTTTCTTCCGCGTTTTGCTTCCGTACGATCCATGATTTATTCGTTTGAAGGTACGAGCATCGTTAGGGTTACTGTACAGTATATTTACCCTTGTTTGACATTTATAACCCTCGGATTTATATACTTTCAAGGTTTGTCAACATTAGTCCTTTATTAAATATGAAACGCCACGTGTAAACTTAAGACACGTGTCAATACATTATTGGACACAAAATTTCGAGGTGTTACAATGAACTTGTGGATTTGTGTAAAAGTGATAGATGCACTTAGATTACCCCTTTGTTGTAAACCTTGTTCTTTGTGTTGTGCTCCCCGTTCACCTTATATTACCTTTTAGGATTAACCATGTCGAGCCTTCCCGTTTACCTTTGTTTACCCACATTATCGCCCTTAGCCAAATTTAGCCTTTGTATGTTTTAAACCTTTTTAGTGTTGAAACTCGGATAAAACAATCGTTTAACTAGCATTTGTTTCAGTTTATTGTATAATTAGTTAGTTTGTAAAAAAAAAGAAAATAAAACACCCTAAAATAGGGTGAAGTTGATAAAAATCGAGCAATTTTGAATGCTTAAATGTTAAAATTTCGTTGATAAGCTCGATTGTGCAATAGTCGCCTTTTTAAGGCATTTGTATGTATAGTTGTATATTTTGTTTCTAGTTAAACGCTACTACCGAGTTTTAACCATTTTCGCCACTTTATATGTTCACTTCCATACCCTTCGCCCAAGCCTAACGTTACACCCGTGAAGACCTCTTGATTTACACTTGTTTGCATGTTAGTTGGTGGAGACGAGATCTTATGACAAGCTTATGATATTGCATATTTCATTGACGAGGCATTGAGTGTTTGCACATACACATTTTATGTATATTTTATAAATAAAACCGAGTGTGTGTGAACATTGTGAGTCGTGTGAAGATTAACATGTTGAGTCAATTAAATGTGAAGTCACGGCTTTTTGGTTGTCGCTTTATAATTGCATATGCTTGTTGGGTTTGAGTCTTTTGATGTTGTCTTTCGACAAACCGACTAACCGTTTATAGTAGTTTTCAATAAAATAGTGTGTAAATTATCGTTCTTGTTTGTTTCTGTCTTTAATTGCTTTTTAGTTCAGCTTGCTTGAGGACAAGCAAGGTTCAAGTGTGGGGAGATTTGATATTCGCAAATTTACACATATTTTAGTCCCCCGTTTTACCCCTATTTTATGCGTTTTCGGCCGTAAAACCGTCATTCGGATACTTAGTTATCTACACTTTTGTTTACAAGCCTAAAACAGCATACCAGACAAGATGATAGCGAAAACGAGGACTTTCCGGACAAAACGACGAAGCTGCGAACCTTCTGTTAGAAAACTGACCTGGGCGTGTGGAACGGTCGTGCGACCTGATGCACGACCGTGCATCTCCGATAAATCATGAAAGGCCGGGCAGTGAACGAGGGTGCAACTCCGCGTGCAGGGCATTGAAGGCCAACCCGGGAAAGCACGGTAGTTCCAGATCTTGCACCCCGTGCGGATCCGATGATCCAGCCAACCTCGGAACTGAACGACGAGTGCGACCAGGCGTGCAACGAGATCCCGGAATGGCACGGTCGTGCCATATGACGAACGGGCGTGCGAGACCGAAGACCAGTCAACTCTGCTGATGTCATGAACAGTAACTTCAATAATGCATAAAGTGCACGGTCGTGCCACAGGAAGAACGACCGTGCAACATCGAAAAAATATAAAAACAGAACAGAAACATTCTGTTCGACATTCTGGAATTTTGGGAGCTTCACAGGCGATTTTACAGGCTCCGGAGGCTTTGCTTTTGATCCGGATTCAAGCCACATTGCCCGGTTTAGCTTGGTTACTATCCGGATTCTCATTCTTATGCTTGTTTATGGTTTGGTTTCTCGAATCTTTCCATAATTTTGTTATGTTTCAAGCATTTAGACTGATTATTATGTATTAATGTAAGCCTTTGGGCAAAAACACAACAATCCCTTGCTTGATTATAGCCATTAGTATGTTAATCTTTGTTTGTAATGACATTTTGAAGTATTTTCTATGATTATCTTTGATGATTAGTTTGCAACCTTGTTATTGATATTGATTTCTTGATTATAAGTAATTGTGTTGGATGATTGGTGCTTGGTTAGTTAGGATAGTTGAAAAATGAAGCTTAATTAATCATGTATTAGTAAACTTTTAATTTGGTTAACTAGTTTAACTTGGTTAAAATGTGGGCACCATGATACTAGAAATGGTTAGTGGTTTAATAAAATGTAATTATTGTTAATCAAGAAAGCTTGCCCTCACGGAAGGACTCTAACGGGTTAGATGGTGTTGTTATGAATTCTTGCCATGATTTGTTAGCTTAGTTAGTAGTTTCGGCCAAAATTGCTATCTTGGTGAATTTATGCGCAAGACTTGTAAAATGAACTCGGTTGTGATTTAATCTAGTTTATGCTTGTCTCGGTGGTTGCATTGTGTTTATCGGTGTTGCTTTCCTTGATTAAGTGAGGTTAGAAAACTCCTAACGGATGACTAACTTATTTTTAGGAGATTTTCATAGACATTTATCAATTGCACGTTAAAGAACAGTTTTAGGTGGTTAAAGTGTGTTTATCGTTTTAACTTTCCGAATGATTGTCATGTTAGGATTCCCGAAAGGGATACTAATTGTCTCAAAATGGAAAATTGACCGAATACTTCTAGTGCCAAAACTGACTTAGTTGACATGCTTTGGTTGTGCATTAAGCAAGGCTATTTATATATAATCTACTATGTTTTATAAATATTTGTTTATGCTTACTTTAGTTTAATTAAAAAAAAAAACCAAACAACTTATGTTTTTACCGGTAATTTAATGACAAAGGTCTAGTATTATTTCTCCGCCCATTTACGTGGATCGATACTTGGTTCTTACCGATACTTTATTACATATATGACGGGGTACACTTGCCTCTTTCGTGTGTGTTTTGATGTAAAAGTAATAATCACTTTTATAAATTTAAAACCAAATCGTGTGTAATTTCATTGTAAAAATATGTGTAGTCACGCACACGTCAGTAGCAATTAAGGAAAAAGAGATCACCACTGGTTTGCAAAGCCACTGGTATGTGTGAAGTGATGCAGGAAAACTCAAACCTAGCAAATTTGTATCGGGCCTCGGCTGTAAGACACAGTCACCACTATGGGCCTCCCCGGTCTCACGGGTGTGGGCTCGCTACACCCAAATAGATCTATCACTCTTGTGTCCCTCGGTCCTAACTACGAGGATTAATGGCTTTAAGCGTTGTACCCACCACTCACATGATCTGTACGTCCTAACCCTCCTTAAGCTAACCATACCATGTATAAAAATGTTCCAAATAACTGTAACATATATTTCACCCCCGAAGTTATAAAACTGAAAACAGTTAAGAGAAAAGGGGGACATGAACTCACAGAAGTGCGTCTCGAAATAGCTGGTCCCGAATCAACCTGCTGCGTGACGACCTACACGTACTAACTTCTATTAGACGGACGGTCATGCCTTGGCTTAAGGTTTAACGTTTTTGGGTAATAGTTAGACAACTATTTCGTATTTACACTTCTTAATTATTTAACAAGTATATTCCTTCCCAAGGATGGGGGTATTAATACATGTGTGTTCTATAGTTCCGAAAATATATTTTTAAGTCTCACTTGAAAAATATATTTTTAATTACGAATTTGTCTAAAATGTCTTAATCCCAAAATATATATATTTTTCCCAAAAATATTATATTTTATTTTATAAGTTTTCCAAAATAATATTCCACCAAAAATATACTAATAAGAGTATTTTCCGAAAAATACATAAGTTATATTTTTAAAGTTCGCGTTGTATTACGATACTTCTATAACTTAAATATTTATTTTGTGAGCGCGTTGATATTATTTTGGAAGTCGTAATCTCATGATAATTCGAGTTATATTATTTTTACCCTAAAAATAATATATATCTAGTTCACAAAATAATCACATAATCACACAAGCGTTTTTACAATAAAATATATATTCCCAATATATATTTAACAAGTTTTACTTACGAAAATCCACCTCCGATACTTGGTAATTTTGTAATAAAATCATGGCGGAATTTATATTTTGAAAACAAGTTAAAAATATATACATAAACACTTACTAGAAAAATATTTTCTAAGCGTTATATTTCTGGAAAAATTTCGCCAGAGTTTCCTCTGTAAATGGAGGTGTCCATGCTTTTAGCATATCATTTTCTTTTGTAACATCAATCAACTAATTTACCAATCGACAATATACAATATTTATTCATCAAACTAGATAAAATATGAATAAATCATAAACTCATGAACTTGAAGGTTTTGTAAAAATGTGTTGTAAATCACCGACACATTTAGTGGGTCTTGTTATCTTTAAAAACATGTTTAGTTTTCTTGTAAACTTTATTTTTAAAGAACTTGAAGTTTCACAACATCTAGTCAAGTTTTACAAAAATGCTTCTTTGTCAAATTTCTTGTTACACAAGTGTTTACACACTTGTTTTGTTTCTATAAATGCTTCGTGTTCATAAAATATTCGGGTTTTAACAAAACTAGTATTTTCCGCTTGGTTCTTCCGAAAAACCACTTGTAGATCTTTAGATCCGCAAGTTTACAACTTCATTTTACAAGAAAAATTATCTTTATTCAAGTTTCAAGTTCATGGTGGGTGGTTACATCATCTTTCACATTTCTAACACTAACATACTATTAGTTCATGTTCTTGAACATGATCTAGTATGTCTTGATGATGATCCATCCCACTTTTAGTAACAAACAACATCAAATAATCACAACTAGACAAGATTCACATGATTTACACACATAACTTCTCTTTATCCACCATTAATCTCTTATGTTCAAGACTTTAAGTTATGTTCTTTAGTGTTCTTAACTTTTAACCATTAAATCACCTATTAACCACCATAAACAAGATCAAGATGATGATTAGAAACACTTACTACTAGCACAAGGCTGAGGAAGAAACAAGATGTAAATGTGGTGGATAAAAGGAATCTAGAGCGGTTCTTGCACTTTCGAAAGCACCGGGCTTGTTTGTATGTCACCTTGCACCATTGAGTATGTAAGAAATGAGTGAACAAGGTTTGGAAGTGGGTGGATGATGGTGATAGGGTGGCGGCCGTGAGGTGGTGGTTATGGAGGAGAGAGTTTGAGCTAGTTGATGTGTGTGGAATGAAAGAGAATGATAGTCTCTTGAATCTATTTATAAACCATGTTTTAACAATAACCATTATGTAATATGCATTCTAGATATTCAACAACAACTAATAAAATAATCAAGAAAGGGAAGTGTGGGTCACCATATGGTGACCGTCGACTAGAGGGGGGGGGGTAAGGGTTGGGTGGTGTAATGGTATATTAAGTTTAAGTTGAAATCCAATGGTTCTAGTTAAGATATTAAGTGTGTTAATTAATATAAAGGGTGTTAGGGTGTTCGGGGACCCTAACTAGCTCAGAAAGGTAAAAACAATGTCTTTGGCAATATTTTTATGTTCCAGGTAAAGTCCGGTTGTTCGGTTGGATATTGATCCGTTAAAGTGCTACGTAAAGCTATAAAGTGTCGTTTATATTATTTTTAGTGACACAATGAATTCCCGACACTTTGGAAAGTGTCTAGAATTATTTTACCAAGTTTTGCACTCTACTAGTTTTGTTAAATGCTGAATTTTTGTATGTGGTGCAGAATTTTGTAATCAAAGTATGTTTTAGGCACTTCCGGTCACTATAACTATCACCTAGTGACGCAGTTTAATGATTCTCACCTCCCTACACTCCCTACTAGTGTAGTAATCTATTCCCGGCTCATACTGGCCTCAGAGACAATGTCTGTCTAGTGCTGGCAATGTCAGCATGTTTACTGGGTTATCCGCTGATGTGCGTGAAGTGTGTTATATTTTAGGTGTATATTTTAAGCCCTGTTTACACCTTTTTAGCCAAGTTTTAAATTTATAAAACACGATATTTGCTAACACTAAACACACATATGGGCAAGTGCACCCATCGTGGACGTAGTATAGTGTTGGTAAGATACCAAGGTCGTCCAAGGACACAAGAGCTTTTAGTACCGGCTTATCCTCAACGTCTAATCAAATCAAAATGTTAGAAAAGATTTTTTTTATTAAGAAAATAAAACTAACTAAATGCTGAAAAATAAAATAAAAATAAAAACAGATAGACAAGATGAATCCCTTGGATCCGACTCGTGTATTAGTATAACCTTTGATTATTTTCGCACTTTTGCACTTGTTTAAGAGATTATCTTAGTTATTGTAGTAGGCCCCTCTTTTGAAGGCGACGTTACCCTCAACCCAGTAGTTTGAGTCAGCAAGGATACAATCCTAAAGGGTCGGAATATTGAAAGATAATGAATTAAGTTATTAATGCAAATTATGGTAGGCCCCTCTTTTGGAGGTGACGTTACCCTCGACTAAGTAGTCTGAGTCAGCAGGGATACAGTCTCCAATAGCCGGGTTATAGTATTAATAGTAGTTGGATCCCCGCCATCCAATACCTTTGGGTATTAAAGGAGATCCTACTAAATTTGACCCAGGTCCCTTGCAGGACCTCTAAACGCTGAACAAGGGCAAGATCCTTACCAAACCGTTCCCTTAACCCCCGACCAGGTAGCCAACATACCTCCATATAGACCGTGGAGATATGAATGGTGAAAATTTTTTATTTTATATAGACAGTAAAATAATGCCAAGACACCACGGACAAACGATAAGGAAAAGTCACCTTCAACATAAGCAACTAGTTATTAAAGTCATTAATACAAAACCAAATAAAAAGTGCAAAAGATTAAAAATAAAAAGTATTATACTAAACACTTGTCTTCACCAAGTGATGTAAGAGACTTAGGCAAACATGGCCTTGATTGTCAAGAACTCTTACGATTAATCTTGGATCCCGAGACGACTCACACACTCTATGATGGATTATGGATGATGGTGGTGGATGATGGTGTTGTGATGGTGGTGGGTGGTGGATGAAGTGTGAGAGAGGTGGTGTGCCAAGGGATGAGTTGCAATGAATCCAAGCACTCCTATTTATAGGCTGAACAGAGGCCTGGGCACGGCCCCGTGTCCGCTGGGCACGGCCCCGTGCCTGTCTGGCACTCTCTCTCCTCATTAATTGTAATTTGCAATTACAATTAATGCGCCTGCTGTACTTTGGGCACACCCCCGTGTTCACTGGGCACGCCCCCGTGGTGAGCAATAGAAGCTTCTACAGGTTTGTCTTTTCTGCTGCTTCTTGGGCACGGCCCCGTGCTCGCTGAGCACGGGGCGTGTTCAGTCTTCTGCCTTCTCTGTTTTGCTTGGGAAGATGCTGTTGAGGGGTCGGGCAATCCACTTTTGTTCCTTTTCTTGTATTTATGCTAGATTTAGCTGTCTTTTTGCTTCTTTTGTTAATTTGAGCTCATTTAATCCTGAAAATACAAAAGGAAGACAAAAACACACTTTTTCCAACATTAGTACTTAAAAATGGTTAGTTTTATGCCTCATTTGACGTAATTTATATGTTGCATTTTACACACATCAAATATCCCCACACTTGAACTTTTGTTTGTCCTCAAGCAAAACTCTTTAATATGTGGCTTACACTCCCAAATGGAATGGGTAGAAGAGAAGGTTTTGGCTTGTCATAGAGTGTCGGGAATCCAAGATCTTTATTGGGTTTTATTTTTATTTATTTACAATCCTATTCGTCATGATTTATTAAAAACTTTCCATAGGGTAAATTATTTATTAAGGCATAACATGCCTTTTTAAAATTCCATTTATATACAAGTTCACATACCTCACGGGAGAAATCACTCACACTCGGTCGAAGGTGTATTTTTAGTGAATCACTCGAGAGCGGCATGGAACTTATTCCTACCATAAGCTTGCCAAGCAATCAATCCTCCTCCTTTTTAACTTTATACCTTTGTAAATATCAAGAGGACTTTTTGGGTGAAGGGTTAGGCTTGGGCTAAAGGTGGGTAGTTGGGTTAGTGGTTAGTAGAAAAAGGGCGAAAGTCGTAAAAAGCGTCAGTTTTCGTAAAACATTTTATTTTTGTGACTTTTTTTTTGATGAAGTATTTCTTCAAACAAGCTTTCTAGGAGCTTTGTTCGTTTATTTCTTTAAGTCACACGAAAACCGAGCTTGTTACTAAAATAAAGGGTGAAAATAAAAAGGGTTTTTTGGTGGGTAAAAAGGGTTTTTGGGGTAACAAATGAAAAGGTTTAGGCTCAAAGGGGTTAACTATGGGGAGTTTAAAAGATTTTTTTTTTTTTTGGGGGGGGGGGGGGTAGGTGAAACGAAAAATAAAAATACTGGTGTTGAAAGAAAAAGGGTTAGTCCTAATGCCTCCATCATTTACTTACTTGGGTTTAAGTTGGTAAGGACCGGGAATGAATTATCGTGGCAAGTTCTAGAGTTGTAAGAACCAAGCGGCTATTCACACAAGAAATGAAAAAATGAGCATTTAGCGTGAAGATGTATATTTGTATGCTCAATAAAGGCTCAAAACTCACTTTTGTGGGAATGGGTTTTGATGTGATCAAGTATATATAATCGAATTTTAACTAAGCTTGTCATGCCGTTTCATAATTTTCTTATGTTGGTCCTTTTTATCACGACGCTGTCAGTTGTAAACTTATAAAAATATAACCTTGTTAGTCTTAGAATTTCCAACTTAAACTTTAGACAAGTAAAAAAAATGAAAATTTTTGAAAAAAATTTGGGGGTGATTAGCGGTTCCAATAGAGTTTTGTGTAAGGCTTGTTATTAGGACCTTCAAAATTCAAGGTTTTAGCATCCCCCCCCCCCACACACACTTAAATTACACATTGTCCTCAATGTGTCCCAAAAATAAATTTTTAGGTTGATTGAATGTGCAACATGGTGTTAAAAGCAAAATTTTTATGTTACTGGCAGTCTGGACACGGCCCCGTGGGGACCAGGCACGGCCCCGTGTTCAGGTGCCAGTAACGATAATTAAAGAAAAGAAACAGAAGCTTGGACACGGGGGCGTGTCCAGTGAACACGGCCCGTGTCCAGTTACCTGAACTGGGCATTTGTCTGCAGGGTGTTCAGCACGGGGCCGTGTTGGCTGGGCACGGCCCATGCTGAACTTACTGTAATGGAGAAATTGTTGTCGGGTGGCCTTGTTTTTGTGCATGGGCCATGTTTCTCGTTTCCCTTTTCATCCTTCACCACCATAAGTGTGTTTTACTCGTTATGACACCAATCAAACTTTAAAACCAACGTTCCACTAAAATCATAGAGAGATCTTACATAACGTTCCTAAAAAGAAAAATAAAAAGAAACAAAAGAAAAATCTTAACTAATTAGGTCAGGAGGTGCACAAAGTTATCATAAAGAGTTCTACTATTTGTTAGGAAAATTTCGGGAATAGTTTCCCGGTGTAGTAGTACTCTTGGCCGATGGTTTTCTTCCTAAATGTTGTTAAAGCCATTCTTCTATCTCCCTTGGGAGGAAGAAGGTGGCTTAATTCTCCTCAACATCCTGTGGAGGAGGGGGAACAACCATCGGGACTCCTTGCACTATCCCTTGCGGAGGCTCCGGGTGTATGCGTACCATTCGGCAGGTATGATGACTTCGGGGACCATGTTCCATGCCCTTTGGGTTATTATAGGTACCAAAGGAGGAGAAGCGATGAGGTTTAACCTCTGGTGCAAGAGGTTTACCTCTCGGAGACATCCTTCCAGTCCCACCGTTAGATGGTTGATACGGTCGACCAATGCTTCCTCCACCCCCGTCATTTCATCAATAGCATCTCTTAGGGCGTAAACATAATTTACAAGAGAGTCTTCTGCCGTTGATGATCTCCTCCCCTGTCGGTTATTTCTTGATGAAGACGCTCCGCTAGTTCTGCTTGCCATTTCTGGGAAATAGACCGAAGAGAGTTCAATTTTCATGAAACGGAACCTCGGACACGGCCCCGTGCTCGCTGAGCACGGCCCCGTGTCCAGTTGTCTGCAGGTTTTGAGATCAAGGAGTCTTGGAGTTTTAAATTATTTTTATGGTTTTTATTCGAGTTTTAAGCACAGAAAAATTAAAACAAAGTTATATAACTTACTTTGAGTAAGATCCCTTGGATAACAACCTTACAAACCTTACACCAAAGGTTGGAATCATGGAGTTTCCAAGCTTTAGTGGAGGAGATGTTATGAAAAAATTGAGAGAGAAAGCAATGAATAGAAGTGGAAAAGACAAGAGGGTTCTTTGGAACCTTCTTTTAGAACTTACCTAGGATAGTATGAGTGAAGATCCCAGGAATCTCTGTCTTTTGGAGTGGTAAAAAATGAGCAGGAATCAGGCTGCATTTAAAGAAAACGACAGCGCACTGGACACGGCCCCGTGTTGGTTGGACACGGCCCCATGTGCAGATAAAATCCTGACACATTTTGTTCGTATTCTGACAAAATCAGCAGAGAATCTTTTAGGTGGGCACGGGGACGTGCTGACCTGGACACGACCCCGTGTCTGGAACCTGTCTTATGGAGTTTCTTTGATTTCTAAGGAACTTATTGATATTGGATGGTTCCTTACTGGTTGGAACAACCCCAAAGTGCCTAAGATACCTTAATTGTCCTAGACTAAGGCGAGAACGCAAGAGGTTGTCGGTGAGGGTAATTCCTATTTTTATTCTAGGTGGACAAGTCCAACCCTTTTCCGGGCTATCGTTAAAGAAGGTATATGCCGAATCGCTCAGGTCTATGTATGCACCGAACGAAGTCGATGGAGAGTCCTTCACGGCATAATCGGCACAGGACGACTATCGTCCAAGTTTTCGCTAGAACTGAAGGTATTTTTGGGAGCAACGAGGTTGTTGGAATGCGACCCCAACATTTCTTCATGGTCGTCGTCTTGGGATGGATTAATAAAATCCTTCCTAAGCTCTTTTAACCAATTTAAAATTAGATTTTCTAGTTGAAATAACTCGTCAAGGAGCATTTCTCCTAGAATATCTGGCTGGGCGCATTCGAGGGAGAGATAGTGATTATTTTTACTTTCGCCCCTCTTAAGGTTATAGGGAGATGGTGGGTCTGTATAGTGGGGCTTATAATTTAGAAAGTAACATTCTAATTCTTTATGTTTGCCTCCACATAATTGACACCACGTACCATAAAAGTGCCGAAAGTAAAAAAGAATTACTATCACTCATGTTTGTGTCAGAAATTACCAACCGCCGGGATCTAACGGCTCTGTTTTCAGTAACTGAATCTTGGGCACGGGGGCGTGTCCAATGAGCACGGCCCCGTATTCAGCTTACTGTCTGACTTAAAACAAGATTGCCAGTTCCAATGATTGGGCACGGGGGCGTGTTCAGCAAGCACGGCCCGTGCTGAGCTCTGCAGAAGCTAAAAAACTAAGAAAATCCTAAAAAAAAATTAAAAAGAATAAAAAAAATGATTAGGCTGTTGATTCCTAACTTTCTTAAAATCCTTGTGTCCCCGGCAACGGCGCCAAAAACTTGATGTGCGTGAAGTGTGTTATATTTTAGGTGTATATTTTAAGCCCTTTTTACACTTTTTTAGCCAAGTTTTATATTTATAAAACACTATATTTACTAACACTAAACACACATATGGGCAAGTGCACCCATCGTGGACGTAGTATAGTGTTGGTAAGATACCAAGGTCGTCCAAGGACACAAGAGCTTTTAGTACCAGCTTATCCTCAACGTCTAATCAAATCAAAATGTTAGAAAAGATTTTTTTTATTAAGAAAATAAAACTAACTAAATGCTGAAAAATAAAATAAAAATAAAAACAGATAGACAAGATGAATCACTTGGATCCGACTCGTGTATTAGTATAACCTTTGATTATTTTCGCACTTTTGCACTTGTTTAAGAGATTATCTTAGTTATTGTAGTAGGCCCCTCTTTTGAAGGCGACGTTACCCTCAACCCAGTAGTTTGAGTCAGCAAGGATACAATCCTAAAGGGTCGGAATATTGAAAGATAATGAATTAAGTTATTAATGCAAATTATGGTAGGCCCCTCTTTTGGAGGTGACGTTACCCTCGACTAAGTAATCTGAGTCAGCAGGGATACAGTCCTAAATAGCCAGGTTATAGTATTAATAGTAGTTAACTTATGAGGGAGTCAAAGAGTTTGGATCCCCGCCATCCAATACCTTTGGGTATTGAAGGAGATCCTACTAAATTTGACCCAGGTCCCTTGCAAGACCTCTAAACGCTGAACAAGGGCAAGACCCTTACCAAACCGTTCCCTTAACCCCCGACCCGGTAGCCAACATACCTCCATATAGACCGTGGAGATATGAATGGTGAAAATTTTTTATTTTATATAGACAGTAAAATAATGCCAAGACACCACGGACAAACGATAAGGAAAGTCACCTTCAACATAAGCAACTAGTTATTAAAGTCATTAATACAAAACCAAATAAAAAGTGCAAAAGATTAAAAATAAAAAGTATTATACTAAACACTTGTCTTCACCAAGTGATGTAAGAGACTTAGGCAAACATGGCCTTGATTGTCAAGAACTCTTACGATCAATCTTGGATCCCGAGACGACTCACACACTCTATGATGGATTATGGATGATGGTGGTGGATGATGGTGTTGTGATGGTGGTGGGTGGTGGATGAAGTGTTAGAGAGGTGGTGTGCCAAGGGATGAGTTGCAATGAATCCAAGCACTCCTATTTATAGGCTGAACAGAGGCCTGGGCACGGCCCCGTGTCCGCTGGGCACGGCCCCGTGCCTGTCTGACACTCTCTCTCCTCATTAATTGTAATTCGCAATTACAATTAATGTGCCTGCTGTACTTTGGGCACGCCCCCGTATTCACTGGGTACGCCCCCGTGGTGAGCAATAGAAGCTTCTACAGGTTTGTCTTTTCTGCTGCTTCTTGGGCACAGCCCCGTGCTCGCTGAGCACGGGGCGTGTTCAGTCTTCTGCCTTCTCTGTTTTGCTTGGGAAGATGCTGTTGAGGGGTCGGGCAATCCACTTTTGTTCCTTTTCTTGTATTTATGCTAGATTTAGCTGTCTTTTTGCTTCTTTTGTTAATTTGGGCTCATTTAATCCTGAAAATACAAAAGGAAGAAAAAAACACACTTTTTCCAACATTAGTACTTAAAAAGGGTTAGTTTTATGCCTCATTTGATGTAATTTATATGTTGCATTTTGCACACATCACCGCTCACTGTGCTAACTGTGCTTTCGTGCATCAAGTTTGTCACTATTGTTTGTGTGTAATAAATGAAGTGACAGCAATTAAGTATGATGCATGAGTATGTATGTATCAGAACACAAAAAGCAGTTTATTCATAATTGTAATCAAGCACAGTAATTAAGCACTAATTAAATATTAATTAATTTGTACGGATACCTGGATTTGTGAGGGTTATCACATTCTCCCCCCGTTAAGAAAATTTTGTCCTGAAATTTTAAGCTCTGCTTCTAGTTGCAGGGGTCTTAGGAAATAAATGGGGGTATTTTTCTTTCATTCAATCCTCACGTTCCCAGGTGTATTCTGGACCATGTCTTGCCTTCCAACGAACTTTGACGAGCTTGACACTACTCCTGCGCGTCTTGTTTATCTTCCAATCCGTAACCTCAACGGGTTCTTCCACAAAGTGGAGCGTGTCGTCGACATGAATTTCGTCAGTGGGAATGACTACAGTTTCTTGAGTCGGACTCTTCTTCAAGTTTGATACATGGAATGTATCGTAAACACCATTGAGTTCGGCAGGTAAGTCCAACTTGTATGCTACTAATCCAATTCTCTCCAGAATCTTGAATGGGCCAATATATCGCGGATTTAACTTTCCACGCTTTCCGAAGCATGCCACACCCTTCAGGGTGATACCTTTAACAATACCATGTCTCCTACCTCAAACTCCAGAGGTTTCCTTCTTCTGTCCGCATAACACTTTTGACGATCGCGAGCCGCCTTGATGCGCTCTCGGATCTGTGCAATCTTGTCTGTGGTTTCCTGGACCACTTCAGGACCAACTAATTGCCTATCACCTACGTCGGACCAACAAATCGGTGATCGACATTTGCGTCCGTATAGAGCTTCGAACAGTGCGGCTTGAATACTTGCGTGATAGCTGTTGTTGTATGAAAATTAGACCAATGGTAGGTGAGTATCCCAACTTCCACCTAAATCCATAATGCAAGCTCGCAGCATATCTTCTAGATTCTGGATCGTTCGTTCACTTTGTCCATCGGTTTGTGGGTGAAAAGCTGTACTCAGGTTCAACTGAGATCCAAATGCTTCTTGAAAGGATTGCCAAATCCTTGACACAAATCTCCCGTCTCTATCAGAGATGATTGAGAGAGGCACTCCATGACGTGCAACGATCTCTCTCATGTATATCTCATCAAGTTTACTCGTGTTGTCTTTTTCTCTGATCGGTAAGAAGTGCGCAGATTTCGTTAACCGGTCTACTATTACCCAAATAGTATCGTGACCTTTTGGCTTTCTTGGCAACTTTGTTATAAAATCCATTGAAATCTGTTCCCATTTCCATTTGGGAATCTCAGGTTGCTGCAGAAGTCCTGAAGGCTTCTGGTATTCTGCTTTTACCTTGGCGCACGTTAAACACTTGCTAACATAAATAGCAACATCGCCTTTCATCCTTGGCCACCAATAATAATTCTTAAGGTCTTGGTACATCTTATCCGCTCCTGGATGGATAGAGTACCGTGATTTGTGAGCTTCATCGAAAATGACCTTTCTCAAATTTCCAAACAGAGGAACCCAAACACGTTTCATGAAATATAGCATTCCTTCCTCGTTTGGCACCAATTGCTTCTCCATTCCACGGAGATATTCCTCTTCAATGTTTCTTTCTTTTAGAGCTTCTTTCTGCGCGGCACGAATGCGCAGGGAAAGATCTGTCTGAATAATCATCTCTAGAGCCCTAACCCTTATGGGCTTGATTCTTTCCTTACGACTTAGGGCATTGGCGACCACATTCGCCTTCCTTGGACGATACTTGATCTCGCAGTCGTAATCGTTCAGCAATTCGACCCAGCGTCTTTGTCTCATATTTAACTCATTCTGGTCGAATATGTGTTGCAGACTCTTATGATCCGTGAAGATTGTACACTTCGTACCATATAAATAATGTCTCCAAATTTTCAACGCGAATACCACTGCGCCTAGCTCCAAATCGTGCGTGGTATAATTCTTTTCATGAACCTTCAACTGGCGTGACGCGTAAGCTATAACTTTTTGGCGCTGCATCAACACGCAACCCAAACCTTGACGCGAGGCATCACAATATACCATGGAATCATCTGTTCCCTCTGGTAGCGATAAGATCGGCGCATTGCAAAGCTTGTCCTTTAATAACTGAAACGCTTCTTCTTGTTTGACTCCCCAATCAAACTTCTTGTCCTTCTGGGTGAGGGAAGTCAAAGGTTGAGCGATTTTTGAGAAATCCTCAATGAACCTTCGATAGTAGCCAGCCAAACCTAAGAATTGTCGAATCTCGGTTGGCGTCTTTGGAGTCTCCCAATTCTTGATCGCTTCAATCTTGGTGGGATCCACATGGATTCCATCTCCATTCACCACATGTCCAAGGAATTGGACTTCGCGTAGCCAGAACTCGCACTTCGAGAACTTGGCGTACAATTTTTCCTTTTTCAATAGCTCCAAGATAGCTCTCAAATGATGTTCGTGCTCGTCTTTCGTCTTTGAGTAGATCAAGATATCGTCTATGAACACAATCACGAATTCGTCGAGATACGGTTTATAAACTCTGTTCATCAAATCCATAAAGACGGCTGGCGTGTTTGTCAAACCAAACGACATCACCAAAAACTCGTAATGTCCATATCGAGTTCTAAAAGCGGTCTTGGGAATACTTTCCTCTTGTATTCTCAGCTGATGATAACCTGATCGCAAATTGATCTTGGAGTAGAAACTTGAACCTTGAAGCTGATCAAACAGGTCATCAATTCTTGGCAAAGGATATCTATTCTTGATCGTCAACTTGTTCAACTCTCGGTAGTCGATACACATACGGAAACTACCATCCTTTTTCTTAACAAACAAAACTGGAGCTCCCCAGGGTGAGAAGCTTGGTTGGATGAATCCCTTGTCTAGCAACTCTTGAAGTTGTGTCGACTATTCCTGCATCTCTGAAGGTGCAAGTCGATAAGGTGCCTTAGCCACAGGCGCGACGCCTGGAACTAAGTCAATGTGGAACTCAACTTGCCTTTATGGTGGCAATCCAGGCAAGTCTTCTGGAAAGACTTCAGGATATTCCTTTACCACTGGGATATCTTCTACCTTTGGCTCAGCAGCTTCTTTATCCACGATGTGTGCCAAGAAGCCAACACATCCCTTCTGCAAACACTTTCGGGCTTTCAGGCAGCTGATGACTCTCAGATGGGTATCGTGCTTCTCCCCGTGAACCACGATCGTTTCTCCATATTCTGTTGGGATGTGAATGATCTTTTCATGACAAATAATCTCAGCCTTGCTGCTCGACAGCCAATCCATCCCTACTACCACGTCGAAGCTTCCCAACTCGACTGGTAGTAGATCCAAAGTGAACTCGCGCTCTCCCAGCTCGATTACACAACCTCTGATGACTTCATTCGCCTCAACTAGCTTCCCATTAGCCAGTTCAATTGAGTACGGAATATCTAATTTACTAGCAGTTAATCCAAGCATACTCTTAAATTCTAATGGCACAAAGCTATAGTCGGCACCAGTATCAAACAGAACAGATGCAAAGCGTTGATTTATAGGGAACGTACCAGTGACAACGTTGGGATCCTGGCACGCTTCCCTCGCTCCGATGTTAAACACTCTTCCACGGGCTTGATTGAGCTTTGGGCATTCCTTCTTGAAGTGCCCAACTTCTCCACAATTAAAACAGCCCGGTCCGTGACCATTACCACCTCCATTCCCAGCTTGAGCGTTGTTTTGGTTGCGATTCATATTCCCAGCTTGATTTGCATTGTTCCCACGGTTTCCATTTCTTCCATTATTCCCTTGCGGTCGGTTTCCATTACCACCACGATTGTTGTTTCCAAAACCTCTTTGGCCACCCTGGCCTGAACCAACCCAGCAGGTATCCTTCAAATGGCCAATTCTTCCACAAGTTTCACATTTCCTATTTCTACACGGACCAGCATGATGATACTGACATATTCCACACTTGGGCAGAGTGCCCATATAACCTTTTCCTTTGTTTTCAACACCGGTTGCAGCCTTCGCCGGTGTGCTTGATTCACCTTTCTTGTTTGCGTTGCTTGTACCCTGCTTGAAGTTTGAAAATTTCCTTTTATTTTAACCAGACGACTCCATGTGAGTCTCCCTCTTCTTCTGCTCAGAATTCGAAAACTTGTTCAAGCGAATGGCTTCCTTAGTAAGAGCCACACTAAGATCGATGGCTTCTATGATTGTTGCGGTCTTGGAAGTGGTAACCATACTCATAATCTGAGGCGCCAATCCCCAAATAAAGCGCTCGATTCGTTTGAACTCTGGTGTAACCATGTATGGCAGTACATGGGACAAATCGTGAAATCTCTGAACGTACTCGGAAATCCTTGAACCTTCATCTTTAGATGCCAGAATTCAGTCTCCAACTTCTGAATTTCAGCACGTGAGCAGTACTTCCTTCGCATGAGCTCTTTCAGCTCATTCCATGACATCGCATAAGCAGCGGCTTCACCAAGAGTTTGAACTTGCAAATTCCACCAAGATTGGGCTCCATCCAGAAATAGCCCTGAAATGTAGGTCACTTGTTGCTCGGGAGCACACTTGCTCATTCGAAGAACAGACTCAGTCTTCTCAGCCCACCTTACAAATGCAACAGCACCTCCTGTGCCGTCGAAATTCACGGGCTTGCAATCAAGAAATTGCTTGTAAGTGCACCCTGCACATACGTTAGAATTTACAAATGGTATTAGCGAACGTGCTATAAATATCCAAATGTATCAAGGTATATCTCAAACGACTTAACATTACCATTAGGTGGATTGTTATTGCCGTGGTTTTGAGAGATATTCTCACTGGTTTCTGCATGCGAAGCAGCATATTGCGCAATAGCGGCAGCAATAATCCCTTGAAGTTCTGACTCGTTGGTAGGCATGCGTGGATCACGTCTTGGTGGCATCTTCTAAAAGATGTTTCACGTGGGTCAGGTCATAGTAAGTAAATGGTATACGTGTGCAACAACAATATCCAGCACATAACATCTCATGTTACAAATAAATCAAGCACATAACATCTCATGTTATAAAATTGAAAACAATAAATCCATCATCACATATAATGAGAATACTGCGATTGAGCTATCATAAATCAAGACCACAATGTAATGTTTACAAGCTCATAAGTGTATCGTACATCATCAATGACTAAGGGCCACATCGCCCTAGTCCAGACTATCTAATCAACTACAACAACAACCAATATACAAAACATCAAAAGTCATAACATCAAAATGCGGTCTCCAAAAAGTTGTATAGTCTGCACAATCGCGGTCGTCTCACCAAAAGTCTACCTGCGTCGAATCAAAACGCCTAAGCTGATGGCGGAGGAAGAGGAGGAAAATGAGAATAGAGCAAACGTCGCATATGCAACCAATCCTGCTCTAGAGAACGACAGACGCGCAGCAAATATGCTATTTGCTGCTTGGAAGTCCAAAAGCGGGCGTCTGAGTCGGGTGAAAGTGGACGCGGAGGGTGCGAAGCTGAAAATGGGGTCTGACAATGGCAAGGTGGTCGCTGAGCTCTCTCCAGCTCCTGAATACGGCGGGTTAGTGCCTCCTGCTGTATCATCAAAGAAGTAAGGATGTCCTCCGTAGAGTACCCAACATGGTATGGTGGTACGGATCAGACAGGGGCATGATCGGGGGCGTAGTCTATAGAAATGGCTCGCTCGATGGCAAAAACGATGGTGCTGAAGGTGGTGTAACATGGAGGAACTGCGATGCGAACAGAAAAGGTGATGACATCATAGGTGGAACAGGAATAGGCGGCTGCCTAGACGACCCCTCTCCAGGACGCGGCGGTGGTATGTCCTGAAGAAACGTAATAGGTAGGTCGGTGCGGTGTGCATCTCTGGTGTGTGTGGGAAGCAAAGGAACATCAATGGGAGCTGAAACAGGGGCTGAAACGGGGGCTACAGGGGGTGTAACCGGTAACACGAATGGTGGGTAATCATCGTCATCATCTATCCACCCGTTGCGGGTGTTAGCGTATCGTGGATCTATATGGGTAGCAAAAGGTGCACGGTCGAAAAGCACCGGCACGGGATCAGGAAGTGGTGCAACAACAGGGTCCTCCATCAAGAGTGAAGCGTCAACAGGAGCGTCAGCGATATGATCATCCACCAGCGGTGGAGCAACAACAGGATGATCAGCAACAAAGGGTGCATCGTCATGAGCAGGGTCATGCTCTAATGCAGGGTCAGGAGCAATGACTGGCTCAGGTGCCACGACAGGCTCCGGGTCAACAAACTCCATATCAAAATCAGCTGGATCATCAAACAAAGGATCGATGGGGGCTACAGGCTCCTCTAGGGGCTGATCTAAGTGAATGAACTCAATATCCTGGTCAGGATCAAAACCAGGGGGAAAGACAGGATCATCATCAACATCGTGATCAAACTCAAAGTCATGTGCGGGAGCAGGTGCAGCTGATGACGCCATGTCAGGGTCGGCGTCGTGAGAGTGATGCTGCTCTCCCTGAGTGTGCAAAGATGCAGACGCCACAGACTCAAATAAGTCTGGGACAGGTGAATGAACAAGAGCCTCCTCTGCAGGAGCATCAGCAATGGGTAAGATGACATCAGCAACGATAGGGACCCCGCCCTCATGGTCTGCCTCAGGTGGGTCCTCCTCAAACAGATCGACATCGTCGTCAGAAACAACATCGAGTGGCATGTCATCAACTGGATAAGCGGCAAGGGGTATAGGAGCAGGGATCACCGCAAGTGGTAAGTCCACGACAGGATGGCCATCAGCAGGCTCTACTACGACATCAGGTAGCGCAAATGGCTGGAAGTCGTTATCATCGGTACTGGTAGTGTCGGAAGTGTAGACCTCGTCCTCCAATGGAATCTCATCATCTGATACTATTGCCATGGGATCTAAGGTATCCGAAACTCCTGTGTCTGATGAAGATGGCATGCTGTCTGTAATACAATCACACATATGCACAAACAATCAATCATATAATCAAATATACATGTTAGTCACCAATAAGCAAACAAATAATCATCCTAGTCTCACTAGACTACCCTCCCAGCCTCTCAGACTGAACCTCCTAGTCTCTCAGACTAACTCCCTGGTCTCACAGACCAAAACCTCCCCAATCTTAAAGATTGTCCCCTCAGTCTCCACGACTGAACCTTCCCAGCCTTTAGGGCTGAACTCCCTCAGTCTACAAGACTGAACCATAAATTTGAAAAAGTGCTCAAACTTTTGTTTGTAAAAATGTTTTGTATCCTGGATATGGACGTGATGTATACAATGTAAAAATGTTTTCGTGAGAGCCCTAGTGATAATAGTCTAGACTCGAGAAGGAATCCTAGTTCGCTATAATCAAAGCTCTGATACCAAGCTGTCACACCCTGGCTTTTGCGGAAGCGTGAGTTTATTTGGTGTGACTCCTTAATACCATAGCTTAATTACAACAAAGCTATATGAAAGTAAAACCATGATGATCATCCATTGATTCAAGTTTTAGAAATAAAATACGACAACATTGTTTTCAAAAGTCGACACATGCAGCGGATTACAACAAGACATAATAAAAATATTGTTCATACGACACAACCATAAGACATGAAATAAACACAGTTTAAGACTTGTGACTCGTCCAGGCAAAAGTCACAATCCCTAAACTTGGATGACATCATCTCTCTTACGCAGCTTCACAACATAGCACACCTTCCCAGATCCCTAATTTCCTGAACTACATGTAATTTGAAAAATCAACAAAAGTTGAGCGAGTTCATGTAAAAGTGAGCATGTTTATAAATCGTTAAAGCACGTCCCAAAAATGTTCCTGGTATGTAGCAATTAAGGAAAAAGAGATCACCACTGGTTTGCAAAGCCACTGGTATGTGTGAAGTGATGCAGGAAACTTCAAACCTAGCAAATTTGTATCGGGCCTCGGCTGTAAGACACAGTCACCACTATGGGCCTCCCCGGCCTCACGGGTGTGGGCTCGCTACACCCAAATAGATCTATCACTCTTGTGTCCCTCGGTCCTAACTACGATGATTAATGGCTTTAAGCGTTGTACCTACCACTCACATGATCTGTACGTCCTAACCCTCCTTAAGCTAACCATACCATGTATAAAAATGTTCCAAATAAATGTAACATGTATTTCACCCCCGAAGTTATAAAACTGAAAATAGTTAAGAGAAAAGGGGGGCATGAACTCACAGAAGTGCGTCTCGAAATAGGCGGTCCCGAATCAACCTGCTGCGTGACGACCTACACGTACTAACTTCTATTAGACGGGCGGTCGTGCCTTGGCTTAAGGTTTAACGTTTTTGGAAAATAGTTAGACAACTATTTCGTATTTACACTTCTTAATTATTTAACAAGTATATTCCTTCCCAAGGATGGGGGTATTAATACATGTGTGTTCTATAGTTCCGAAAATATATTTTTAAGTCTCACTTGAAAAATATATTTTTAATTACTTTGTCTAAAACGTCTTAATCCCAAAACATATATATTTTCCCAAAAATATTATATTTTATTTTATAAGTTTTCCAAAATAATATTCCACCAAAAATATACTAATAAGAGTATTTTCCGAAAAATACATAAGTTATATTTTTAAAGTTCGCGTTGTATTACGATACTTCTATAACTTAAATATTTATTTTGTGAGCGCGTTGATATTATTTTGGAAGTCGTAATCTCATGATAATTCGAGTTATATTATTTTTACCCTAAAAATAATATATATCTAGTTCACAAAATAATCACATAATCACACAAGCGTTTTTACAGTAAAATATATATTCCCAATATATATTTAACAAGTTTTACTTACGAAAATCCACCTCCGATACTTGGTAATTTTGTAATAAAAATCATGGCGAAGTTTATATTTTGAAAACAAGTTAAAAATATATACATAAACACTTACTAGAAATATATTTTCTAAGTGTTATATTTCTGGAAAAATTTCGCCAGAGTTTCCTCTGTAAATGGAGGTGTCCATGCTTTTAGCATATCATTTTCTTTTTGTAAAATCAATCAACCAATTTACCAATCGACAATAGACAATATTTATTCATCAAACTAGATAAAATATGAATAAATCATAAACTCATGAACTTGAAGGTTTTGTAAAAATGTGTAGTAAATCACTGACACATTTAGTGGGTCTTGTTATCTTTAAAAACATGTTTAGTTTTCTTGTAAACTTTATTTTTAAAGAACTTGAAGTTTCACAACTTCTAGTCAAGTTTTACAAAAATGCTTCTTTGTCAAATTTCTTGTTACACAAGTGTTTACACACTTGTTTTGTTTCAATAAATGCTTCTTGTTCATAAAATATTCGGGTTTTAACAAAACTAGTATTTTCCGCTTGGTTCTTCCGAAAAACCACTTGTAGATCTTTAGATCCGCAAGTTTACAACTTCATTTTACAAGAAAAATTATCTTTATTCAAGTTTCAAGTTCATGGTGGGTGGTTTCATCATCTTTCACATTTCTAACACTAACATACTACTAGTTCATGTTCTTGAACATGATCTAGTATGTCTTGATGATGATCCATCCCACTTTTAGTAACAAACAACATCAAATAATCACAACTAGACAAGATTCACATGATTTACACACATAACTTCTCTTTATCCACCATTAATCTCTTATGTTCAAGACTTTAAGTTATGTTCTTTAGTGTTCTTAACTTTTAACCATTAAATCACCTATTAACCACCATAAACAAGATAAAGATAATGATTAGAAACACTTACTACTAGCACAAGGCTAGGGAAGAAACAACTCAAACAAGATGTAAATGTGGTGGATAAAATGAATCTAGAGCGGTTATTGCACTTTCGAAAGCACCGGGCTTGTTTGTATGTCACCTTGCACCTTTGAGTATGTAAGAAATGAGTGAACAAGGTTTGGAAGTGGGTGGATGATGGTGGTAGGGTGGCGGCCGAGAGGTGGTGGTTTTGGAGGAGAGAGTTTGAGCTAGTTGATGTGTGTGGAATGAAAGAGAATGACAGTCTCTTGAATCTATTATAAACCATGTTTTAACAATAACCATTATGTAATATGCATTCTAGATATTCAACAACAACTAATAAAATAATCAAGAAAGGGAAGTGTGGGTCACCATATGGTGACCGTCGACTAGAGGGGGGGGGGGTAAGGGTTGGGTGGTGTAATGGTATAGTTAAGTTTAAGTTGAAATCCAATGGTTCTAGTTAGGATATTAAGTGTGTTAATTAATATAAAGGGTGTTATGGTGTTCGGAGACCCTAACTAGCTCAGAAAGGTAAAAACAATGTCTTTGGCAATATTTTTATGTTCCGGGTAAAGTCAGGTTGTTCGGTTGGATATTGATCCGTTAAAGTGCTAAGTAAAGCTATAAAGTGTTGTTTATATTATTTTTAGTGACACAATGAATTCCCGACACTTTGGAAAGTGTCTAGAATTATTTTACCAAGCTCTTGCACTCTACTAGTTATGTTAAATGCTGAATTTTTGTATGTGGTTCAGAATTTTGTAATCAAAGTATGTTTTAGGCACTTCCGGTCACTATAACTATCACCTAGTGACCAGTTTAATGATTCTCACCTCCCTACACTCCCTACTAGTGTAGTAATCTATTCCCGGCTCATACTGGCCTCAGAGACAATGTCTGTCTAGTGCTGACAATGTCAGCATGTTTACTGGGTTATCCGCTCACTGTGCTAACTGTGCTTTCGTGCATCAAGTTTGTCACTATTGTTTGTGTGTAATAAATGAAGTGATAGTAATAAAGTATGATGCATGAGTATGTATGTATCAGAAAACAAAAAGCAGTTTATTCATAATTGTAATCAAGCACAGTAATTAAACAGTAATTAAATATTAATTAATTTGTACGGATACCTGGATTTGTGAGGGTTGTCACACTTGCAATCTACGCAACTTAGTGATAAGAATCACATGTGTTATGTTTGAGTGAACACTAGGCTACAAATGTGTAATTTGTTAAATCTATTGACCGAGTCCATAATGTGGACATACCATATTAAGAGGGTGTTTGGGATTACGTTTTGAAGTGATTATTTGATTATTGCGTTTGTAAAACATAAATAATCTAAAAAATGTGTTTGGATGAAAAAGTGATTATCTGCCTCTAAAACGCAGTTTTGGAGAAGCATGTACCTACATGCTTTTTCAAAACGCAGTTTTGAAAATGCAAAATCTATTTTGAAAACACATAATCTATTTTGAAAACGAAAACCAAACACCCCCTAAATATACGTGTAATTTCTTTTAATTTTTCATCTGTTATTTTATTGTAAACGTTTGTGTAATGTATATAAAACATATATTTTTGTATAAATATTGTGAGCTAAAATGAATAAAAGATTCTGGTATCATAATCAGTGGTGTATATATTGTTGTCTTGCTTTAGGCCTGACCTAATTATTTTGGGGGATTAAGGTTTGAATGTGAGTGATAATGAGATTTGGCATTACGATCTTCCTTCCATGTACCATGAGTTTTTATAGGTCCTCGAAATTTACAACCATCATTGATTAATTTATAAATTTTTATTAATTGGAGATACCATTGTTTCTAGTACAGAAGTTTCTATAAAATGGGAAATGCCATACCTTTCAGTGGATTTGAACTATTGATTTACGTAATTGGAAGTAACCAATTAGGTTTACGAAGAAACATAGAAATCTATCACTGATCCAATTTGTTGTTATATTTGAGGTGTTACAATAAAGTTTAATATTATAATAATATAACGAGTTTGTTTGTGGTCCCGACTTATGTTAAATCCAATAACAATGGTAAGCCATTATTAGTATCATATACAATATAACTATTTTTTGTGTAAAAGAACAAATTCTGAGATTCATTTTAGACACATAATGGTTTAAGTAGACCCCTAAGGGACATGGTGTAACCGTAGTGCGTCTCCCATCTATTTATGAGGTGAAGAATACAAATCTCTTCGTAGAAGAGATATGTATAAAACATTGGTTTAACTGGTCTACGGAGGATGCTTGGTTTGGAGTTAAAAGATGGCAGGACTTATCATTGAAAATCATCATGTATGGTTGTATGCTTAGATTAGAGGGTAAGGGGCTCGTCCCCGGCTCGTCCACGTGCAACAATGGGCCAGCACACCCCCCTCGGGCCATCCCTATCGCAAACGTCAAGCCCTAAACCGCAAGACGAACCTTGTTTGAATGTTTAACACACACACACACACCGATCCATCCCTTTTATGCTCATCCTCACACCCGCTTACATGGACGTCTACGTGACAGATCATCCTTTGAGGACTACCCTCCTCCACACCCAATAGTCTACGTGGCGGATCATCCTTTGAGGACTACCCTCTTGTAATAAGAATAATAATTACTTTTTATATTTTATTAAATCATTATATAATTTTACTCCCTCGAGCCAAGGATTTTACCGGAAGCAGCCCCTCTAATCTTAAGGGGTAGATGTAAGACTGTGTATATCTTACCCTTCTCAAACCATACAATAGCTTTGTTGTTAGTGGAATATAGTGAGTATGATGATGATATAATTTTACTCCCACCTTCAAAACCAAATTGTAGTTTTTCTTTTAATTCCCCCAACATCTTCAAAACAAAATTGTAGTTTTTTATAATATTTTATTAGAACCAATAAAATGATTTTTCATTTGATAATATATAAACTCAAAATACTGGTAAATAAGAAGAAATAGAAAATAAAAGTTGCGACAACATTGGTTCACCAAGTTACTATGGGAGGTTGAGAAAAAATGAGAAGTTATGTACAAACTACATTTGGCTTCTTTTATAAATCAACCATGTCACACCACTATTTGCGTTTAGCAACTTAACTTAATGATTTTACAGCTTGAAACATGATACAAATTCGATATAGAAATATGAGATTTTGAGTTTTCATGTCTAATTTGATTAATAATAAACAAGTAATGTCCATATTAACTTGTTTAACCCACTTAAATAAAAAGATCAACCTTTAAAATTATTATAAATAAAAAACATTTTTAAGGCAAATCCATTTATGATTTGTTTACAATTTGATAAGAATCTGTTTACAACTCACCCCATCTTCTTTATATCTTGTCCACCCTTTAGTAACATATTAAACGATTTAGTCAATTTGGACTCAAATTGTTGCAATTGTTAGTCAAGTGGACTTAAATAGTTATCGATTGAAAAATCAGGTACTCACATAGTTAAAATTTTGATTTTAAACTCAAGTAGTTAATACCATCAAAACTCAGAAACTCAAAAAGAAATTTAATTATCATTTTATAAATAATATAAAAAACCAAGAGTAATATGATATAATAAATAAAACATCTTTTTATTAGTTACATACATTTTTATTCATCATGTTTAATCGATATGATAGCCTAAAATGCCAATGATTACAAAATAAACATGATTACAAAATAAACATGTGAAATATTTGGAATTCAGGAAATGTAAGAATACAAAAGTACTTTTTGGTGAATGTGTCAATTGTTGGGAGTACTTTTGGAATTATAATTTTTAACAAAGGGTTTCATGTGGTGTATGTCTTTCACAGTCACAGAGATATAGACGACTCATTTGGAGAAGACGTCGGTAGCATTTGAGGTGTACATCTCTCATTGGTCGGATTTTATAAAAAGTACAGCTCAATAATTTTCAACCTCTATGGCTCTTTCGTACCAAAGAAAAAAATCAAGGATCTTGATATTCACACACCCCAAACTTTATTTCCGTACCTCTTAAAGCACCCTGCTTTGACCAAAGCGGGACGTTTTTGGCCTGCTTTAAACACTTTAGTTAGAACAGGCATTGTGACCACGAAGAGAGTACACCTACCCCTATACCGACACGTAAACCTAAACCAAAGCTGAAAGTGAAATGGCTTTCATAGTTGTTGCGTCGTCCCGCTCCTCCTACTACTACTTGGAGGGGGACGGAAATGGTATTGATCTATCCTTTCATGCCAAAGGGTACCCTGTATTGAAACACCACAAAAACGGGTTTGGTAATCAAACCACGTTAATATTAAAGAGCGAGTAAAACTACGGTTAGTGGTAAAAGTGAACATGTAAACAAAATAACTAGGAATAAATTAACCTAGTTAGTAACATGTAAATAAGTAATAAAACAATGAGTTGTAGCCTTATCTAATCAAAACTGAACTTGAGGGACCAAAGTTGTCAGAAAGGAAAACTTATGTTTTATAAACAAAAATTAAAACTCAAAACACACTTAGTGTGTGTGTGTAGATCGATCAGAAGAACAACAAGGGCTAAACCCTTGTTGATTCAATTCCATCAAATTGAAGGCTAATTACTTCAAGAAATGCATGCATGATGATGAAATAGTGATCATCTAACCTTAGTGATCATAAGATATGTCAAAAATCTTAATTTGGTGATTATTATGAATGTTGGTAGATTTCATGGATTTCAATCCATGTATAGATTTCAGAAATTGAAGTGAAATACGAGATGCATACTTGCTTAGGAACAAACCCTAAGTGAAAATTTTGAATATATTGATATGAATTGGGTGTTTGGATGATTTACCACACCTAGTTAAGTGGGTTTTGATTATATGAAGAAATTAAACTAGATGGTGCATTAGAATCACCGAATAGAACTTGAATGTATGTTGATTTTAGCCCTAGTTCTTAAATTGATGAAGATGAAGTTGGGAAGATAGTAAAAAATTAGGATTCATAGATAATTTCTTGAAATACATGATGTTTTTTACATCTCTTAGCCTACAATCATTGTGTTATAGGTTTCTAACCATTTCCAAGAGTTTAATAAGAGTTTTAGCCATAGAAATGGGTTGCATTTGTTGGTTTGGGTCGAACTTAAAAGGACCATAAACATGATTTCCGTAACTTTTTTATATGGATTTTGACTAATCATATAAAATCAACCGTTTATCCGATTTAAGTGTTCTATACCTTTTCGGAAAGCTTATGGAGTAAATTTTTACTGTTTTCAATCATAAGAAACAAATATTGTTGTTAAATAGGCCATAAAGGTGAATGAAAACTGTTTTTTTAGAAACTTTGAAAATGAAAATATAGTTGCTATACTGATTTTATAAAAATCATATAAAATCATAAAAAATTCGTTAGAGGGTGTACCTTATATGCTTGCGAAGGTATTTAAGTGTTCTACGATCCATCTTTGAACATGTTAATCTAGTTCGGACTTTGAATGGGTCATAATGGTCAATTACAGCAGTTGTATAGAAAACCGTTGCACATTAATAATGTTATTATTAATCAAGAAAAGACATATGATTGCGTATACTTGATTTAGACATGAGGTATTGATTGTTAGGAACAAATACCACTTTATGTAACATGCTTAAAGTGTTTAAAATTAGTTACTAACTAGTTCGTATAAGTAACTTGACTAACGGGTCAAACGGTTAGTGAATGGAAAGAATTATGGGACGAAAAGAGTTGTTGAATAAATAGCATACTTTGATGAATAAGTGTGTGTGAATCCATGAGGTGTGATGGTCATGTTAATGGTTTACTAATCTAATCATCTTATGGATATGATGTGGTAGTTTGACTCTGACAAGCTAGGTAGGAGCTTGGAAACAAACGGGTCAAATGGATACAAGTTCAAGTATGAAGCTCGCAAGGACACAATGTAAGTAAAGCTTACATTTTTAAAATGGTATATTTATTCATGTATATGATTAAGAACGAGGTGACTTAGTATTTGAAATACGACGTTCCGACAAAGATTGATACGGGTCGAAACAAGTAAAAATGGTAAGAAACCATATTTGGTAATAAGAAAAGTAAAATGGTAATTCGGTCACGTGTTAACGAATAAATAATAAGTTTTGAAAGTCACCCCATGGTGTAAGCCATGATGGGTCAAACGCGTGAAATGGTAAATAAATACCATTTCACAATATATACAAAAATGTTGATCGTTTAGGTCAAACGGTCAAATGGTGACGTTATCACCATTTGACAATAACGACTAATGTTTGCTTGTCGGGTCTTATGCTCTCATGGGGCGAATAGTGTATGAGATTGCGTTGATATTAATTAGTAACTAATGAGGTGAGATATTAAAACGGGTCAATGCTTTGACTCGTGCCAGGTATGTAATATTTGAGTCAAACTCTCAATGAGGTCTTATGGCCGAGGAGAATTAATTAAGTCATGGGTGAACATTGGATTCACCTAAAGTGAGGTATATTGATCAAATTGAAAATTTGATATTATGTTCTTAGAGACATAAAATTAAAATGGAATACGAAATTAAAGAAGTACATTTGGTCAAACAAGCTTTTAAAATGTCTTTCGTGATAAGCTTGACCAAAACGCACTCGAATGATAAACCAGGCAAACGACCCATAAGGGTAGTTTGAAAATGGCTTTTATAATTTGGTAAATCCTTCCGGTAGTATATAGTAGAAGGTTTAAACCATTTGGGCATAATATTACATAACGGGTCAATTTCGTAAAAATTGACAAACTTGAAGGTAGGATAGGAATATAATGATTTTCTATCATAATACATCACAATTAAGGTTGTGACGATAGTTAAATGAAGATCGTAAAGTGGGAACACAAGATATGAATGGTGAAACTAAGATATGGGTCAAAATAAGTTTTGTTTGGTTAAAATAATCAAACGGGTCAAAATAAATGCGCATACGCAACCCGGATGACGGGAGCGTAAATGTATGTTTAGAAAACCCGGAAGAGGGTTAAAATCTGTAAGGATTCGATCCTTACCTTAGAAATGCGGATAATATGGCTAAATTTGATAACGGGTCAAATAATGATATAAATTAACATTAAGCCGTTATTAAGAAATGTAAGAATCCAAGATCCCGGATGGCGGATTTTTAAGTCTAATATATGGGTGATCAATTTACGATCACGTAGAAACAAACGGGAGGTCAAACAGATAAGTGTACAAAAAGTTATGCAAGTTTTCGTGAAAATGGGTAAAACAGGAAAGAAAGAAAACAGCAGACCTGCACCGTAACCTACGGCTGAGGGCCGTAGGCTACGGTGGCCAAGGATTTAAACAACAGATCACAGCTGTAACCTACGGCTGAGTGCCGTAGGCTATGGCAAGGCTTCACTGCCCAACTTAAAAAGGGTGTACCATAGCTTACGGCGGGTTCCTCCAAATTTTATTTTGTTTGTTTGATATTTTTGGATTATAAATCCATGTTTAAGCACTATATAACTAATGTATGAGTTGTTAGGGTGTAAGGGACACTCCCCTAAGAGGGGAGTCCCCTCTCTTACGCTTAACCAATCCTCGTGTGCCACGTCAACTCCCCTCTTAAACTCCCCTAACACCCTAAATTGATGGCGGCACTCCCCTATTAGGTGACTTGGTTTTTTATTTAAAAAAAAGGAAATTTTTCATTGGTCCATCTCCTCCCTCTCTCTTCCCTCTCTTCGGTGAATTCCCACCGATTTTGGTCCCCGATGTTGGTCCCCGATTGAATGGCGGCACCACCCCTCTTCGGTGGAGGAGGTCCCTGCATGGGGTCACCGAGGGTGCCCCCCTCACCCTTATTGGTGTATAGGTGATAGCTAGGACCAGTGGATGAAGATCAAGCATAACGAAGAACCGAACACAACCGAAATTCAAGCTTCCGCTTAGTTTCGTATTTTATGAAACGAAACAGTTATGAATTTTGTAAAAGATTTATATTTTACGAACGTATTAACGTGCTAAACGATTAAAGTGTACTAAACATTTATGAACTTTTATAAATCCCGAAACATCGTATGCACGTTTAATTGCATTATTCATATGTAAATGTGAAAGTTTTTATAAATTCTCAGTTTTGTAAGCTTGGATCTTACATGTATCAGCTTATCCATGTCTTTCGATCACCAGTATCATGTCTAGAAAGATTAAAGTTATGCATTTCCATTGCGAAAGGGATACACCATCTGCATTACGATGGCGAGACGGTTCACCGGGACATCAAGTCTTCAAATATTCTATTGGATGAGAACGGCGTTGTAAAATAGCCGATTTTGGGCTGGCAAAAAATCTCTCAGGTGGATCTCCTGTTCGATCAGCCACACCTTATCCTCAAGGTACCCCTAGGTACATGGATCTATCCTACTTCTATGATAATGATCTGACAAGGGCAATTGACGTGTATTCCTTCAGGGCGGCTTGTTTGGAAATACTATGTAGCAAGCCTGTTGTAGTTGAAGTGTCTGAAAACTGGGGATAAAAGAGTCAACAGAATCTAGCGCAATTGGTTGGGGATAAAGCCAAGAAGGGTTCTCTACTTGCGATGATCGACCCTGAGATAAAGAACAAAATATCCAGGAAATTTATCATAAAATTTTATGATATTGCAGAGAGTTGCTTCAGGCGCCCGGTGTAACTTGAGATGGGGAAGCGACCTCAGATGAGTGATGTTCTCACCCAACTTCTCACGTTACGGAGCCACTTCGAAAGTCAGTTAGAGCTGCATAAAACTTCTCACGCCGAAATCTCTGGTATATCTCCCTCCCTCCTCTTGAACTGTTTATTAATACGGCATCATAGCTGCTAGATTTAATTATAACACACACACACACACCGGTCAGCTCCTGCGTTCTTATACGACTTTTTAGGATCCAAGAGGTCTGTTCTTCGTTCGTGAACAAGTTTAATGCTAAACGAATGCACATGAACAAGGCTATGATTCGAACCATTCTTGAATCTTTTTCACTAACTAGCCATGTTCCTCCCATTTTCCACAATCCCCAACCCTATATTGTTGAACTTTGACATTTGGTTTTGTTCTTGTGATGGTTAGATGTTGGAACCGGTCTGTACTTAGGACACACATAATAATTACACCTTACATAGTTCTAAACTTAGTTAAACCCTTAAGAGTGATAAATTCTGACCTTTTTGCCCCTACCCATGTTATGCTGATAAGAAGAGATATTTCTTGTTATAACAACTACTTATGTTATCTGTTTATTTCAGTTGTTGACAGAGCTTCTTCATCCCAAGGCGGAGGACCAGGTTTCAAACAATACACATTTAATGAGCTCGGAAAAGCTACAATTCAGTTTCGTGATGAATTGCATGTTTTTGAGCTACCAAATGTCAGGGTCTTCCAAGGCTGGGTTTACCCGTATACATTTCTTCCGTCAAACTTCGTCTACGATACCCTCATTGCTGTGAAACAGCTCAAACAACCCCAAGGAGATATCGTAAAGCCGGTAAGAATCAACAATTTCGTGTTTTTTTCCTTCTTATTTTGTGATTCTGTTACATGGACTCCAAACCTTGGTTTTAAATTGCGTCGATACTTGTTAATGGCGAATAACGATAAGGTACCTATATCCTGCGTTCTTATATGGCTTTTTATGATCCAAGAGGTCTGTTCTTCATTCCTGAACAAGTTTAATGCTAAATGAATGCACATGAACAAGGCTATGGTTCGAACCATTCTTGAATCTTTTTCACTAACTAGCCCCGTTCTTCACGTTTTCCACAATCCATCTAAAACAACATTTAAAACAACATTTCAACATTTTAAAAGATATTGATTTGTAATCAAACAACAACTGAGAATATCAAAAACTCAAAATAATTTTAACACTAAAACAAAAACCTGTAAACTACATAAACATTTATCCACTAACCAGAACACTTTGAGCATACAAAAACATATTAACAACCATTTTAACAAAAAAATCAAATGTGAAATGATTTTTCAAAATAAAAAACTCAAGAGATTGTTGTTTCTCTCTCTAAAAATTGTGGTAAATTAGGTTCAAGCTTGCTTCTCTCTCACACACTTGTGCGTGTGTTCTTGGTGTTCCAGATAAATATATTAACATTTAACCATTACTAGAACAATTTGAACACAAAAAAATATATTAACAACTATTTTAACAAAAAAAAAAATTGTAAAATCATTTTTCAAACTAAAACAGTGGAGGACATTTAAACAACAAACCTGCAACCTAGGGTTTAACGCAGCTAGCATCTAGATCTAGAATCGTCCCCTGGAACACTTTTGTCACCTCCTTCAACCACCATCGAGGGTTTAACATAGCTAGGATCCCGATCTCTCCGCCACTGCCCTTCACCCACCACTGATCGATCTCGTTGCCACCCGCCTTCATCATGTCGTCGTGAACTCGTCGTTTATTTGCCCCTGCGAACAACTTCATTTAGTTTGGTTTCTCATTTCTATTTGAGAGTGAAAGAAATGGGGAAGAATACACAAAGAAAGAACTTAAATCTAGAGAGAAAATGACATTAATGAAATGAAAAGAAGGATGATATTTTATAGAAAAAAGTGGGTGTGGATGTGCCAGGAAGAAAGAGAGACATTTTGGCTATACCAATAATACCCTTAGAGCCACTTTTTGTACTTTAAAGATATTAACTTAAACAAAAAAGGCAACAAAAATATGAGCCGTTGATCAAAGATAATGGACGGTAAGGATGAGGTCTACTAGGTTTTCTCACTACAAATAAGTTTTCTATTTATTCTTTCCCATTAACAATATACTAAGTACTTAAATAGCATCGTCAACGGGTGTTTTTAAGCCGTCCGTGGTCAATGTGAGGGACGCTAGGAGAGAATGGAAGGCCGGTGGTTGATGTGAGGAAGAGAGAGCAAAAAATAACATGTGTGAATGTCTTCTGATAGATTATGTGAAAGTGTGAGCAAAAAATGACCGAATTGTCCTTTGCATTAACAGAAAAAATGGATGAAGTTAACTTAGTGGACTAAAATGGCAACGATAAAACCTTTTTCGACTCATAGATGAAAAATGAAACATTTGAATTAATCTGTCAAAGTGGCCCAAACCACAGGGACTAAAATGACATTAAACTCTATTTTTTGTATTAACATGTTTATGATAGTTGATTTTACGTTAATAATTATAACTTAAACTAACAAGGTATTAGTTTGGTAAAAAAAATTAAGTAATTATACATATGAAATCAAACGAACTTATGGGTCGATGGTCAATCTCATTTTATGTAGTTAATTGATATAGACCACAACCCTCTTTTCTAAAACTTTGGTTGAATGTTTGGAATAAAAAATGAGTTTGATAAAGACAAGACAACGTCAACAAATAAAGTGCTAGTTGTTAATTTCCTTCTTGGGAATAGAGAGGCTTTCTAGGAAGCATACTTTGAAAAGGACTCATCTTTCACTTTCTTCTTCTTTAAGGGTCACTTTGGCAACTTTCAAGTTTCAACTTTGAAGTTTGAACAATTACTTTTGTTAGTAAAGTTTCTATACAAAAACTTGTAACGTAGTAAACGTATGAATAGCATGAAAAAACAAAAACACGTGGTGGTATTTTTGTAATTATCTGCTTGTAGGGTAATTATCAAGATAACTCTATAAATGATATTGTAGAGTAATTTTGATCTTATAGAGTAATTTATAAAGTGTTCTTATAGAGTAATTTTGATCTTGTAGAGTAATTTTGTAAAAAACATAATTTTGATCAAAAAATTATACCTCAGCAAAAAAAAAAAAAAAAAAAAACCCAAAAAACCTAAACTCCCACCCCCCAAAAACCAAAAAAAAACCTAACACCCCACCCCCACCCAAACTAAACCATAAAACTAAACTCTATAACTAAATGCTATTTTTTTTTACAAAATTACTCTACAACATCAAAATTACTCTACAGGATCATCTGTAGAGTAATTTTGAATTATACGTTGTTTGATAAATTGGCAGAGTAATTTTGATTCACCTGTAAAGTAATTTTGATGCAGAGTAATTTTGATACAATTGTAGAGTAATTTTGATAATTACCCTACTACATCAAAATTACTCTACAAGAACATTTTACAAAATTACTCTACAAATATCAAAATTACTCTACAAGATCATTTGTAGAGTAGTTTTGATAATTACTAATAATTACGAAAATGCCACCGCGTTTTTTTAGTAAAATCTTCGGTTCGTACGTTTTGTACGTTAATTTTATTTGTATTTGATCTTTTGTCTACTTTTGTTCCTGTTATGTATTATTCGAATGCATCTCTATGTAATTTAAGTTATATTATATGGTTCGATTTTATAAAATCTAGTTGACATGTGATAAAAAGATCATATGTGTATTAAGATTAGATTTATATAACACGGGATTAATTTATTCTACAAAAGCTCCTAAAAATAAGAAGTGTACAAAGACACAATGGATCGCATAAGATGACACAATATCGAACAAAATATAACACAGTGTTGAGAAAAAAAGACACAATAAGTCACAAAAAAACAGACACAATGACACAAATATAGAAAAGACACAATGATAATAAACAAAACTTTTAAATTCTACAGCTTATAAACCCAAAAGTGAAAACCTAAAATCTCACATCGTAGAGTTCGATGAGACGGTTCTAAATGGTTTTTGAAAGTTTGCATGAGCAAGAAAGATGGGGCCAAGTGCGCCTTTGTGGTCATCTATGGTGAGACCCAAGGCTAACTATCGGTGACTAAGTCACTCACAATATGTTGTGATGCCATGACGCCCAATCGTGTGTGGTCAACTATGGTGAGGCTCAAATGCCTTTGTGGTCATTTGTTGCTTTGTTCCGTTTTTTTAATTTTTTGAAATGGATTTTCAAAGTGTTTTATGCTAATAATTAACATTTATTTTGAGTTAAAATCCTAAACAATCATCAATTACCACTGTACATGACTATCCAACCATATATTTACTAAATCTGGTTAGAGATCACAACTAATCACTCTCATGTGAACAATTTTAGTCTTTTTGACGCATTTTGACATGTTAAGGCACAATAAGCTCTAAAATGAAATTCTTTTTCACGCCTCAAGCACAATAAGCAATAAGTCAAGGTAGACCCAAGAACTTTGTGTCCTGTAAACCATTAATATGGGCAAAACTTAAGGGACTGAAGATACAACCCTACAAAAGAAAACTTGCTTGCTACTCAAGAACAATTACTACCAGATTATGATCTATGAGTAATGAGGTATAAAGAACTATTCCTACCAAAGATATTGTGAGGCTTACTTCGGATGAAGAAAAGCTAAGTTTCTAATGAAATGGTGTTGCTACCAATGATAAAGATTACTACAAAAAGCAAATAAGCAATTACCCACAAGTGTTGATACTAAAGATCATTACTACCAAACACAATAGTAGAAATCACACTTAGCTCATGTGTCATGTTCAAGTCTCATTACCTCCATAGATGTGGGGTTATATGATACGTGGTAAATGTGTAAGAAAAATGGGTTATAAGAGGTTATATAACTTGGTGTGTAGCCCCTTCAGTTATACATATATGTGTATATATGTGTGTGAGAGAGAGAAACCAATGGTGGTGCTGCTATGCATATGATGGTCATATTCCATAGCCTCCCCCTCCCCCCACCATAACGCCAGGCAGGGCCGGCCATGAGAATTCGTGTACCCTGTTCGAGCTCGAAAAACTGTGCCCTTAGGACTTAACGAAATTGGGTATTGAGCTCACTAAAGGTCTAAACCTAATGCCAAAGTGGTTAATAACTAAACCATAAGGATAGTTTTGTAAGGGGGTCTATGTTGGTGTTTTTATGAGTATATCCTATTAAAAATGTGCCCCTCGAAATATTGGACTCTAGCCGGTGGTTCTCCCCACCACCCCCAGGGCCGACTGTGACACCAGGGAGTGTTCCGAAGGCTATGGGGCGTTATACGCTAATATAGGGTCTGTATAACCCCACTATGATGCCGTTAAAGGTATTGTGGAAAAGTAAAACTGAAGATGCTGTCAAGTATCAATGCATGAACGTATTATTCTTTGTCGTTATCTTTTTTATGTATTTATATATTATTATCCATTATAGTTTGCTATTAGTTGTAATAATTGTTTCCTCTTAGTAAAGGAAACATAAGTTTAGTTACCTTATGATTATAGCTAATGGTATATAATTGTACTTAACATGAGAAAGTGATCAATAGATAATTATACTTTCTAGAAAACTTTCTTATTGGTATTATTATTCTTTGATTAAGTTATTATTATATATAATTTAGAGTTAAATGCCTGGTTGGTCCTTATGGTTTGTGAAAATTGCAGACTTGGTTTCAAGGGTTCACTAATTACACGCTTGGTCCAAGTGGTTGCAATTTTTAAACTCGGATGGTCCTTAGCACTAACATATGTTAAAATTTCCATTTAAGTCTTTGTGAAATGACTAAATTGTCCCTGAACAATAAGAAAATAAAACAAAAAGAGATAGGCACACACCTCATCTTCTTCTCCCACATCTCTCTCTCTCTCTCTCTCTCTCTCTCTCTCTCTCTCTAACCCACCATCATCTCCACCTCCACCTTCAACCCACCACCACCACCACCTCCACCTTCAACCCACCACTACCACCTCCTCCAGGTTGTTGATGAAATATTGGATTTTACACAGTATGCCGAACAACTGGGAAAGCCAATTGACAGTGACCTGGCGAAAGGAAACCTGACCGCACCCGTGATTTTTGCTCTTAAGAAACAGGCAAAGCTGCGAGAGATAATCGAGACAAAGTTTTGTGAAACGGGGTCTCTTAATGAAGTTATTGAGCTCGGATAAATAGTTATGGGTTTGAAAAAGCGCGACATCTTGCTAAACATAAAGCTGATGTGGCAATCAACTGTCTGCAGTGCCTTCCTCCGAGCTCGTTTCGGTTGGCTTTTGAGGGTATGGTCAAATTCAATCTCGAGCGCATTGACTAGATTATGAAATGGGGAATTAGTGGAAATTCAGTCCGTTCTTGAAACTGTCAAGAAACACACTCGTTTTTTTGGAAGTTTTAAGGTGTTCTTGGTCTCTGATGGGTTTCTAAAAAAAATGTTATGAAGCTATATGAAATCATATAACTGGAAGAAAGAAACAAACATTCAAGAACGGTGGAGGTAGAGGAGGTGGTAGTGGGTTGAAGGTGGAGGAGGTGGTGATGATGGTGGGTTGAAGGTGGTGGTGGTGGTGGTGGTGGTGGTGGTGGTGGTGGTGGTGGTGGGGGGGGGGGGTTAGCGAGAAAGAGAGAGAGATGGGTGAGAAGAAGATGTGGGGTGGGACCATCTCTTTTTGTTTTTTTTTTTTATTATTTTTAATTGTTCAGGGACAATTTAGTCATTTCACAAAGACTTATCTACAAAATTTAACGAATGTTAGTGTTAAGTAGCACACAAGTGTAAAAATTGAAACCACTGGAACCCAATGTGTAATTAGGGAACCCTTGAGTCCAAGTCTGTAATTTTCGCAAACCATAGGAACCAACCAACCATTTAACTCAATAATTTAGGGGTGTGCATGGGTCGGTTTGGGTCGGTTTTTACTATTATCCATAACCATAACCGCTAGTTCGGTTATGGAGTTTTGGTAACCATAACCATAACCAAACTTCGGTTATGGTTAATCGGTTATGAAGTCGGTCATGGTTCGGTTTTGGTTAATTTCGGTTAAGTAACCAAGGAAGGTTTGAAATAAATAGGGTTATGCACGATTTGAACTTAGGTTGAGTCTATTTTATAAGATAACGAAGATTAAACTTTTTGGTTAAACTACCGATTTAGAGTTCTTTTTAATAAGGTAATTCTCAAACAAAAACAATTATGGCCATAACACCTTAGTTCTTTATCAAAATAAATGATATCTACATCAAGATCATTTTGTTACTAACATACTTTTATCTTAGTAAAAACCCTCTATATAGTTTTGTATAACACAAATCTATTATATAAAGTTAACATCACAACTTCGGTTCGGTTTCGGTTATATTCGGTTAACCAAAGCTTCATAACCATAACCATAACCGATTGAGCGGTTATACAAAGTTTCATAACCATAACCATTGGTTATATTGGTTATCGGTTATTAATGGTTCGGTTATGTCGGTTATGGTTCGGTTATCGGTTATGGTTCGGTTATCGGTTATGGTGGTTAATTTGCTCACCCCTACAATAATTTATGAACTTTTTAGCTACATTGATTTTTGTCCTTTTATGTTTTTGTCTTTTGTGATTTTTTTTTTCATCTTTCCTTTTTCTTTTCTATTTTTTGTTTTTTCTTTTTTAAGTTTCAATCGAACCTAGTGTTGTACATGTAACAAAACGGACGGATTTTTGTTTTTTGTGAATTTTTCATCTTTCCTTTTTCTTTTCTATTTTTTGGTTTTTCTTTTTTAAGTTTCAATCGAACCTAGTGTTGTACATGTAACAAAACGAACAAATTTTGTCTTTTGTGAATTTTTCATCTTTCCTTTTTCTTTTCTATTTTTTGGTTTTTTAAGTTTCAATCGAAAAAAAAAAAAAAAACCTAGTGTTGTACATGTAACAAAAAGAACGGATTTTTGTCTTTTGTGAATTTTTAATCTTTCCTTTTTCTTTTCTATTTTTTGGTTTTTCTTTTTTAAGTTTCAATCGATCCTAGTGTTGTACGTGTAACAAAACGAACGGATTTTTGTCTTTTGTGAAATTTTCATCTTTCCTTTTTCTTTTCTATTTTTTGGTTTTTCTTTTTAAAGTTTCAATCGAACCTAGTGTTGTACATGTAACAAAACGAACAGATTTTTGTCTTTTGTGAATTTTTCATCTTTCCTTTTTGAGAAAAATGCAATTTGTGTCCCTGTGGTATGTCCCAAACATCAACCCGAGCCCCTAAATTAAATTTTTGGTTTTTTGAGCCCCTGACTTTATAAATTCATAACAGTATGAGTCCCTGCCGTCAGTGTTCCGTCAGTTTTACAGTTTGACAGTTGTGAAAAGTCCATAATACCCCCACCCTTAATATCTACACTTAATAGCAGACAACCAGTTTCATTATCACCATCAACAGCTCTCCTAACTACCAATATCTCTCCCAACTCCCAAGATCATCATCATCATCATCTTCATCGAACAGATCAACAGATCATCTTTATCATCTTCATCGAACATCTTCATCATCGAACATCTTTATCATCGAACAGATCAGGTTCATCTTCATCCTCATATTGATTTTTGGTTTGATTCGATGATTTGAATGTGTTTATATTGTGAAAAAACAGAGGGTTGATCCTGGGTTCCATTCGATGATTTTGGGTTGATTTTGGGTTCCATTCGATGATTTTGGGTTGATTTTGAAAAAAACAGAGGGTTGATTTTGGGTTTGATTTTGGGTTCCATTCGATGATTTTGGGTTGATTTTGAAAAAAATAGAGGGTTGATTTTGGGTTCCATTCGATGATTTTGGGTTTATTTTGAAAAAACAGAGGGTTGATTTTGGGTTTGATGTATCAACTGATTATATTGTTCAAAATGCATCGAAACAGAGGTTTTGAATCTGTTTTGGTTTTGATTCTTGTGGGTTTAGGGTTTAGGGTTTAGGGTATCAAAACAGAGGGTTTGAATGTGGGTTTGAATGTGTTTTGGTTTTTATTCTTGTGGGTTTGAATGTGGGTTTGATGTGTTTTGGTTTTGATTTTTGGTTTGAATGTGTTAGGGTATCAAAACAGAGGGTTTGAATGTGTTTTGGTTTTGATTCTTGTGGGTTTGATGTGTTTTGGTTTTGATTTTTGGTTTGAATGTGTTAGGGTATCAAAACAGAGGGTTTGAATGTGGGTTTGAATGTGTTTTGGTTTTGATTCTTGTGGGTTTGAATGTGGGTTTGATGTGTTTTGGTTTTGATTTTTGGTTTGAATGTGTTAGGGTATCAAAACAGAGGGTTTGAATGTGGGTTTGAATGTGTTTTGGTTTTGATTTTTGGTTTGATTCCATGATTTGGGTTCCTCATATTAAGAACTGATCGGATCAGTAGTTTTCAATGTGTTTTGGTTTGATTCCATGATTTAGGTTCCTCATATTAAGAACTGATCGAATCAGTGGTTTTCAATGTGTTTTGGTTTTGATTCTTGTGTGTTCATCATATTGATTTTTGGTTTGATTCGATGATTTGGGTTCCTCATATTAAGAACTGATCGGATCAGTTTCGGATTGAATGTGTTCCTCATTTGAATGTGTTGTGTTGTATAGAATGGCTGCGGATGTAAAGATACGCAAAACACCAACTACGAAGGCGAGAACACTTGACAACCTCCTAGAAGATGGTGCGGTGCACATAAGGAAGTGATTGATATGAATGAATATAACCCCAGTGTAGCTCTTCAATTTTTCTTGAAATTCCAGAGCTCGCTAATTACATATCTACCACTTGGGTTATATTCATGAATGAATATAACCCCAGTGGCAGATATGTAATTACCTACACTGCAGTTGTATTCATTCATATCTGCTACATTCCGAAGTGCACCCGTCAGTAAAGATCCACAATTGCTTGTGGATCTTTGACGTTTTGTCTCTATATTGTATGTTACGGTCTTTTGTTATCGAGTCTATAAGTTCCGTCAAGTCTACGAAGTTAGTATGACGTTTTGTCTCTGTATTGTATGTATTAAAAGTTTACATTTAATATACAGTTTAGGCTTTACCAATTTGTTATATATAGTATACATTTAATTATTATATTGCATTTATTAGATTGCATTTATTTAAAAATAAAAGAGAATTTAGGCTTTAATAATTTGTTATATATAGTATACATTTAATTATTATATTGCATTTATTTAAAAAGAGTTAATTATTAGATTGCATTTATTTAAAAATAAAAGAGTTAATTTGAATTATTAGATTTCTTAAGAAAAAAGCAAAAAATGAATTTAGGGGCTCATGTTGATATTTCACTCATACCATAAGGACGCAAAGTGTTATTAATATATGTCAAAACACGGTCTTACCCCTGCCTCAAACAGTCAAACTGACGGCAGGGACTCAAAGTGTTATGAATTCATAAGGTCAGGGGCTCAAAAAACCAAAAATTGAATTTAGGGGCTCAGGTTGATGTTTGAGACATACCACAGAGACGCAAATTGCATTTTTCTCTTCCTTTTTCTTTTTCTATTTTTGGTTTTTCTTTTTTAAGTTTCAATAGAACCTATTGTTGTACATGTAACAAAATGAACAGATTTTTGTCTTTTGTGAATTTTTCATCTTTCCCTTTTCTTTTCTATTTTTTTGGTTTTTCTTTTTTAAGTTTCAATTGAACCTAGTGTTGTACATGTAACAAAACGAACAGATTTTTGTCTTTTGCGAATTTTTCATCTTTCCCTTTTCTTTTCTATTTTTTGGTTTTTCTTTTTTAACTTTCAATCGAACCTATTGTTGTACATGTAACAAAACGAACAGATTTTTGTCTTTTGTGAATTTTTCATCTTTCCTTTTTCTTTTCTATTTTTTTGGTTTTTCTTTTTTAAGTTTCAATCGAACCTAGTGTTGTACATGCAACAAAACGAACAGTCAAATACTGACCTAACAACGTCAGTACCGAAATTGATATTCGTTATTATTATTTCGATCGACGTAAACACATCTCAGTATTTTTTTGGTCGTATCATGACTTTTTTTTGTTTCTCTTTCGGTAAGTGTCGGTATCTTAATGAACCGAACCAATATCAAACGAACTCCTGCCATTAACATTATTTTTACTATTGCGTCTACGTTTCCAATAAAAATTGGGCCGCCCTGCAGCAGAGCGCGGGTGTAACCCATTAATCATCATCATCATCATCATCATCATCATCATCATCATCATCATCATCATCATCATCATCATCATCATCATCATCATCATCATCATCATTGTTAGGGCTGGATTTTCATTATAGGTGATCCTTACACGTGATCCTAACCAGTGATCCTTGTTTCTTTGGCAGACAGTGATCCTCAGCAGGACTTCAGGATCAGGATCATGGGACATTATAGGATCCTCATACTAATGATCATCTTCGCTTAATGCAATGTTATTTTTGCAGGAATATCTAGCAGGATACGCTCTAAGCAACATAATCAAGGGACGCGTCTTCACAATTATGGCAAGAGCTTAATCGGAGATAGACGTTGCACAGGATATGGAAACATGGCTTGATTTATGGGCGGCAATTTAGGCTAGATTGTCTTTTATTTCTAAAGGGGTAATGAGCTGATAATTAGTCCTTTTACCTAAAATAGGTCACCTACACTTATATAAATACCACTCTCCATCATTTGGAAGGGGACACACGACATACAACGCAACTCTCACACACTTAGACACTCGAAACAATAGTGATCCTTGTACTCAGCTCATTATCATCCGAAGTTGTAACTATATTTTTCTTATATTGAAGTTGGTGATCGGTAGTTGCCATCACCCGAGGTTTTTTATGCCGGAGATCATACATTGATCAAGGGCTTTTTCCTCGTATAAATCATTGTGTCTTTGCATCTTTATCACAGAAGTGATCCTTTACTTTCATAATTAACCAAGCATCATACCCCGTTTACATAAAGTTTGGTTACATTATCCTTGTGTGATTTTTGACCAAAACAGTTTGGCGCCCACCGTGGGGCAATTGGTGCTTCATTCATAAGAAAATCTTTTGTTCGAAATCATTTCAAAGAGTTACATGGCTTCATCATTGAAGAACACGTCCACGGCGATGTCTGCAGTCACCTCATCACAGACCACTTTGCCTCCTCCACCGGCAGGATCTCAGAAAAATACTGAGAAGAGATCAACTCCCACTTTCTCTAAACCTCTATCTTCTTCTGCTATGAATTCTTCTATTCCCAGTACTAGTGATGTATTTGCTTTAATTTTGCAGATGAAGGATCGTATGCAGCGGCAGGATGAGACTAATGACAGGATCCTCAGGGAAATTGGAGACCTCAAAAGACAAAAGAAAGCGGCAGAGGATCATTCCCCACTGATGCCCAAATCCTTGAGCTTCGATACTCCAATGATCACTTCCCAGCCATCAGGGATCCCGGACGTGCAAATCATAGGGGAGTCAAGAGGATCACATCTCAAGTCGGCAGCAATGACTCAGACATCAGGCTCACATTTTCAGCCAGTGGGATCCTATCCTCAGTACATGGGATCCTTCATGAATTCAGGAGCCTATCCGGGGGCACAGCAGTTTCAAGGATCCTACCTTGTTCCAGGATCATTCCAGGGCCAAGGATCCTCCTTTGTTCCAGGATCATCCCAGGTTCAAGGATCCTCCTTCATTCCAGGATCATCCCAGACACCAGGATCCTTCCAGATACCAGGATCCCTAAAAAGTTTGCAAACAGGAAGTCTAGATGTCCATCAAGGGGACTTCATTCCAATGCAGACCATTGCTTCCACTGGTCCCTCCGTTGTTCCAGAATCCCAGCAATATGGGTTCCCTAACTTGAACCCAATGGGAGGTAACACTTTAAATAATTATCCTACCACTAACCATGGATTCATGCAGGATACAGGTACCAATCATGCTATGGCCAGGGAGTTGCAGAAGCTAAAAGAGATGATCTCAAGTGTTCCAGGGGTAGTCAAGCCTATCCCAGAGATTGCAGATGGGAGCCACAAAGTATCTCGCTTTGCACCACCAATTTGTGATGCAGAGGTACCCAAAAGGTTCCATATCCCTACCATGAAGCTGTATGATGGCACAACGGATCCAGAGGAGCATATAGCACAATACAGGGAGAGGATGGAGATCAATCCTATCCCAGAAAAGTTGAAGGAAGCATGCCTATGTAAAGGATTTGGATCTACTCTTACTGGATCAGCTCTTAAGTGGCTGCTAAGTCTTCCCCCCTACTCTATTACTTCATTTGCTAATTTAGTTAATTTATTCAATAACCAATTCTCTTGTAGCAGAAAATTTGAAAAATTAACTAGTGATTTGTACAGGATAACTCAAAATCATAATGAATCATTAAGGGATTATATAACTAAATTTAGTAAAGAATCCTTGGACATTCCCAACTTGGATATGGCTACGGCTGTTGAAGCCTTCAAGATGGGACTGCTTAAGGATTCGTTATTCTATGATGATCTTGTTATGACACCATGCAGGAATCTAGATGAAGTAAGAACTCGAGCACTCAGGTTCATCCGGCTAGAGGATGACAAGAGGATCCAGGAGAGACAAGTAGGATCCTTAAAACAGGAGAAGCAAGGATCCTCCTTCAAGAACAACAAATTCAAATCCTACCATAGAAATGAGAACAAGAATGTGCATGCTGTTGACCAAGAAGAGGATGATGAAGAATATCCTCCAATCTCAGAATATTGTTTTTCCGTTGATAATCATGAACTAATCCTTGCAATGCAGAATCTAGGTGAAAAAGCTAGGTGGCCCAGGAAGAATGATAAACCATCCGGGACTAAAGACAAGTCAAAATGGTGTGCATACCATGAGGATTTCGGGCATCTAACTGAAGATTGCATAGCCTTAAGAAAAGAAATTGGATACCTGCTAAGCAAGGGGCATCTAAAAGAATTATTGGGAAGAAAAAAGCAAAGGACTCAGGATCCTGAAAGGATCCCCGAAAAAGCTCCAGCACCTCCGGCAAATGCACAAGTGATCAACTTTATATCTGGAGGATCAGACATCTGTGGTACATCCTTCTCGGCGGCCAAAAGACATGCAAAAGAATCAAAAATGGATAATGGTGAAAGGCCTATTAGAACATCAAGTGTCTCAGAAGGGAAGACGATAACATTTGATGAGGATGATCGCATTAACATTCAGGATCCTCACCATGATAGTTTAGTTATCACTCTCTTTATCTCTAACCATTTTGTCCGCAGGATCCTTATTGATGGAGGGAGCTCAGTGAACATTATCCAGCTTGATGTTCTGAAGAAAATGGGTATCCCAGAATCAGACATCACACCGAGATCCTCCGTGCTTGTAGGATTCAGTGGAGAAACGAAGAAAACTCTGGGGGACATCAAACTCCCAATCTACGTGGAAGGATTACATAATTATCAGAAATTTTGTGTTATTAACTGTTTATCTTGTTGCAACGTTATCCTTGGCAGGCCTTGGATACATGATATGAAAGCAGTCCCATCCACCTACCATCAATGTGTGAAGCTCCCTAGCCCATGGGGGATAATCAAGATCGACAGTGATCAGCAGGAGGCTAAGGATTGTTATACCTCATCTATGAAGCCAACCTCGAAACCAAGGGAACGATAGCAATTACAGTATCCTCCGAGGAATGTCTTGGAGGCAAGGGAACAAGATGTGGATGAAATCCTCTTGGATCCTAGTGATCCTGAATCAAAAATCTATATCGGATCAGGGATCCTTGGCAAGATGAAAGAAGACATGATATCCTTCCTCAAAAGAAGAAAATCTACCTTTGCTTGGAAACATGAAGATATGACAGGTATATCTAAGGATATTATTACTCACAAACTTGGCATTGACAGGTCTATCAAACCAATCCATCAAAAAAGGAGGAAGTTTGCACCAGAAAGGAATGCCATTATCCAAGAAGAAGTAGAGAGACTACTTCGAGCAGGTATGATCAGAGAGGTAAAGTATCCAAAATGGTTAGCCAATGTGGTTGTTGTCCAAAAGAAAAATGGAAAGTGGAGGGTATGTGTCGATTTCACTGATCTGAATAAGGCATGTCCCAAGGATCCTTTCCCATTACCCCACATTGACTCCATGGTGGATGCAACAGCGGGGCATGAACTGTTGACCTTTATGGATGCATCATCTGGATTCCAACAAATTCAGATGGAACCATCTGACCAAGAGGATACAGCCTTTATGACCCCAACAGGTTTGTATTGTTATATTGCCATGCCTTTCGGATTAAGAAATGCAGGTGCAACATATCAAAGGCTGGTGAATATGATGTTCAAAGATCAAATTGGACAAACTATGTGTTAGGGCTGGATTTTTATTATGGGTGATCCTTACACATGATCCTAACCAGTGATCCTTGTTTCTTTGGCAGACAGTGATCCTCAGCAGAACTTCAGGAGCAGGATCATGGGACATTATGGTGATCCTCATGCTAACGGCCACTTCCGCTTAATACAATATTGTTTTGCAGGAACATCTAGCAGGATATGCTCTAGACATCATGATCCAGGGACGCGTCTTCACAAATATGGCAAGAGCTTAATCGAAGAAAGACGTTGCACAGGATATGGAAACTAGGCTTGATTTATGGGCGGCTATTTAGGCTAGATTGTATCTCATTTCTAAAGGGGTAATGAGCTGAATATTAGTTTAGCTACCTAAAATAAGTCACCTACACACGTATAAGTACCACCCTTCCTCATTCGGAAGAACACACACGACATACAACGCAACTCTCACACACTTAGACACCAAAAGCAATAGTGATCCTTGTACTCAGCTCATTATCATCCAAAGTTGTAATCATATTTTTGTTATATTGAAGTTGGTGATCGGTAGTTGCCATCGCCCGAGGTTTTTTATGCCGGAGATCATTCATTGATCAAGGGCTTTTTCCTCGTATAAATCATCGTGTCTTTGCATCTTTATCACAGAAGTGATCCTTTACTTTCATAATCAACCAAGCATCATACCCCGTTTTCATAAAGTTTGGTTACATTATCCTTGTGTGATTTTTGACCAAAACAGTTTGGCGCCCACCGTGGGGCAATTGGTGCTTCATTCATAAGAAAAATCTTTTGTTCGAAATCATTTGAAAGAAGCTACATGGCTTCATCATTGAAGAACACGTCCACGGCGATGTCTGCAGTCACCTCATCACAGATCACCTTGCCTCCTCCACCGGCAGGATCTCAGAAAAATACTGAAAAGAGATCAACTCCCACCTTCTCTAAACCTCTATCTTCTTCTGCTATGAATTCTTCTATTCCCAGTACTAGTGATGTATTTGCTTTAATTTTGCAGATGAAGGATCGTATGCAGCGGCAAGATGAAACTAACGAAAGGATCCTCAGGGAAATTGGAGATCTCAAAAGACAAAAGAAAGCGGCAGAGGATCATTCTCCACTGATGCCCAAATCCTTGAGCTTTGATACTCCAATGATCACTTCCCAGCCATCAGGGATCCCGGACGTGCAAATCATAGGGGAGTCAAGAGGATCACATCTCAACTCGGCAGCAATGACTCAGACATCAGACTCACATTTTCAGCCTGTAGGATCCTATCCTCAATACATGGGATCCTTTATGAATCCGGGAGCCTATCCAGGGGCACAGCAGTTTCAAGGATCCTACTTTGTTCCAGGATCATTCCAGGGCCAAGGATCCTCCTTTATTCCAGGATCATCCCAGGTTCACGGATCCTCCTTCGTTCCAGGATCATCCCAGATACCAGGATCCTTACAGATGCCAGGATCCCTAAAAAGTTTGCAAACAGGAAGTCTAGATGTCCATCAAGGGGACTTCATTCCAATGCAGACCATTGCTTCCACTGGTCCCTCCGTTGTCCCAGAACCCCAGCAATATGGATTCTTTAACTTGAACCCAATGGGAGGTAACACTTTAAACAATTATCCTACCGCTAACCATGGATCCATGCAGGATACAGGTACCAATCATGCTATGGCCAGGGAGTTGCAGAAGCTGAAAGATATGATCTCAAGTGTTCCAGGGGTAGTCAAGCCTATCCCAGAGATTGCGGATGGAAGCCACAAGGTATCCCGTTTTGCACCACCAATTTGTGATGCAGAGGTACCCAAAAGGTTCCATATCCCTACCATGAAGTTGTATGATGGCACAACGGATCCAGAGGAGCATATAGCACAATACAGGGAGAGGATGGAGATCAATCCTATCCCAGAAAAATTGAAGGAAGCATGCCTATGCAAAGGATTTGGATCCACTCTTACTGGATCAGCTCTTAAGTGGCTGCTAAGTCTTCCCCCTTACTCTATTACTTCATTTGCCAATTTAGTTAATTTATTCAATAACCAATTCTCTTGTAGTAGAAAATTTGAAAAATTAACTAGTGATTTGTACAGGATAACTCAAAATCATAATGAATCATTAAGGGATTATATAACTAAATTTAGTAAAGAATCCTTGGACATTCCCAACTTGGATATGGCTACGGCTGTTGAAGCCTTCAAAATGGGACTGCTTAAGGATTCATTATTCTATGATGATCTTGTTATGACACCATGCAGGAATTTAGATGAAGTAAGAACTCGAGCACTCAGGTTTATCCGGCTAGAGGATGACAAGAGGATCCAGGAAAGACAAGTAGGATCCTCCAAGCAAGATAAGCAAGGATCCTCCTTTAAAAGCAACAAGTTCAAATCCTACCATAGAAATGAGAACAAGAATGTGCATGCTGTTGACCAAGAAGAGGATGATGAAGAATATCCTCCAATCTCAGAATATTGTTTTTCCGTTGATAATCATGAACTAATCCTTGCAATGCAGAATCTAGGTGAAAAAGCTAGGTGGCCCAGGAAGAATGATAAACCATCCGGGACTAAAGACAAGTCCAAATGGTGTGCATACCATGAGGATTTCGGGCATCTAACTGAAGATTGCATAGCCTTAAGAAAAGAAATTGGATACCTGCTAAGCAAGGGGCATCTAAAAGAATTGTTGGGGAGAAAAAAGCAAAGGACCCAGGATCCTGAAAGGATCCCTGAAAAGGCTCCAGCACCTCCGGCAAACGCACAAGTGATTAACTTTATATCCGGAGGATCAGACATCTGTGGTACATCCTTTTCAGCGGCCAAAAGACATGCAAAAGAATCAAAAATGGATAATGGAGAAAGGCCTATTAGAACCTCAAGTGTCTCAGAAGGGAAGATGATAACATTTGATGAGGATGATCGCATTAACATTCAGGATCCTCACCATGATAGTTTAGTTATCACTCTCTTTATCTCTAACCATTTTGTCCGCAGGATCCTTATTGACGGAGGGAGCTCAGTGAACATTATCCAGCTTGATGTCTTGAAGAAGATGGGAATCCCAGAATCAGACATCACACCAAGATCCTCCGTGCTTGTAGGATTCAGTGGGGAAACAAAGAAAACTCTGGGGGACATCAAACTCCCAATCTACGTGGAAGGATTACATAATTACCAAAAATTTTGTGTTATTGACTGTTTGTCTTGTTGCAACGTTATCCTTGGCAGGCCTTGGATACACGATATGAAAGCAGTCCCATCTACCTACCATCAATGTGTGAAGCTCCCTAGCCCATGGGGAATAATCAAGATCGATAGTGACCAGCAGGAGGCTAAGGATTGTTATACCTCATCTATGAAGCCAACCTCGAAGCCAAGGGAGCAATAGCAATTAAAGTATCCTCCAAGGAATGTCTTGGAGGCAAGGGAACAAGATGTAGATGAAATCCTCTTGGATCCTAGTGATCCTGAATCAAAAATCTATATCGGATCAGGGATCCTTGGCAAGATGAAAGAAGACATGATATCCTTCCTCAAAAGAAGAAAATCTACCTTTGCATGGAAACATGAAGATATGACAGGTATATCTAAGGATATTATTACTCACAAACTTGGCATTGACAGGTCTATCAAACCAATCCATCAAAAAAGGAGGAAGTTTGCACCAGAAAGGAATGCCATTATCCAAGAAGAAGTAGAGAGACTACTTCGAGCAGGTATGATCAGAGAGGTAAAGTATCCAAAATGGTTAGCCAATGTGGTTGTTGTCCAAAAGAAAAACGGAAAGTGGAGGGTATGTGTCGACTTCACTGATCTGAACAAGGCATGTCCCAAGGATCCTTTCCCATTACCCCACATTGACTCCATGGTGGATGCAACAGCGGGGCATGAACTGTTGACCTTTATGGATGCATCATCTGGATTCCAACAAATACAGATGGAACCATCTGACCAAGAGGATACAGCCTTTATGACCCCAACCGGTTTATATTGTTATATTGCCATGCCTTTTGGACTAAGAAATGCAGGTGCAACATATCAAAGGCTGGTAAATATGATGTTCAAAGATCAAATTGGAAAAACTATGGAGGTGTACATAGATGATATGGTGGTCAAGTCAAAGAAAGCTGAGGATCACCTAAGGGACTTGGAAGAAGCATTCGATATCCTTGATAATTATAACATGAAACTTAATCCTTCAAAATGCCATTTTGGTGTTAAGGCAGGAAAGTTCTTAGGATACATGGTAACCCAGAGGGGCATTGAAGCAAGCCCGGAACAAATCAAAGCATTAATAAATATCAAATCTCCTGCCAATGCCAAGGATGTTCAAAGACTAACAGGCAGGATAGCAGCTTTGAACAGGTTCATATCGAAATCCTCAGAGAAATGCAGAGAATTTTACGATATCCTAAGGAAGAATAAGAAGTTCGAATGGACTGAGAAGCATGAGAATGCTTTACAAGCCCTAAAAGAGTATATGTCCTCAGCACCAGCATTAGCAAAACCGGAAAAAGGAGATGTGTTATCCTTATATCTGGGGGTATCCTCAACCGCTGTAAGTGCTGTCCTTGTTAAGGATCACGAAGGTACACAATATCCTATCTACTATGTAAGTAAAAGTCTACTTGATGCCGAATCCAGGTACTCACACCTCGAAAAACTTATCCTTGCATTAATCATGGCATCGACTAAGTTAAGACATTATTTTGAAACTCATACTATTGTTGTTAGAACTAATTTTCCAATTAAGAATGTCCTCAGGAAACCAGATATGTCAGGGAGAATGGCTAAGTGGGCAGTAAAGCTTAGTGCCCATGATATAAGATACGAACC